>NW_024062407.1:0-600000 GCF_006381635.1 Hibiscus syriacus
TTAATGGTCTAACTGTGCACTTGGACAAAAAGTTTCAATTATGCCAGTTAGATGAAAGGTTAAATACCTTGAGTAAAAGATTAATAGCCTAGCTGTGCACTTGACATAAAGGTGCAATTATGCCAGTTAGATGATATGTTAAATACTTTGAGTAAAAGATTAATAGCCTAGTTGTGCACTTGATAGAGAGTGTCATTATGCCAGTTAGATGAAATGTTAAATACCGTTGAGTAAATATTAATAGCCTAGCTGTGCACTTGATAGAAAGGTATCAATTATGCGAGTTAGATGAAGGTTAAATACCTTTGAGTAAATATTAATAGCGATCTGTGCATTTAGTAGAAAAGTGTAAATTATGCAAGTTAGATAAAAGGCTAAATGCCTTTCGGTAAACGAATAAAGGAATTATAATGAATTATTATATAAGATGTATAAGTGGTATGAAAGGATGATGCATATATAATGTATAACAATGCAAACTGTATGAATGGATGTCATAAAGTAAATGTAAACAATATATAATGGGCATGAAAGGATGCCCCAAATGAAAATACAAAACTGTGTATTAACAAAACTTAAGGTGCCCCCATAAATTATAAAGATACATGATCAATTGACACTTTGGTGCAATGCATGTATCTACTTTCTCATTTAATGTACACAGGAAAAAAAGAATATGGGGAAAATATACAGAAGGATAGGTATGATGGGCCTACTAAGAATAATTTCAATGATTGCAAGAAAGAATTATGGTTTAACTGAAAAATATGGTCCTTATGAATTATGCAATTTAATTCTTCATTCAGTAGCCGTAGATGTTGTATAAATTGTGATATCTTTACAGTATTATGTCCCACTAAGTAAATACTTAACGTGTGTTTATTTCACATATAGGGAACAATCAAGGTTTTATCAGTAAGGAGTGTAGCAGTAACAACTTTCATCAATTAAAGGTTGACTCCTCAGTAACATAGGGACAATCTTATTCATTTTTAAAACATAACTGCATGTAATTGAACTATAGAAAATATTTTATAATGTATTAAAGTGAATTGTGACATAGGGACGATACTTGTAACTTAAATTGATTGTGGATCTAGGAAGGAAGCAAAACAACCTACAATAGTGAATTGCTCAAATAGGAGTGACTTGGTAGTGATGTAGTGAAAATGGAAGGCTATTTTTTATATGAGATTGGTTGCGGAAGTATTGTTGTAATAGTTATGCTTAGGATTAAAACACAAAGAAAAGGGGTAGGATAGTATATTTAATAGACTAAGGAAGAACCAGTTATATAAGATAGCAAATACATAGCCTTACAAGTCTAATTAAGGGGTGATAGAAGGACTTGGACTCACTAGATAGTAATCTAGGAACCACAAGAATCAATTGAAAGATGTACACCACAAGTATAAAAATACTTGATAAGTCGATAAAAGTCAGTAAGGACTTGAGAAAAGAGAGAAATCACACTTGAATAAAATAAATGAAAGATGTAATTACAATGAATATGGCAGCCTATTTATAGGCTTTGAAGTGGCACGACCGAATGGTTATATGGTGTTTTGGCCAACCATTGCGTCCCTTTAAAATGACATAACTTAAATGCTAAAAGAGATGACGATTCAACCTAAAATAAGGGAAATAATCCTTGGCCGAATGGGTTCATTTTTCTATTCATATTGGCACAAATTGAAGAGGATGGAGTGTTGGTCGAATAGTGATGTAACCTTTCATCTTGGCACCTAAAAGAGACCATATACAAGGCACATGGTTGTTGGTCATATGGAACACACATGGGTGTTCTAAGGAGCCTTATCCTCCTCTAAGCTGCATGAGTGTGTAGCTTTCTAGCAAGCTAGTGACTTTGTCAATGAGCTTCATAGCCAAGACCTACTTGGCTCCTTAGCACATCTCCTAGCTACCTTCAGCTGCCAATTTGGTCACCTTTAGTAACTTAGCTTCATTAGTACATCGAGCTAAGTTTAGCTAGCCTTTAACTCCTCCAGTTAAGTTAAGCTTCCCATTTTATTCCATGAGTTTCCATGCCAAGACTTCCTTGGCTCCTTAGCACCTCTCCTAACTACCTTAAGATGCGCATTTGGTCACCCTTAGTAACTTAGCTTCATTTAGTACACCGAGCTAAGTTTATCTAGTTCTTAACTCCTCCAGTTGAGATGAGCTTCCCATTGTATTCCATGAGTTTCCATGGAGATTATGAGCTTCAATAGAGTGCAAATACTCCTACAAGCTTATCTAATGTATGCCTTGCATCCATGTACCTATGTGTGGAAAGAAAACAAGGTATATTGATGTGATTGAGCTGGAATGAATGAAAATGCATGCTGCCAAATGAGATTACATGCTTGTGAGCTATTGATGGCTATCATGAGCTAAGTATAAGTGGTTATATATGAAGGAGCTAATACATGACTTGTGAGCTAACTTGAATTAAAATGAACTATGAAATGAATGAATAACATGCTGCCAATTCATGATTGAAATGAAACCTATCTAATGAATGTAAAACTAATATAAATTGATAATATGCTTATTAAGGAGTTAACATAATGTAATAAAGATGTGGATTAATTTATGCAAGTTACTTACTTGATAAAATACATATATACAACCTAAGCATGATACATGTTATTAGTTCATTAATGATCAGAATGATGCAACAAAGTAAGATAATATAAGGTTTAAGAGTACTCACTTGAAGGCTAAGTAAACAATGCTTACAAATGGTGAGAATGAGCTTGTATCACCCCCCTCTTTAGGTCAATTTCCCTCAAATCGAAGCATTTGGTATGTTTGAATGGTCTAATATTGTGTCTTTCTAAATGTTTAGTTATTTGTTTAACCTTCTCTCTCAGTAAAAGATTGTATCCCTCAAATCAATTGATACGTCCAATATGTACTTTTTCATAAGATTTCCTAATAGGTCTTTATTTGGAGTATAATCTACCAACATGTACCTTTTCAGAATGAGATTCTTCTAAGGATATCCCTGTTAGAAGTGGCCTTTCATTTGGTTTCTCCTAAGACTTGAAAAGGCGTGGTGTTTTAGGTGAAGGGGTACATACCTTTTGAAGACAAGAATCGACTCTTTGTGAAAAGTTATGTCTTTAAACTTCGATCGTCAGACATTGTTCATTAAAATCTTTTCAAACCCTAGCAATGAATCATCACATTTTTTCTTCATAAAAAGTTGATTTCATGGCTTTTCCATCTTCAATTCTCAATGGTGGCTTATCATTCACAATGCCTCTACACTCCTTCTCGTATGAATATGGTTTTGTTGCACTTCTTTAAGCGTCATAGGCACCAAAGTGACCTTGCATCCTTCGTGTTTAAAGGAGTATTGGTTGTGATACAATCATGAAGGGCCCTTTTATCATATTGTCATGGCCTCTCAAGTAGAATGTGACTAGCATGCATAGGGATTACATCACAAAGTACATCGTCCTTGTACCTTTCAATGGAAAATAGAATTAGGACATGTTTATTGACATTTAATTCACCTTATTCATTGAGACATTGGAGTTTGTATGGAGTTGGATGCTTCAAGGTTGACAAGCCTAGCTTATCCACAATAATAGTGCTGACTACATTTTTGTAACTTCCTCCATCAATAAACATGGAACAAACCTTGACTTGACATGGCACCTGGTGTGAAATATTGTTCCTTTGTATTTCCTCTTAACTGATTGGGATTTGAGGTAGCTTTTCGAAACAAGTATCTCCCTACTAATAGCTATCTCCATTTTATTTGGTTCCTCTTCAAAGATTGATTCTTGTTCCTCATCATGAACAGGTTAATCAGAATCTGAAATGACCTCTCCATTGTCTAATATTATCATAGTGTTTCGGTTGGGACATCGACTTACAACATGTCCTTTCCCAAATCACTTGAAGCATTTGATGTCTCTTGACCGTTTAAAAGTTCTTGCATGTTTTTCTTTACCTTTGATGGACTCCCCCACTTGTTTTATTCTTTATCCTTCACCTAGACTGGGGTTGGCATTCAGAAACTATTGGGCTCTTGTTTCCATTTTGTGGTCGAATGTGTATTATTGTTGAAGGTCTTCCTTTTAAGTTGTCGCTCAATCTTTGTAGCCATGTGTACTATCTCTTAAATCTCTATATAATGCTGCAATTCAACTAGGTTAGTAATTTTATGGTTTAAGCCAGATAAAACCATGCCCTGGTTGCTTCTCTATCTTCATCAACATTGGCCTGAATCATGGCTATCATCATTTCCTTGAAATAGTCTTCAATGCTTCTGCTTCCTTGTTTGAGATTTTGAAGCTTGTGATATAGATTACGGTGATAATTAGTGGGTATGAACCTTTTTCTCATAATAGCCTTCATTTCTTCCCAAGTGTTGATTGGGCTTTCACCGTTTCTTCTTCTTGAACTTACTAATTGATCCCACCAAACAAGAGCGTTGTCCATAAATTCCATAGAAGCAAGCCTTACTTTATTTTACCCCGTATAGTTTTGGCACTAAAAATATGATCAATTTTGATTACTCAGTCAAGATAAGTGTTTGGATCAGTTCTTCATTGAAATGGAGGAGTTGTCACCTTGATATTGCTGAAGTTATCATTTTGATATCTCCCCTTGATTCCTATGAACTTCTCTTCTGGATCCTTGGGAGACATGTCTACCTTAGTGACGTAGGCTAAATCTACACACGTTGATGAAAGTGATTAGATAGCCTTATTGTGTCTCGATCTAGGATTGACAAGTACTGATGTCCTTGAATTATAAGTTTAGGCTGCAACAAAGATAACAAAGAAATATGATTAATGATGGAATAATAGGATAACTAATGAAATGAAAGAAAAGAATAGAGATGGTTACGAAATTAAGAAGATATTGATGTTCTTGATGGATGGTATTGATGGTGTTGATGTTGAAATGGAGATGGTGGTGATGTTGTATCTCAAGCACGCCAAAGAGGAAATAATGCTGGGAAGCACAATCCCAATCCCCACAAACTTATTTGAGGGGTGGTGATAGTGTCTTCAACCCACTAGATGTCAATCTAGGAATTTAGGAATCAAGGTGAAAGGAATGACGCCACAAGTATATGAATTATACTTACTTAATCGATAAAGTTCACAAATAACTTTGAAGACAAATTAACTCACAATAGTTTGTTTAATATATGAGATGAGATGGTAACAAATGAAGGCAAGCCTCTCAATTTATAAAAATGAGAGGGCTTGGCCGAATAGTCTCCTAATGATTCGGCTAGATACATGACTTTATGAAAGTACATAATGCTTTAAAATGAAAGGGAAAGTCTCTTGGCTTGGTGATGGTTCGACTAAACCTTAATGAAGTGCCTTTATGTTTCGGTAAAGAGTGGGGAGACATCTCCTTGGGCGAATGTTCATGTTAGTTCAACTTGGTGCCAAATTCATCTCCTTGGCCAAATGATGATGTTCCTCCTCATGCTTGGCACCAAAGCTCTCATGTGCAAGGCATGTGGTATGGCTGAATAGTCATGGAGCTTTGTATCATGACCTTTGATGATTTAGGCCTCCAATGGGTGTGATCTCTTCACCAACGTGCTCCTTGGTGAAAGGGCATCTTTATGGACAACATCATTCATGAAAGGTCACAATGTTTGGAAAGGTAACCTTTCATATTTGAGCTAGTTAAGAGGTGAATGAGCTGGAGGTGAGCTGGCCATAGGTGAGTTGTAGCATGGTGAATGTTATGGCAGCTCCTTGTGAAAAGGTACCTCTTGAGGAGGTAACTATTTGCGAAAATGTATGATTTCAAATTTTTGACTTAGAAAATATTTGAATGTCCTAAGTGATGATGATGATGGTACAACTCCCCATTTGAATTGAAGTCATCTTGTAGCTCAAATCTTCAGCTCAATCCAGCTATGACACGTGTCTCCAATACTTTTCACCAATGTTTCCTTATGCTCTCCTAAACGTCCTCATGTAAGTTTCCTTGTTTTGCATGCTCCATTTAGCTCCAATATAGCTCCCAAGTTGTGGTCGAATATATCTACACACATAACATAAGGAATTAAGTTAAGTATTTGAACTATATAATGTGTATAAGATAAAGATGTATATTATATGTTATAATAATAACTCATGCATCAAATGATAATGAATGAATATTATTATTAACTATAGATTATATGCTTGAATATCAATCAATGACGCAAGCCATAGGACATAATGAATGAATGCACATGTTATGATAATTAAAGTATAGTCTAATATGCAAATGTATGCTCATAATATATAGTGCATAAATGAGTAAATATAATATAAGTAAGGTAGAACTCCCTTATTGAGATTGATGGATCTTCAACGACGTGAGTATATCATAAAGAAAGTTGATACTAGATAGGATCACATCATCCTCCCGTTCTTTTGGGCAATTTGTCCTCCAATCGAAAGGTAACTTTCCCTTAGTGTCTTTCCATTCAAACGTTGTTGACATGTCTTCAAATATATCCATTCAATAGCAACTTGTTCTAGACCTTCCCTTTCGAAAAGATCTATGAATGGATCCATGTGAAAAGTCATGAACCTTGAATAAGTACCTTGAACCTCCTTATCCTGAAAAGAAATAAGACTTTCATAAGTACATGAAGTATTAATCATTAGTAAGTTAAATGTATACTACCTGTTCACATCTTTTGGATGGCTAAGAGTGATGTCTTTTGAATCATATGATATGTTCCTTTGAACAATCATATCTGTTGGCACTCTAAAAGGCACATTATTTGGTTCTCAAGGGTCGTGTCCTTTGATTGAGGAGTTACAACCTTTGGAAAATCAATAAATAAGTCTTTTAAACTTCCATGGATCACGTCTCTTGGTTCCTCCATTTGACAAATTGTGTCTTTTAGATTGTTCTGCAAATCAAGAAAATTCTACAATTTCATGGTTAGAATAATCATCCTTGATCTTTCGTCTATCCATAGGTAATCTCGAATGAACTTGCCATCACAAATTGATAAGATAATACCATAAACATGAATCGAATTGCTGCAAAATAAATCAAAACATGTAAATGAAAAACTATTAACAAGATAGATGGAAATATCAAACTAGGGTGGATGTTTAATGGGAGTTGGTTGCTGAATTCTTTTCAGGATTGACAATGCACTTGGAATGTCAACGAACACAACTCTTGGTACTTCAAGTGATGCTCATTTTGGAACTTCAAATGGCATAACCTTTGAAATATCAAGAGACATGTTTTGAATCACCAAAAGTCATAACTATTGGTTCTTCAAAAGTCACATCTTTTAGTTTTCCAAAAGCCATGATTATTGAATCATCACCCTGAAAATTTACATCTCTTGGATTATCCTACAAAACAATAGGAAGAATAGATGAAAGAGTAAGGTTAGTTAAAATTTGTTCTTCATTATCTCTTTTTCTCCAAATTCATCCTTTGCAACTCTCTCATTTTCAACTCCAACGTCTCCTTCATCCACTCTCTTTTGTTCAACTTCAAAATACTTTTCTTCATTTGAATTTTTCTCCAAATGTTCTCATTCGATTGCATTGTCTTTAAGTTGCTCTTTTATTGCTTCAATGCTTCTTTCAAATGAATTTGATATTCAGATACTTGGTTTGGTCAAAGTGGAGCCAAGATGAATTTTTTTTCATTGTGATAGAAAGAATACCAGTTCGTGAAACCATCATGAACAACATTTTATCAAATTGCCAAGGCCTTCCTAGGAGTATATGGCAAGTATTCATTGGAACAATATCACAAAGAACTTGGTCTTGGTATTCCCAATAGAAAATCAAATGGTGACTTGCTTGGTGACCTCGACTTCTCCCCATCATTTAGCCATTGTAACTTCTATGGTGTGGGATGTTTGGTCGTCTTGAGTCGAGTTTGGCCACCATTAAAGTACTTGCAACATTTGTACAACTTCCTCCATCGATTATCATAAAACAAACTTTGTTGTTTACATGACAACGAGTGTGAAAAATGTTATCTCTTTGATTATCCTCCATGGATTCAATATTTAAAGCTCTTTTCACTACCAAAACTTATCCTGAAACCTGAGACGTTTTTAGTAACAAATAAAATAAAAATAAATTTTGCCAGCACATTCACAAAGTCTCACAAGTTTCGCTCCAAAAGAAAAGATATGATCACTCCACTCAACACTTGTGTTTACTCTCGGGAATATAATTTTGGCATTTATAATTCCCTTCTGATCTCACTCACTCAATTAGCCTTTTTCCACTCTATATCTCATGCTAAGTCCTTTAAGAACTTACTCAAGATTAGAACAAGATAATTTTCTTCCTATATGCGTTAGCTGCAAATAGGTTAGGGTAGAAAGAAAAAAAGAAATGGAAAGGTAGAAGAAAGGATTCAAGGTATTTAAAAGAAGGAAATGTTGAAGAAAAGGAAAATGAAAGTATAGAAAAGTAAGAGGTTACTTACAACTCAAGAAATAACACTTACTGCAATTTTTCACAAGAAACAATAAGGTTATCTTCTCTAGTGTAGATATGCCTCTTTGATGTACTTGCAATGGTAGAGCACTTTCCTTAGCTTTCAATTTTCTTTTTGAAATTCTCTTTTTCTTCTTTTTTATGATTTTTCTTCTTTTTTTCTTTGAAATCCTTTGTTTGTTGTAGGAGTCTTGCTTTTACTTTTTTTGAACTTCTTTTTTCTTTTTGCTTTTGTTGTTTGCACGCCAATGACACTTTTTTGTCAATCCAACTATACTCTAAATACCTCTTGATGTAGGTTGAATCTACATGCTTTGATGGAAGGGGTAGATAACCTTATTGTGTCCCGATCTAGGATTGACAAGTACTGATGTCCTTGAATTATAAGTTTGGGCTGCAAAAAAGATAATAAATAAATATGATTAATGATGTAATAATAAATGGAATAATAGTATAAGTAATGAAATGAAAGAAAATGAAGAGAGATAGTTGTGGAAAGAAGAAGATAGTGATGGTCTTGATGGATGGTGTTGATGTTGAAATGGAGATGGTGGTGATGTTGTATCTCAAGCACGTCAAAGAGGAAATAATGTTAGAAAGCACAATCCTGATCTTCACAAACTTACTTGAGGGGTGGTGATAGTGTCTTTAACCCACTAGATATCAATCTAGGAATTTAGGAATCAAGGTGAAAGGAATGACGCAACAAGTATATGAATTATACTTGCTTAATCGATAAAGTTCTCAAAGAACTTTGAAGAGAAATTAACTTATAAGAGTTTGTTTAATATATGAGATTTACAAATGAGATGAGATGATTAAAAATGAAGGCAAGCCTCTCAATTTATAGGAAATGAGAGGGCTTGGCCGAATAGTCTCCTAATGATTCGGCTAGATACATGACTTTATGAAAGTACATAATGCTTTAAAATAAAAGGGGAAGTCTCTGGCTTGGTGATGGTTTGACTAACCCTTAATGAAGGGCCTTGATGTTTCGACAAAGAGTGGGAGACATCTCCCTTGGCCGAATGTGCATGTTAGTTCAACTTGGTGCCAAATTAATCTTCTTGGCCAATGATGATTTAGGCCTTAAGGCATGACCTAGTCATGGATTGTTTGATTTAGGCCTCCAATGGGTGTGATCTCTTCACCAACGTGCTCTTTGGTGAAAGGGTATCTTTATGGGAAATATCATTCATGAAAGGTCACAATGTTTGGAAAGGTAACCTTTCATATTTGAGCTAGTTCAGAGGTGAATGAGCTGGACATAGGTGAGTTGTAGCATGGTGAATGAGCTTTGTATCATGTCCTTGTGGAAAGGTACTTCTTGAGGTAATAAATATTCATGAAAAGGTATGATTTCAAATTTTGACTTAGGACATATTTGAAGTGTCCTAAGTGGTGATGATGATGGTGCAGCTCCTCAGCTTAATTGAATTCATCTTGTAGCTCAAATCTTCAGCTCAATCTAACTATGAGCTCACGGGTCTCCAATACTTTTCACCAATGGTTCCTTATGCTTTCATAAATGTCCTCATGTAAGTTTCCTTGTTGTTGCTTGCTCCATTTAGCTCCAATATAGCTCCCAAGTTGTGGCCAAATATAGCTACACGCATAACATAAGGAATTAAGTTAAGTATGTGAACTATATAATGCGTATAAGATAAAGATGTGTACTATAGGTTATAATAATAACTCATGCATCAAATGATAATGAATGAATATTATTATTATAACTATAGATTATGCTTGAATATCAATCAATGACGCAAGCCATTGGACATAATGAATGAATGCACATGTTATGATAATTAAAGTATAGTCTAATATGCAAATGTATGCTCATAATAATATATAGTGTATAAATGAGTAAACATAATATAAAGTAGGGTATAACTCCCTTATATTGAGATTGATGGATCTTCTACGATGTGAGTATATCATGAAGAAAGTTTATGCTAGATAGGATCACATCACTTAGTCTATTCTTCATTTTCAAATTCTTCTTCAAGTTAGGCGTGTTGTTCTCATGTTTCCCAAGGATGGTTTAACTTGATCAATTCTATCATGTAAGGGCTCCAATTCTAATTTTAGCAATCTATCTATCTTATGTATAATTACTTGAGTTTGCAAATTTTGGGTTTCTCTTCAGGGTGATTGTCCTAGACTTCTAGACATGTATAGTGAAAATAAAGAAAATGAAACGTGTTAGAGGACCTTACCAAATATGCTCTCACAAAGCCTCACAAATTCATTCCAAAGATAACTTGAATGATACTCAATCTACTCATGTTTGTACTCTAGAAGTTATGGCTTTTACTTGTCCTCTTCTAGTCTCCCACGCTCAAGCCTTTTTCCTCTCGGTCTCTTTGTCCTCACAAAGTCTCTTACTTGTTGTGCATCATCTGCAACTTGTTAATATGTATAGAAAAGAAAATATAATGTAATAATGTGGCTTAGAAATAAGAAAGAAAAAACGAAAAGGGATTCCTTACAGCAAAGTCACTTTACAACCTTTCTATTACCACAATCAATTAGAAATGCTTACTTGACTTGCTTGATGATGAGAACTTGTTGTATATGCTTTCAACTTCTTTTTCTTTGCAATTTATTTTTCTTTTGTTTTTGTTTTCATCTTAAATGCTTTCAATTTCTTTTCTATGAAGAACCAGTGCTATAAGAGAGAAAATACCCAGCCTTACAAGTCTAATTAAGGGGTGGTAGAAAGGACTTGGACTCATTAGATAATAATCTAAGAACCACAAGTATCAAGTGGAAAGGATCGATGCCACAAGTATAAATACTTGATAAGTCGATAAAAGTCACTAAGGACTTTAGAAAAGAAAGAAATCTCACATGAATAAAATATATGAAAGGTGTAATTACAAATTAAATATGGCATCCTATTTATAGGCTTTGAAAGGACATGGCCGAAGGGTTACAAGGTGTTTCGGCCAGCCCTGATGTCCCTTTAAAATGACATAATTGGCACCAAATTGAAGATGAGGGAGTGCTTGGCTGAATGGTGATGTAGCCTTTCATCTTGGCACCTAAAAGACACCACATGCAAGGCACATGATTACTGGTCATATGGAATGTACATGGGGGTTCTAGGGAGCCTTGTGGCGAAGCCTTGTGCATAGGATGAAGGTTTTTCATGTGCATAATCTTGGCGTGCATTGGTGCTCCTCCAAGCTTGCTCGAGTGTGTAGCTAGCTAGCAAGCAAGGGGTTGGTTGTGAATGAGCTTCCTAGCAGAGACCTCCTTGGCTCCTTGGCACCTCTCCTAGCTACCTTCAGCTGCTCATTCACTCACCTTTATTAACTTAGCTTCATTTAGTACACCGAGCTAAGTTTAGCTTGCCCTTACTCCTTTAACTGAGTTGAGCTTCCCATTGTCTTCCATGGGTTGCCATGGAGATTGTGAGATGATTATGAGCTGCAACAGACTGCCAAAAATTCCCACAAGCTACCCTAATATGTGTTGTGTATCCATGTACGTGTATGTACAAAGAAAACAAGGTAAATTTATGTGAATGAGGCAGAATGAATCAAATGCATACTTCCAAATTAGAATACATGCTTATGAGCTATGGATGGCTATCATGAGCTAAGTATAAGACGTTTATATATGAAGGAGCTAATATATATGACTTGTGAGGTGAATTTAATTGAAACGAGCTAAGAAATGAATGAATGAACATGTTGCCAATTTATGAATGAAATGAAACCTATCTATATGAGTGTAAAACTAATATAAATTTATAATACACTTAATAAGGAGTTGACATATTGTAATATAAAGTTGTGGATTAATTTATGCATGTTACTTACTTGATAAAATACATAACGAACAACCTAAGCATGATATATGTTATTAGAACATAAAAGATCATAATGATGCAAAGTAAGTAAGATAATATAAGGTTTAAGAGTACTCCCTTAAAGGCTAAGTAAACAATGCTTGCAAATTGTGAGAAAGAGCTTGCATAAAAAATTAAAAGTTTTATTAACATATAAAAATACAAATGTAGAAATATTTCAAATCGTAAAACATAATTTTTTCATACCTCCCATACAAAATTCAGACTCAATATAAAAATCAAATGTGACATACATTCCCCGTAATTACACTTGTACCATACTCTATAAGGAAGCCGAAGAAACTCCCATTATTGAAGTCGATAGCTGCATTGGATCAATCTTTTAACTTGAAATGGTGAATAACATAGTGAGCTTTAGGGAGCTCAATAATACATAACTACTAGGTGATGCATAAGGACATGAAGATAAATAACAAGCATCAATTTTTTCTTATTTATTCAAGAATCTACAGGTTTTCTTGATGAGGTGAGGTTCCATTGATATTTCTTCAAGTTAAAGACTGGAAGCTTACAGTTATGAGAAAAGTTCAGCGGACTAGGTTCAAGAGATCATAATAGGATATCTAATGTGTTCCCATAAATCCAGAATAAATAAAATCATAGATTAAAAATAGTATTATCTTATTACAGTAAACCAAAATTTAAAATAACTATAATACCCTTATCTCAAATACTCCATATGTAGTCCCTCAACACTACAACCATAAGGGAATTCCCTTAGGGCCTATGGCGACCCAAGTATCACCTTAGGTCCATAAGGAATTATCTGATTAGTCCTGTTGCATCTGCCTCATGGACTAAGAATTCTCACAAAGAACCTTGTGGAATACACATCCTCTCTATCTAAAAAGGAATCAATCTACAAAATAAAATTTGTTAAAATTACCTTTTAAACAATGGTTGTAAATATCAGCAAAATATTAGCCATAAGAGTAAAGTTATTTAATGTGTTCAAATCCCAGAATAATAGCATGCATTTGAGTAATAAATGTGTACCTTCAGGATAATGCATCGACCACTATGTTATCTTTTCCTTATTTATAGTAAATCACAAAGGGAAAGATTATATGAATTAAACCCATCAGGCATGTTGTTTACTTAACTTACCTTGATTGTTTAACCACTTTAGTGACTCATGATCCCTATGCATGACAAACTCTTTAAGAATAAGATAATGTTTCTATACTTCAAGTGCAGAAACCAGCGCTAGGAGTTACTTGTCATAGGTAGAGTAGTTTAGTTGTGCTCATTTTAACTTTTCCCTAGAGTAACTGACATGTTAGTTCTCCTGCATAAGTAATTCGCTTATGCCTATTCCTAAAGCATAACATTCTAGCTCGAAAATATTAGAAAAATCGAGAAGACAAATAATGAGAGCAGAACATAACTTACTTTTTAGAAGATCGAAGGCTTTTTGTTGTTGAGGTCCATATTTGAATTTAATCGATTTCTTAATTATTCAGTGAGGGGTACGGAAATGGTGGAGAAATCTTTAACAAATCATCGCTAAAAACTTACTAAGTCGTGGAAGGATCATTCTTCAGTGATAAAAGATGACATGGGGCATTATTGGATTGCTCTCACCTTTTCTTTATCTACATGAATACCCTGTGCACTTATGATAAAGCCTAAAAATATAAGATTGTCACTACAAAAAAACACTTGTCCAGGTTAGCCAATAAATGTTCCTTTTGAAGAACTTCGAAAGTGGAACAAACATGCCTGACATGAGATTCAAGAGAATGTGAGTAAATAAGAATATCATAAAAGTAAACAACAAAATATTTACCTATGAACTCTTTCAAAATATGGTTCATTAACTGTATGAATATACCCAGTTCATTGGTATTTCCAAATGGCATGATGAGCCTTTTGTATAGTCCGAACTTTATTTTGAAAGCCATCATCCACTCATATCCTTCTTTCATTTGGATTTGGTGGTAACAATTTTCAATCTATATTTGTGAAAATGCAATAACCATGTAGCTCATCCAACATATCATCAAGGGGTGGAATAAGATGCTTATATTTGATTGTTATCCTGTTGTTTGGTCTGTAATCTATACACATTCGAAATATGCCATCTTTATTTGGCACGAGAATAACTGAAATGGCATGTGGGATAATGCTTTCACATTGTATCCTTTTTATATTAAATCTTCAACTTTTATTCCAACTCCTGGGTTACTTTGGGACTGCATCGGTAGGCTGGTTGGTTTAGAATAGATGATCCCGAGGCAAAATCAATTTGATGTTAAATTCCTCTTTTAGGTGGTAATCCATATGGTGGGTCACTTAAGATATCTGTGAATTCCTACAAAAGAGAAACAAAAACACTCAGAAAATTTGTGTGGTTAGTAGAAATCGAAATGATGGTGTCTTTGAATCAGATAAGGATGTAAATTTTATGTTGAGAAAAGTTTTCTCTCAGGTCTTTTCAGCTCATATAAACGTTTTATGACACTCTATTTTTTCACAAATAGATTCACTCACATTTTGTGGGTCATTCTTATGTCTTTTATCAGTTTTGACTCTTTTACCTCATTTTTGAAGTTCCCAACCTCCTCACAAATTCTTTATTGATCATGTAGAATGTCTTTCGAATACATCATTAATAAATTATATAGTTTACCATTGATGTTCAAATAATACTTATTTGCCTTATCATAATATAACATCGTTTTCATATTGCCATGGTCGTCTCAAATCAGTGTGAGATGCTTGCATAGGGAGTATATCACACGAAACATCGTCACAATATTACACATATTCAGATTAATAAGACACTATCTAGTTACCTTTTGTTCATAACTGTCATTAAGCTATTGTAAATAGTATGGTTTTGGATGTCATTGACTCAACAAGTTAAGTGTATACATAACATAACTGCTAATCACATTAAAACAACTTCCATTATCGATGATCAAAGAATAAGCTTTATCCTTTATTTAACATCTTGTGTGAAAAAAAAATTCATTGAATATCTGAGTCATCCACTGCTTGAATGCTTAAATTTTGCCTCACAACTAGGCATATGTTGTCAAACCCATCACTATTTGACTCATTTTCCATCTTTTTTTCCATCTAATTGGGACAATATTTTTCTAGGTCAACCCAACTAGTATCCTCCTATCATATTATCATATTTTTCAAATTCATACAATTGCGACTGATATGACTAAACCATTTGCATTTAAACCAAACTAGGTTTTTTCTTTGGGTCATTTTATAGTTTTCAGTCATATCTCTATTAGCCACCTTAGGCTTTTCATCCATCGGTTTCTTATTCATGACAGAAGATGGAGTAGTAGAGGAAGGAATGAGATTAGATGAAATACATATGTAAGAATGGGATGTACCTTGGTAATTGTCTCTAAATCTGGATATTCTCTTGTGTTGTGCTTCGATTGTTATTGTTTTCTTTAATTTTTTTAGACGTTCATATCCATGTAAATCAAGAAAATCAACAATGTTTGTGTTTAGGCCAGCAACAAAATGAGATATTGTATCTTCATCTTCTTCAGAGATGTCTGCTTAGTTTAGAAGAAATTGCATCTCTTTGTAGTAGTCTTCCTCAAAACACTTTCCGTTTTGAAGTCAGTGGAGTCGTTACTTTACTTTTCTTTTGTAGTGTTTTAGTAGGAATCAGTTTCTCATGATGTTCATTAGTATGACCCATGATGTAATGTCATGGATCTGATTACCGTGGATTGCCTTTCGAGTCTGCATCCACCAAGTGTGTTCATAGCCCACGAATTCCATAGTGACAAGGGGTACATGTTCAACAATGGGGTAGGCATGGTAGGAAAACATTATATCAATCTTTCCTTCCCAAACGATATAGTCGTCTGGAACACAGTCTCCTTTGAATGGTGGAATTATGAATTTTTATTTGGTGAATAGTTTCAGAATCTAAAATATGGCTTGTGCATGCCTGGGCACAATGATGTTATTTGGTTTGTTGTCTTATCTCGGGTTGTCGGCTAGTACCCGTTGGCCTTGTTTGGACAAATTTAGGTCACCCAATCATTGTTGAATTCCCTGTAGTAAGGTGGATTGTTGATTGACGACATTCACCAAAGTTGCTATGGTATTATTCAAAGCTTATTCTATCATCTTGAAATCATAACACTCAAAGAAAAATTTAAAGTGAAAAGAACAAGAAAATAAGAAACCTCTCACAAGTCACTCCAATGAAGTAACACAATGAGAGACAAGAAAGCTGATCTCGTACTATTTAAAACTTTCATCTCCAAAAAGCTTTCCAATGCTCGTATCGGAGTTCAATCACTAATAAAGGGAACAAACGTTACTTAAAGGCTCTAAGAGGCCAAAGAAATATATGACTCCAAGAGAACAAGAATGTAAGGAATAAGAAGTATGCAAGGAATAAGAAGTATGCAAACTCTTTTAATCCTACTAACACAAGAAAGAGAACGTTTTAGATGATGTAGATGAACAATAAAAGGTAAAACAAAAAAACCTAAAGCAATAAGATTCAAAGAAAAGTTGGAAAAAAACTAAACCCGAAAAAAAACCCTGATTGGCTGTATCAATTTGAGCAACGTCTTTGAGGGGTTTCTGAACTTGAAAAAATTTGAAACTTTTTTTAGATATCTTTCAATAAGTTTAGTTTGTATTTGAAAATTTTCAGGACCAAATTCGTTCTAAAAAAATCGGAAAGAACTAGTGCTTAAATACGTTAATCAATCTTGAATGATGGATCAGAGGGGTTAAATGAAGTCATATTGCCCTAAAATTATGACTGGAGATTTATATTGGGATATGACAAGTACCTGTAAATAATCAGCCCCAAATTTCTTTATTTACATTTTCTGTTTGTTCTTTTTCTTTTTTATTATCATTTATTTTTATGAAAATATCTAACAAAAAGGAATTAAAACTAAACTAAAAAAATTGAAAATAACCTGAAAATGATGAACTTGTCTCAACTAGCTCCATTGGAGTACCTTGATGAAGTATGCTTATAAGAACAATCAAGTACACTTGATTCTCTGTAATAATCATCCCAAATTTAATACCAATTGATAGGGAAGTGGCAGCGGAGAATGATCATTGCTCATTGTTGAGGGATCAAACCTAGAAAGCTCTAGACTCGATCAAAGAACGAAAGGATGGGTGAATGATGTGGGAGGAAACAAGATACATGGATTAGAGTTTTTTGAAGGATGATATTAATACAAGAATATTAGGTTAAGTTAAAAAAATAAACACAATTTAATTCAAGGACAGAAAAGCAAATAAGATAATAAAATAAACTAAAGGAAAAACATGTAATAAATGAATTAGATTAACTTCTCTTATGGTTGGTGGCAAGGGGACATTGTGGATGGAATTTTATGGATGAATACTCGTTATGAAGATAACGAGGTAAGGGTCACAACAAATAAGACAAATTGGAATTATGACAGTCAGATCTTCGTAAAAGTTGATTTGAAGATTTACCCTCAATAGGTAAAACCTTAAGAATGCGGAAAGGATGATGGTGTGATGATGGAGGAGAAAGATGATGAATTATGGAGATGTAATATAAATAGATATTACCTACCAAATCCTCCTAGTCACAATGAAAGGCAAACTCAACAATACGACTCTAACCAGCCCTCTTTATGGCAATAAGAAGGCGAACTAGAGTATGAAGATCTCTTTTTCAATAACGTAGAATAACTTAAAGGAAAATATGATTCGAAGGAACAAGGCAATCAATTCTTGCAAAAACGTACTCAATGTTGTATTACTATTCAAAAAAAAATGTGTGAAATAATGAAGGGGAAACCTCCTTCATATAGGTAAGGAGGAATCATTGTAAGAGGTTAAGTATGGAATAAAAATAATAATAAAAACATGTCCTAATTGTAATATAATGGGTGGCAAGAATGCTGGGCATTGATAAAGTTTGTGATCCAACGGTTGTGATAAGATCAAGGGTTTTGGATGCAAGATGAAACCTCTATCTTGATGGATGGTTCGAATAAGTCTACTAAAAGATGAAGGGGAAACAATGCATGATGAGGCAATGGAGGGTTGGTCATGTGATGGAGGATGTAAATGATTGGTTTTCTAGGGTTTTGTCAGCACAAATAATCACCATCTTTGGGTTTGATCCTAATATAATAAACACAACAACTTAAATAACTAAAATATACTTAGGAAAAGTGATATGTGCTTTATATTCTAAAAATTGATACTTAATACAAGGTTTTAGTAATTTAAAGGGGTTTGAAATTAATTTCAAGGCCATTTTCAATAATCTTACAATTTGGTCATGAGTTATCTTCATCTTGGGTTATGGAGGACCAAGTAGCATTATGAGGAATTATGAATGAGTTTTCTTCTTGAAATTCTTCTGTCCCTATGATTTTGGCTTTTATTCCTTTGTTGAGGAAAGCCTGTACTACAATCTAAAGCTTTCTCTTATGAGTTTTTCTTGGTTTTTATAACGGGGCCAGATGGAAGAGTTATCCCATCCTCCTTGGAAAAGTGTCATGTGGTGCATGTATCAATAAGTGGACCTCTAAAATACTCTCAAAGTTTATAATAGTGCACCTAAGCATGTTTTATATGATATGGATAACACTATCGAACTGGATATTTGGTTTACGATGGAAAATGGTACTAAAATGTAGTTTGGTGCCTAGGGATTCATGAAGGGCTTTCTAAAATCGAGAAGTGAAATATGGGTCTTTATCGAATACAATGGAATTTGGCACCCCATGCAACTTCCCTATCTCACGAATGTATAGCTAAGCTAGCCCTTTTAAGGTATAATCTATTCGAATTTGAAGGAAATAAGCTAAATTGGTTAAGCGATGCACTATGACCCAAACTGCATCGTGTTTGAAACTAGTCCTTGGCAAACCGATCACAAAGTCCATGATCATTCTATCCCAAATCCACTATGGAATCTAAATGGGCTGGAGTAACTCTAAAGGAACTTGATGTTCTGCCTCGACTTACTGACATGTTAAACACCTAGAGACAAACTCGGATGCATATTGTTTCATACCTGACCAATAGCATAACAACCTGAGTTCTTGATACATCTCAATAAAATTTGGGTGCACTGAGAGTGGAGTGCAGTGTTCCTCATAGGGGATCATAATATGCAATTTCGCATCTGCAGGTACACATAATCTTCCCCTAAAAGTTAGCACATCGCCATCTTGCAACTCAAAATCTGGTGATTTATCTTAGTGGACTTGCTTCACTCGAGCTATTATGTGATTTTTGGTGCTCTATAACCTCTTAATTTTTCCCACTAACTCAGGCATAACTCGCAACTCAACTAAGCTAAGCTACCGTCACTAGTCATACTAAAACATGAGAAAGTCTCGTAGTTCTGACATTGACTTACTACTGAAGTCATCCGTAACAACGTTCGCCTTACCTTGATAGTAGTCGATCAAATAGTCGTAGTCCTTTAGTAACTCAACCCATCTATGATGCCTCAAGTTAAACTCCTTCTAAGTGAGTAGATAATTAAGTCTCTTGTAATTCGTAAATATATAGCACTTTTCCCCAAAAATTTATTGTCTCTAAATCTTCAGGGTGAACATTACCGATACTAATTTAAGGTTTGAATAGGGTAATTACTTTTGTGTGGCTTGAGTTGATAAGACGCATAAGCTACAACCATTCATTATTGCATCAAAGTGCATCCCAAGTTGTTCAACAAAGCATCACTAGATCTAGTGAAGTCCTTACTCGACTCCAGTTGAGTAAACACAAGGGCCTGAGTCAAGAAGACTTTTAACAACTTAGGGCTCTTCTGTCGGTTCTTAACCCAAATGATAGGAACCCCTTTTAAAGTAATTTAGTTAATGGGGCAACTATCATTAAGAAACCTTGGATAAATTGACGATAGTATCTAGCTAGACCTTAGAAACTGCGTACTTATGACTCATTCCTTGGTGGCTCTCACTCAACTATGGCTTGATTCTTTTGAGGGTCTCATCGGATGTCGTCTGTTGCTACGATGTGAACTACAAATGATGCCTCTGAAAATTAGAATTCATACTTCCCGAACTTAACACACAAATGTCACTCATGAAGTATTTGCAAAACAATGCAGAGGTGCTATTAATGTTCTTCCTTTTACCATGAGTACACTAAGATGTAATAGACAAAAAACCACTAGGAATTAATCTAGGAATGGGTCGAAGACGCATTCATCAAGTCCATGAATATCACTAGAGCATTGGCGAGTCCATACAAAATCACGAGAAACACATAATGACCTTACCTTGTACTAAAGGCCATTTCTTGTACATTTGCATCATTTACCATCAATTAGTAGTAGCCTTGCCTCAGGTCTATCTTAGAGAACACATACGCTTCCCTAAGATGTTCAAATATATCTTCTATCATATGAAGTGGGTAATAATTCATATTGGTCAACTTGTTCAACTATCGGTAATCGATGCAAAACTTTATTGACCCATCTCTTCTTGAAAAATAAGATTGGCACTCCTTAAAGGGAAACATTAAGCCTGATTAAACCCCTTTCTAGAAACTATTGGATCTGATTCTTTAACTCCTTTAGCTCCATCGGTGCCATGCGATGGAAGCAATAGACACCAGAGCTAAACGTGGAAACACCTCAATGTTAAACTCTACTTCTCGGTCGGGTGGAAACCTAGGTAATTTCTCTAAAAACACATCAAGAAATTCTCTCACTATATTGATATTCCCGAGTGAAGGTATTACAACTCTAGTGTTAACTACGTGATCCAAAAAGTCTTTCATATCCCTGGTCGTTTAACTTCTAAGCTACTACTACATAAACAACCTTGGTAAAGCAACCTTACTTCTCGCCAGTTGATGGTACCATAAATTATACAACAATCACACAAGTATATGTATTGTATTCAAGTAGTAAAGTGGATATATAAGGCCAATGGACCAAAGAATGTTTTTTTTATCTGGTTGCTAACAGTATGATTATGTTGTGGCAATATTGTAACACCCATAACCCGTATAATTATACCTATACAGATTATAGATGTCACCCATATTTTCTAAAACATTCCATAATTTGAGAGCGATTTAAAATTTATTTTTTTAAAATAGTAAATGATATTATGAAATTATCATATCATAAAAATTACGTTTCGTTGTAACCAATTTAATTCAAAATATTTTTATTTATGAATAGTGAATAGGTCCCGAACACTAAACAGTGGACAGTGGGGGAATCGATTCCCTGTAGCAGGGGAATCGGTATCCCTTTAACAATCTGGAAAATTTAGTTTAAAACGGGGTTACTGTTCATGCTACAGTAACTTTCGAAAATTTCATATATAAATCTCATAAAAATTAACCTTTCATCACTATAACAATTTCCAAAATTTATTCAACAAAATAAATTTAACATTATCAAATTACATGCCACTATCTAAATCAAAATCCATTGTAGGATGTCTTACTGATATTTAAATATACCTCTCGATGCTTGCTATCGTTCTGAACTCTTTATTTTTATTCTTTTCTTTTTACCTACGCTTGAAAATCATCACACGCTAAGTATAAACTTAGTGAGACAATTTAAAACATTATATAGTGCAATACAATTCATGCATGAATTTAGATTTCAAATCCAATGCCATAAAACCATGCTAATAGCATCTAAAAATATTTTACCATGATCAAAATAATATAAATTTCTTAACTTTCATCCCATAAGCTCATAAGCTTATTTTTAGCAAAATACTTACCATTTAAATTCCATAAGCTCATAAGCTTATTATTATTATTTTTTCAATATACTTGCCATTATTCCGTAAGCTCATAAGCTTATTTGCATGGTTACCATTATTAACCGATAAAACATAATCCATAGTCAATAAACCGTAGACAATAGCCCAATATAACACCCTGAGGACCCTGGGTATACGAGTAAAATACCTGCACCGTAGTGTTAAACCTGCACTAAGCTTACACCATAGTGCTAATCCGGACAATACACATAAGGTCGTGCCCACCACCTACACTAAGCTTACGCTATAGTGCTAATCCGGATATAAACCTGCACTTAGTGTCCATACACACTATAGTGCTAATATAAACCTGCAGCTGCTATACTCTATGGCATGCCAACTATACCCTGTCCCTCAATGACTTACTTTGGGAATATAGTCTATTTTATTCGATCCATCCATGGCAAAGTATATCATCAATATTTAACATTGGGCAGTTCATACCCGAAAACATTCATGGTAAAATATCACATTTTTCATGATCAATGCATTTTAGTTTCATACTCTGACATATCAATGCCAATTTATAAAAATGATATAAAATCATGCCGATATAAACAAGGTCGATTAATCGCAAGTCTTCCTTATGATGTATAAAACATCCATGTATAATTTCATGCATGTATTGCACTCACCTTGACACTTTATGTCTTTCAAAATATATAAGCCTCACTATTGTCCACCATAAGCCCTTTTATATTTGATTTGCTTCGATTACAAATCAATCACAATCTGTATAAATCATCAATTCATAATAATCCATATGTTAGTATTTTACTAACATAAATACATTCCACCATATCTCCATACTATATTTGAAATTCATCATCTATCAAAATATTTAACTCTTAATAATTCCTTATAACATTGGAACCCACTTTTCCAATTTACTCAAAATGGTCTTCACCATTTTACCACTTAAATTCTTAATACCAATAATTCCAACATTAAAATTATTTCCATTCAAATGCTTTTACAAAAGCATAAATACTTTTAAGTACCCCAACTATGCAATTGTTGTACTTAAATCACCAATCATTTCAATCTTCCCAAAATAATCAATTTCACATCTAACACTCTTTTCAATTCTCAAACAACAATTTCCAGCATAGTACATCAATTATACAACACTTACACAACAACCCATAAATTTCCAGAATTCAGACAACTCGCACTACCCTTAAACAATCATTATTCTGTATTGATATAGACACTGGAATTCAATTCCGTTTCTTCTGTTAAAAACTAAACTCGAATATGAATCTATCCATATAAAGAACTCCTTCTAATTCATTCTGTACAATTTATGGTGAATTTTCAAAGTTCACCAACAGAATCTGTTTTGTACAGAATTCTGCTGTCCGACTTTTCTGACCTTTCCTCAGTTAAAAATTCATATATATTTGTATACAACTTGAAATTGATCACCGTTTGTTTAAAAAAAAACTAGATCCATATATGAATACAATATATAACAATAACCTCCAATTATTTTTATATTTTCTGGTGAATTTTCGAACCTACTGTAATTCCCAAAATCTAAACTGTTTTTCTTTAACCTCATCATTATGTTCTTCATCAATTAATACAACCTCAAAATCATCAATAATCATCATCAATTTCAACAACCATAGTATAAACCCAAATTTCCAGATTTGAGGATTTTGAAATCAAGTAAGATAATCATGCAATATTGGTACCAAATGATAGCATTTTTCTCAAATAACCATTTTCTATTTTCATCATACTCATAATCCTAAAGAAATGGCTTGAAAATAGAATTGAAGCTTTGTTCTTACCTTAGGAGAAGACCACGTTGGCTGGAGAAGAAGATAGCAAATTTGAGTGAAATGTTGGATGCATTTCATCTTTGTTTGAATTATATTCCACTATAAATGAATATAATATTCATTTATTTGGAATAAGACCAAAACACCCTTAATGAATATTTTTATTCACCATCAAACCAAGCCATCTGATATTACAAATTCAAATATAATTTAATTTGACTTTGACCAACGAAAATGCCCTGAAATTTTCAAAACTTGCGTTTTAGTCACTAAATTCCACTGTTTCGGTTAAATCTGAAAAATTGCACATTTCCAAACCAACTTTCTCTGATCTAAAATATTACAGTAATATTTCCAACCATTTTATAACATCCTTCAAATTTTTGTAACATTCCAATTCGATTCGAATTTCCGATTCCTTATCGTCTTTAACCCTTTCTAATTTTTCTTTACTAAAATTCCAAATTCCAAAAATATGATTTCTATAAAACTCCACTCTCAAGAGTAAACCATCATTTATGGAATAAAAATCTTTTTAGGAAATTTATCACTTAAGTCCCTAAACTTTTCCCAAGTTTTATACTTTGACCATCAAACTTTCAAAATTTTCATTTTGGTCATTGTCTAAATTTATGGGGTATTACAAATATAGTTATGAGTCATGCAACAAATAACACATTAATCCTTTTTCAAGAATTAAACACTTAACATATTGGACTTAACTTTCATTAAAACAATCAACTAAATATTTAATAAAGCAAAGACAATTAGTATAATACATCGTCATATGCTTAAGTTTACTTTCATAAACACAAATGTTGAAACTAAAGTAGTATGTAATCTCAACGATATCTATTTCTAAAAATATTTAAGATCGACATACATAAGGATGATATCATCTCTAAAAACATTAATTAAAAACAACTCAGCTCATAAAAATATTGTTTTAAGCAAAATCATAAGGTAGGCATTTCATCGAACATCTTATGTTCAAATCTGAATAACAACATAAAAACAAATAATTCAAACTTAAAAAAGTGTATCCTTTTTTCAAGTAAAGAATACTAAGGAAAGCTTGAATCCCAATCGGTTGTTGATGCTCCAAGACTGCTCCACGTTGTTAGTACCCTCCCCGATGAATGACATAGGCTATCATGGTGATGGTATGAGAGAAAACTAAAAGGTGACTAGGTTTTTTATGATCCCTAAAGTGCTGAGAAATATTAAATTTATAGCCCACTAAAGTCAAGCTTTCCGCCAATAGAAAAATTCTTCTTTATGATAATTCCTTTTTAAAATTCAAATTATAACCCTTATCCCTCGACAATTGTGAATAACTATCAATTCCTTAAATTTCTCAAGCTGCCTGGTGACTCAAAAATGCTACTAGATCGTCTCCCAAATCCATTCCAACACTGACACTCTGCAACGACTACAACATTAACAATGTCACAACATCAATTTTGTAGCAGAAATATTAAAAACAATCTAAGTACCAATAATTCACTCCCATTATGCAAATAATGTAGACTATGCTAAAATAATTCTAAATATTATCTTAAAAATATTAGAGTGCAAACTTAACCCAATTAAAAAGGATATAAATAATAACTCTTTTAGAGAGTTATCACATCCCAAACCTAAGTGTTTCTTATCCTAAAGGGATGCATGAAAACAACTTTCTCACAACAATTAGACAACATCATTCTCGTACTTGCCTTGCACTTATAACTTAAGAACCTTGGTAAATTTCTTCCAGTTACCTTCAAACCTCAAGATAACAAGAAATTAACTCAAATCAACTGATGATGCTCATGCATATGTGTGCTCTTAGTCGAGAAGGTTCACCACCATGGGTATTTTCAAACAATATCATAATTATCAAAGTAATTAAAAAAGAAAAAGATGCCACAATAATTACAATTTAGCTTAACTACAGCTTTAGCATTTCACAACTACCTACCAGTACTTGAGTTGTATGATGTTGACAACAACAAAACCCCTAGTCTTTTAGGTAGAGTCATCACGTGAAGACTTTCATTCACTCATGCTATTCGAGTATATCTTTCCCACTTTGTATTCACTAAGCGTACCAGACTTGCCTAAGCAACAAATTGTCGTAGATCTAAAATATTGTTGTGAACAATTCATTCGAAAATAACCAGTTCAGAACATCTAGCAATTCATACATAACTTGGAATTTTTTTTGTTTATTACTATTTTTTATTTAAAAAATGGCAAGATAACTAAATATTCTCAAAAATACCCACAAGTGAACCAAAAATGACATTCGGTATATAATTATATCATCATAAGAATCATTAAGGCAATCTCAAATTATCTCTAAATCCTAAGATTCTCTCCATTAAAATGCTATAAGAAATTATCTCATCATAGGTAAGTGCAAAGTCTTAGGAATAGGCAATTGTTTATCTGTCCAAATGTCATGAAAAGTAAATATCATGTAAAACTTGTATGAACAACACAAACAATGCAAAACACAAAACATGACATACAAATGTAATATGACAAAATGAACAACACCCCTAAACCTAGTATGTGCATTGTCCTCAATGCATGTAAATAAGAATGGGGAAGGCTGCGAAATAGTACTGATTGGCGAAAAAGCAAAATCACCCTCCAATGTGATATCAATCATAACAACAAAGAAAATGATGTCAAAAGGATGTATAGCTTTTCTAGCTAATTTAATAGATACTCGAGTGCCGAAAGTAATATTACATGGTATTCCTACGATTAAGGAGTCTCTAGAGGTCTTTTCGAAAGAGTTATCGGGCTTACCTCCAGATCGTGAAGTAGAATACAAGTTTAAGGTTTACCAAGGTATCGAACCTATTTATATGGCTCCATATCGAATGGCTCCACTAGAGTTAAGGGAGTTAAAAGTACAGTTGCAAGAGTTAATTAATAAAGGATTTATTAGACACATTGTTTCTCCTTGGGGAGCACCTATTCTATTTGTGAAAAAGAATGACGAGTCTATGTGTTATGTATTGACTATCGTCAATTAAATAAGGTAACGATAAAGAACAAGTACCCTCTTACGAGGATAGATGACTTGTTTGATCAATTAAAATGTGCAACAGTGTTCTCCAAAATAGATTTAAGGTCAGGGTACCATCAGTTAAAGATCGAGAAGGATGATATTCCAAAAATAGATGTTCGGACTCGTTATGGACATTATGAATTCGTGATAATGCCATTTGGATTAACTAACACGCCGACAACATTTATGGACTTAATGAATAGAGTATTCCAATAGTATTTGGATCAGTTCGTGGTAGTGTTTATAGATGATATATTAGTGTACTCCAAGTCAAGAGAGGAACATGATACTCATCTTCGTGTAGTTCTTCAGATACTTCGCGAAGCGAAATTGTCCAAATGTGAATTCTAGTTAGTTGAGATTGCTTTCCTTGGTTATATAGTCTCTACAGAATGTATAAGAGTGGATCCCAAAAGGATGCAAGCTATAGTATATTGGCAGTCCCCAAAGAATGTATCTGAAGTTCGAAGTTTCTTGTGGCTTGCTGGGTATTATAAGAGGTTTGTGAAGAATTTCTCAATGTTAGCTCTACCGCGAACTAAGTTGTTACGAAATGGGGTGTCTTTTGTTTAGACAGAAAGGTGCGAAGAAAATTTTGAAAACTTAAAGAGAATAGTAATTGAGGCTCCAGTACTCGTGCAACCTGAGTCAGGTAAAGATTATGTTGTTTACAGTGATGCATCCCATAATGGGATGGGATGTGTACTAATGCAAGAAGGGAAATTTGTGTCTTATGCCTCAAGACAGTTGAAGAATCTTGAGTGAAAATACTCGACGCATGATTTAGAATTGGCAGCAGTAGTGTTTGCTTTAAAAATTTGGCGCCATTATCTATATGGTGAGCGTTGTTAGGTTTACACTGATCATAAAAGTATATAGTATTTGCTGACTCAGAAAGAGTTGAATTTGATACAAAGAAGATGGATTGAGCTCTTAAAACATTATGATTTGATTATTGATTATCATCCAGAAAGGCTAACATGGTAGTCGATGCGCTCAATCGAAAGACTTTTGCAGCTTTAAGGACTTTAGAAGCATGTATGTCTTTAAAGGAAGACAGTGCTTTGATTTTGAAATTAAAGTTAAAATCGATGCTTTTGGATCGGATAAAAATTGCAAGGTTGAGATAATAAATGCTTTATGAGATTGGTGCAAGTAAAAAAAAAAGAGGTCAAAGATTTTGAAATAATGGATAATGGATGTTTATATTATCGAGGAAAACTATGCATTCCCGATGATGAAGAATTGAGAAAATATATTCTTTACAAGGCACATTATAGCCCTTTGACGATGTATCCAGGTGGAAATAAGATGTATCAAGACTTAAAGAGTCGTTATTGGTGGCGTGGTATGAAAAGAGTTGTAATAGAATTTGTTGCAAAATGTTTGACATGTCAGCATGTGAAAGCTGAACATCAAGTGCCTTTCGGATTACTACAACCAATGTCTACTCCTGAATGAAAGTGGGAGCGAGTTACAATGGATTTTGTTTCAAGGCTACCTTTTTCACCAGGTAAAAAGGACTCAATATGGGTAACTGTGGACCAATTGACCAAGACAGCTCATTTTATTCCAGTTCGAGTAGATTACTCGATGAATAAGTATGTTGAGATCTATATAAAAGAAATAGTTATACTGCATGGAGTGCCTATATCGATAGTGTTCGATTGAGACCCAAGGTTTACTTCGAGATTCTGGAAGTCTTTACATGGTGCATTGGGTGCTCAATTGAACTTTAGTACAACATTTCATCCACAGACGGATGGCACTCAGAGCGAGCTATTCAGATACTAGAGGATATGCTAAGGGCATGTGTGATTGAGTTTAAAGGATCATGGGAAAGGTATTTGCCATTAACAGAGTTTACTTATAATAATAGTTATCAATCCAGTATTAAGATGGCCCCGTATGAAGCTTTATATGGGAAGAAATGCAGAACACCATTAAATTCGTTTGAACTAGAACATCGAGACCTAGTTGGCCCGAATTTGATGAAATAAATGGAGGAAAAAGTAAAAATTATTCAGAGCAATCTAAAGATAGCCTCTGATTTCCAAAAATCTTATGTTGATTTGAAGATAAAAGAAATTGAATTTTAAATTGGGGACAAAGTATTTTTGAAGGTATCGCCTTGGAAGAAAATATTACGTTTTAGGAGAAAAGGAAAGCTAAGTCCGAGATTCATTGGACCTTATGAAATCTTAAAAAGGGTTGGACCCGTAGCTTATCAATTAGCTTTACCTATGGTTATGGAAAGATCCATAATGTTTTCCATGTATCAATGCTTATAAGGTATAGATCGGGCCCATCTCATGTTATTACTCCTGAAGAAATAAAGATTCGACCAGATTTAACTTCTGAGGAGGAACTAGTATAGATCTTAGGTAAGGAAACCGAAGAATTACGTAACAAAAGTATTCCATTGGTTAAAGTGGTTTGGAAGAATCATAAAGTAGAACAAGCTACCTGGGAAAAAGGGGAGGAAATGAGTAAACAGTTTCCACATCTATTTGTTTAAAATACTTCTTTAAATCCGAGGACGAATTTTTTAAGGGGGAGAATTGTAATACCCCAATTATTAAATGAGGAACTTTATTGAAAAGATTTAACAATTGAGGATTTAAATGCTTAAATGTTAGAAGATGATAATGGATTTGAAATAGTGTTTTAGACTAAATTGTAACAAAGGATGATTAAAAGGACATTTTGGTCATTTAGATTAAATTAAATTTAATATTCAAATTATTGGGTATTAGGTAAAGAGATAAGAGAAAGAGTGATTGAACTCAAGTCAACTCCTCTTCTTCTTTGTTCTGTAGTGGGTTAGCTCTCCTCCATAGCTCAAAGGTGAGTTTTCAATGTAATAGTTCATCCTTTCATTTTTGGTTAATTTTTGAAGCTGAGTATAATAAAAATCTTAAAGAATGATTAGATGGGAGTAAAACTATGAGATAGAGGAAATAATGGAGATTTTAGAAAATGAGTTTTGAAATGATTTGTTAATATATGAGTGTTTATTGTTGTTTAATGGTAGATTTGATTTATCAAAGTAGTACATGAAAGATTAGAAGCATTGGATGAGTTTAAAAACAAGTTAGAAAATATGTTGTGGTTCTTAGATTTAAATATTCTTGGGGGAAATGAGATTCTTTAGCGAGCTAAAAGAAGGAAAATAAGTAAATATAAGTAAAGAAGAGTTTAGTAACATTGTTGAGTACAAACATAAGGAAAATTAAGCAAATTTGGGGAAGATTTGGGCTAAAAACGTAAAATCTGAGTAAGGGTATCGGTACTACTACTATAGGGAAAAATGGGGTGAATTAGCTGAGTAGTATCGATACTGATTCAAACAGTATTGATACCGACAAGGTAGTATCGATGCCATGGTAAGGGTATCGATACCAGGTAACATCAAGTCTAAAATTGGTATCGATACAGGAAGGGGTATCGGTACCATGGTAGGGTAATATCGATACCATGGTAAGGGTATCGATACCATGCAACATCAAATATAAAATTGGTATCGATACCGGAAGGGAGTATCGGTACTATAATATAGTAGTACCGATACTATGGTAGGGTATCGATACTACCAAGACAAAAATGCTAAGATAGGTTGAAATTGTTATAGAATTTTAATAACATGTACCTTTGAGTATTTCTTAGGTATAATTGAGAAGGAATACGCTAATAATTGATATTGTACATGTTTTGAATAGATGCCTAATTAGATCGAAATCAAGCTCCCGTGTCGAGTAAAGCAAAAGGCAAAAGCCAAGTCCCGGAGTAATCATCTTTACATTTTGGTTATGAAAGCAAGACAAGCCAGGTGAGTACCTTTATTGTATACAATTTAGATGAAGATCATTCGAGATTCGTCAAGTTAGAATATTTAATTGTAATATATGTTTTACAATAGTTAATGTATGAGAAGGATATTATGAATGAGTTTTAGAGTATGAACTGCTCTAAACGAAGGTACAAAAATACAATGCATATAGGTGCATTATTGGCATGAAAGGATACCATAGTTGAAATGCATATGGGTGTATTATCAACATAAAAGTATACTATAGTTGAAATACATATGGGTGCATTATCAACATAAAAGTATTCTATAGTCAAAATGCATATGGGTGCATTATCAACATAAAAATATACTATAGTTGAAATACATATGGGTGCATTATCAACATAAAAGTATGTTATAGTTGAAATGTATATGGGTGCATTATCAACATAAAAGTATTCTACAGTCAAAATGCATATGGGTGCATTATCAATATAAAAGTATATTATAGTTGAAATGCATATGGGCACATTATCAACATAAAAGTATGCTATAGTTGAAATGCATATGGGTGCATTATCAACATAAAAGTATTCTATAGTCGAAATGCATATGGGTGCATTGTCAACATAAATGTAGGCTATAATTAAAAATGTATAATGGTGCATTAAAAACATGAATTGATGTTAATAATGAAAAGAGAGAATAATGGCTAATGATTATAATAATTGAGAATGGAATAAGGTTTAACTGAGAAGGATTATAGAATCCTTAAAGAATATACAATATTGTGACTCACTAAGTAAATATTTAACGTTTCTGTTTCCACGCGTACGTAACAACGGAGATCAATCAAGTAAGGAGTACAATATTAACAGCAGATATCATCCATTAAGGTTGACTCATCAGTAACATTAGGACAATAATTTCATTTTGGAAACTTATATGGCATGTAATTAAATGTAACAAAATTTTTGTAATGTGTCGTCAAAAATAATTATTTATTATCTTAAATTAAGGGAACTTCAAGTTTAAATTTTTTTTAAAGGGTTTTCAAATGAGAAATAAACTTTTAATTGATGGGACATTTGTACTGTTTATATAGAAATGTATACGAGTTATGGGTGTTACAAACCCATTTTCTTAAATCTCCAATATTTCATCTATCTCTTAGTTTTGATCCTATTTAATCCTTCCTTAAGTCTCTATAATACTCAATGTTTCAAAAACGAACTAAAAATGAAAGAATAAACTAGCCAAATGAAACCTTACCTTTGGCAAGGAGAGTTCTTCCACAATAAAGAAGGAGAGAAAATAACTTAGGTTTTTTACTTTCCTCCTTTTCCATACTTTAATACCTTCTTACAGATGAATATTGAATTCATTTCCCTTTAAAGGACCAAAATACACTCTTAATTCATCTATTGTTACAAATTAGTCTAAAACACTATTCTAAATCATTTTCTCATCTTTTATCATTTATTCAAATAATTCCTTCAATGTTAAAACTTTTCATTAAAGTTACTGACCTGTTATTTTGGGTATTACAAGTTACACAAGTTTAGAACTTTGGAACAGGAAAAACACTTAGAAAATTCCTTCCAAATTTGTTATTTCCGGTGATAGAGAAAGACAAGATTGTGCTCGACTGATCACTACGGTTGTGCTTACTATTGTGATCATTTTTTGTTGTATCCCGGGAGACCGACATCCAACCTTACTCAAAGAACCTAAGAGAGGATGAATCTGTCTTAGGAAACTGTTCAAAAAGGCCTTGACAAAAATCCTTCTTCAGATTATCTTACTCTACTAATTTAATTTCGTGTCTACACATGAGAAACAAGTTTCCTTCTTCTATTTTAATTCTTTATAATTATTTTGTTTCGTTCGAATATATAATAATGTTATGATTATTATTTTCATCTTGGATTAAACATTTTGTCTAACAACATCTTTAAAAATAATGTATTACTTAAAAATTTATTTTAATTATAAAATCCATGATTTATATATTAAAATATTAACGATGAGTTATTATAAAATATCATAATTATATTTTATTGTATTTTTTTATATTTTATTATAATTTAAATTGGTATATTTCATATATATATAACAATAATTATATTATATTTGTAAATATTTTTTTGTAATATTCTTTTTGTCAAAACAAGTATTTAAATTATTATTTCATAATAATTTTATATCCACGTTTTAAAAAGTATTGATAATATATGCTTTCTTAATAAAATATTTCATTTATAAAAATATTATTAATAAGTTATCTTAAAATATTTTTTTATAATTTTATTATAGTTTAAGTTGATACATTTTATAAATCATAGTATTAATAAGTATAATTATAATTTAATTTTTTTTATTTTAAATTTATAACATAATGTTTATAATGGACATTTTACTTTTTCAACTTACTTTTTAACAACAATCCAAATAGTTGAATTTTAAACTGCACTTTCAAACAATAATTTTAAAAGTTATTTTCTACCACACTTTTAAAAGTCACTTTTCAAAAGTCATGCCAAACCGGCAAAAAAAAAAAGAGGATAGACCATACATTGTAACCAACGCTCTCCAAATGTGTCGAGAGGAGAGGCGATCCCTAAGAACAAGAACGAGAGATTTTATCATATGATGACATGTAGCACCAGTTACATTAGACTCGATAGAGATTTTATCATTTGAGAATGGACTCAGGTTTGAGATCAGGAATCAAATTACTACCTACAAGGAGAAAACTTTGATGCTTTGGTTGAGATAGCTAATAGTACTGAGGAGATTGAGCGAGTGGGTTTAGAGCGTAGGAGAGACCGAGACAGAGACAGAGATAGAGACTAATTTAGGAGACCTTTTGGTTTCGATGATGCTTCTGTGCATCCCAATAAGATAGGTAGGGGATAGTTTTCTCATAGAGGTTGTATGAGTTTGAGGCTTACAGCGTCAACTACTTTGACAATTCTATAGAATTGTAAGAAATTTCTATTATTGTGACAAATTTAATTTTGTCACTATTAGTAGCTTTTTTGATGTGATCCTATCTAGCTCCAATTTTCTCCATGACTTGATCATACCATGGATGTTATTCAAAGCTGGTTCTAAGGGAGTTCTTCCATACTTTATCTTATATTTACTTATTTATGCACTATATATATTATTATGAGCATACATTTGCACATTAGACTATACTTGAATTATCATAGTATGTGCATTCATTCATTATATCCTATGGTTTGTATCATTGATTGATATTCATGTATATAATCTATAGTTATAATATTAATATTCATTCATTGTCATATGATGCATGAGTTATTATTATAACCTATAGTTCACATCTTTATAATATGCACATCTTTATATTATATGCATTATATAGTTTATATACTTAGTTTATTTCTTTATGTTATGCATGTAGGAATATTCGACCGACACTTGGGAGCTACATTTGAGCTTAACTAAGGATAAGGAGCTAGGAAAACTTACATAGGATGACTCAGGAGATCATGAAGAACAAATGGTGAAAAGTTATCAGCTGACCCCCGAGCTCATAGCTCACTTGAGTTGGACTTTTGAGCTAGCTAGAGACCTCATTTCAGCTGGACAGTTGCACCATCATCACCACCACACAGAGTACTTCAAATATGGTCTAAGTTAATTTTTTTGGATTCGTACCTTTTCGAGAAAAGAGATGCCTTTTCACAAGGAGCTGGCCAAAGACTCATCTTCATGTAATTCACCTATGAACAGCTCATCTTCAGCTCATACACATGGGAAGTAGCTCAAATGATGAAAGGTTACCTTCCACAAATGTGACCTTTCATGACAAGTTGCTTCCCATTGAAGACCATGACACCTAGATGCATGTTGGAAGCCAAGTCACGCCTAGTTGCTGCCATCTTCATTCCATGGACTTCAAGACATTATCCTATGGTTGCAACCTAAGTCTTGCAAGAAGACCCATGTGCGTTCAAGTAGGCTGCCATGTGCATCATTCAAGCATGTGCACTCCATGTGACATCAAATAGGCGTCAAAACACCAAGGGATGCTTCCTATTCTGCCAAAGACTTATTCCTCTCCATTTTGGCGCCCAAATGACTTCCAAAAGCATTCAAAACATCCTTAGGCCGAACCAACACCTTACTATTCGGCCAAGAGCATGTATCTTCATTAAAATCATGTATTTTCATTTAAAAGTCATGTATTTTCAAAGGGGTTTCATCCATAGCCGAACCATCATGTACCTATTCGGCTTAAACCCTTTGAAAACTATAAATAGGCTTTGGCATTTCATTTGTAAATCATCTCATCTCTTATATAAAACATACTCTTGTGAGTTATTTCTCTTCAAAGTTCTTTGTGAACTTTATCGATTAAGCAAGTATAATTCATATACTTGTGGCGTCATTCTTTCCATCTTGATTCCAAAATTCCTAGATTGATATCTAGTGGGTTGAAGACACTATCACCACCCCTCAAGCAAGTTTGTGAAGATCGGGATTGTGCTCCTTAGCATTGTTTCATCTTTGGCGTGTTTGAGATACAAATCACTACCATTTTCATTTCATCAACAACACCATTATCAACATCCATCAAGACCATCAATTCCGCAGCCATCTCCTTCATTTTTTTCTATTTCATTTCCTTTAATATATATTCATTTCTTAATACCATTATTAATATCATTTCTTTCTTATATTTATTGTAACCAAGCTTATAATTCAATGACATCAGTACTTGTCAATCCTAGATCGGGACACAATAAGGTAATCTACTCTTTTCATCAAAGTGTGTAGATTCGCCTTACATCATTTTTGGTGACAAAATAAATAATCATCGCATTAGATTAAAAAAAGATATACAATTATGACAAAATCTAAAATAGTCATAATAATTTATCACAATTGGCAAACATGTGTAACATATTATGATAAAATAAATTTTATTACGATTTTTTGTCAAAAATGTTTCCCTACAATTTTTTGGCTCCAAATTGAAGGCATATAGTGTCAACTTTTGTAACTAAAAGTTTTAGTAACTATGACAGAAAAAATTGTCACAACAAATAATGAGATTTAGATTTGTTGTGACAAATTTTGTTTGTAATTATATATTTTAATTATAGTGACAAAATGTATAGTCACAAATTATTATCTCCAATTTTTGGTACCAAAACAAAATCATATAGTGACATGTTTTGTAACTATATGCTATAATTATTGTTACAAAAAAAATTATCACAACAAATAATGAGATTCAAGTTTTTAGTAAAAAACAATGTTTGTCATTATATGTTTTAATTATATTGACAAAATATATTGTCACAAAGATTTCTCTCCATATTTTTTATGCCAAAAATGTCATATAGCAACAAATTTTGTAACTATAAGTGTTAATAATTATTACAAAAAATATTGTCACAAAAAATAATGATATTAACGTTTTTGTGACAAATTATATTTGTAGTTATAAATTTTAACTATAGTGATAGCATATATTAATTGTCATAACTATTTTTCTGCATTTTTTGTTTCAAAAGCTATATTGACAAATTTTATAATTATAATTTATAGTTATTTCCATAGAAAAATTATCACATCAAATAATAAAATTCAAATTTTTTTTGTAATAAATTATTTTTTGTACTTATATATTTTAATAATTATGAAAAATTATACTATCAGAAATATTTCTCCCTATTTTTTAGTGTCAAAAATATTATATAGTAACAAAATATATTGTAATTAATTATTTTTAAGTTTTTTGGTAATTAATTATTTTTTAGTTATATATTTTAATCATTATGAAAACTTATACTATCAGAAATATTTCTCCATATTTTTTGGTGCAAAAATGTTATATAGTGACAAGTTTTGTAACTATATGTAATAGTTATTGTTGTAGAAAAATTTTCATAAAAAAAATTTATTTTTTAATTAAAAAAAGATTCAAGTTTTTTATAAAAAAAATTATGTTTGAAGTTATATATTTAATTATAATGATAAATATAATAATTATTATAAAAAAACAAATGTTCAAAAAATTTAATTTTTTTGATAATATATAAATATATATATATATAATTAAATGACATTTTCAAATAAAATATAATAACAAAATATATTATCATAAAGTTCAGGGGCTTGTTTATTTATTAAAAAAATATTGTTTTAAATTTAAAATCTAAAATACACAAAAAATAAAATATAAAAAATAGTAAAAATGAAAATTAAATTACTAAAAATTTGATATATATATATATATATAATGGGAATGAATAAGTTAACTTGAGCCCTTAGGTAAGGCGGTCGTGTAAGTCTTGAACAATATATATATTAATCATAGTTGAGTAAATTTCCTATTAAATTTTTTTACATTAAGTTTAGGCGAAGTTTACTTCTGTTTATCATGTTATATTCACTACAATACTCCTCTTAGTTGTATAACTATTTTTAATATTTTTTATTAATAATGGTTAATGATAGAAGCTGTTGGTTAAATGGTCATATTAATTGTTTTTTTTTTCTAAGTTTGAGGGTCACATTGAATGCAACAATAATTTGATGGCCAAATTGATTTTTTTAAATGTACAAGAGCCTTAGGTATATTTTTTTTCTGAAAATTAATATAAATTAAATAAATATTAATCGGGTATCAATGACCCGAAAATATGGGTACCTAGGTTTTATGGGTACCCAACTTATAGGTGCCCGCATATTACTAGTTGAGATGTAGACCGAGTTTTTGACACCCAAAAATTTCGAATACCTGAAAAAACGAGTACCTAGGTATGAACATCCCTAACTAATACAGATGATAAAAAATTTGTTATGCTCTTAATAATATTAAATACTATTTTTTTAAATAATTAATTAATTTTTAGGGAAATTTCCCTCTATTTTATTTTAAAGGAAATTGATTTTTAAAGGGAAACTGGTTTTTAGAAAAATTTATTTGTATTTATTTTATAAATACTTTTTTAAAACCCTTAGTTTAACTGTTTCAGGTCATTATTCCAACGTTATATTTCTTCTTTCATCGCGAAGGAAAAATATAAAATGGAACATAAACACCAGGCGAAGTTCCGAATCACATGAGCGACAAAGGATAAAGACAAAAATGACATAAACTCCATTGGTGTGGTGTGGTTTCTTGTTCCACATTTATTCAGTTGGATTTGAAGCATGCATATCATTGATATGTAAAATGGAACAATAAATGGTTATTTGTTCTTTATATAAATCTATGTCTCGGAATCGAAATCAAAATTAAGATATATATCGATAAAATTCACATACAATAAAATTTAAATCGGAATAAATCTCAAACGAATTTACATATGATAAAAAAACGTAATCAATCGGCTTCCTCGGATGAGTGGTCTAATTACATGTTTAGTCCTCTTCGAATTATGAAAATTTGTTGAATGATCTTTGTGTAGTTATTATTGAATACTAAAACGGACAAAACAATTGAGCTGTAGAAAGGGCTTTTTGGGTAGAGCGAACTACCAAGTGATTTTGAATTCAAAAAGTTTTTTACTTTGTTTATTTATTCATGTTATCGCCAAAATTTGAAACAACACCGAATACCGTTTCTAGAATTTCAAATCAACTTCCCTCTCTTTTTATCGCTCTCTCAAAAACCCTAAGGGGGTGTTTGGTTCAACGATTGTGGGATTCCCATGGGATGGGATGGGAATCCCACATTCTCATGTTTGGTTGGCCAGGAATCTCATTCCCGGTAATATTTTATTACCAATAGTAGATTTTTTTGGGTGGAATATCATTACCTCCATTCCCTTAGGTATTGTAATATTACCGGCGTTTTGGACTAAAATGCCCTTAAATTTTTATTTTTTTTTCAAAAATATTATTCTTCTTTCATTGAATAATAAAAATTCTACGAATATTAAATTACAAATTTATCCTTAAATTATTTTAAATTTACAAAAAAAGTCTATAATTAAAATTTTATATGAAGTTCAAGGGTTAAAAAAATTTTTACCCTTTCATTAAATATTTTTTATATTTTTAATTTTGTAAAAAAAATTATATAAATATTATGAATTTAATTTTTTAAAGAAAATATAAAATATTTTACAATTTGTAATATTATGCAAATATATAATAAGGACAATTTGGTCAAATATACATTCCAATAATCTTTTATTCCTTTAACTAAACATGATAATCTTACATTTCTGCTAAATAAACCAAACACAAAATACAATATTCCCAGTAATCCTATTCCCACTGATAATCTTACATTCCGTGAACCAAACGCACCCTAAGATATCTCTCGTTAGTCCTCTAATCACTCTAACAGCCAATCAAGCGATGACATCTGTCCATTCGCTGCCAGTACTGGGACGGGAGCTCGCTAATCCTCCGACGGACGGGATCTCGAACCTTCGGTTCTCCAATCACAGTGATAATCTACTCGTCTCCTCTTGGGATAAGGTGATGTTTTAAATGTCAAATGTCTTTTAAAATTTTAAGTTTCCTTTTGGTTTTTCAGTGAACAGTGTTTTTCTTTCTTTCTTTCTTTTTTAATCGTAGTCTGTGAGATTGTATGATGCGAGAGCGAATATTTTGCGAGGAGAGTTCATGTACGCTGGACTGATACTTGATTGCTGCTTCCACGATGATTCATCCAGGTTCAGTGCCAGTGCCGATAATAAAGTTAGGAGGTTAGTTAATTTTTCTGGTTGATTCTCAAGAAAGCTTAGGAGAGATGAATTTAGAATCAAGATTAATTTCGAGCTTTTAATTTTGTAGGATAATGTTCAGCCATGGAAATGAGGATGTATTAGGTAGACATGATACTCCTGTGCGTTGTAGAGTATTCTTACGCAGCAAGTTGGTTAGAATTTGCAAATCATCTCCGTTGACTTAATTGGTCGGCTTTTTAAAGATGAGTTCAGGATGATTTGTCGTTGATGTTGCCTTTCAAAGTGAGATTCTCTACCTGCTTGTAGAGTAAGACTCTGAGTTTCAAATTCTTTTTGAACGGATGATTGATTAATTCACCTTTGATTTAACTAAATAAAAAAATGAACTGTTATGATGGAAAGCGTTTTTAGAAAAGATGCTTGCTGATTCCATAGTCACAAGTTTCACTGAAACCTTACTGAATCTACAACATACAGTGTTGAGCATGAGCTTTTTGTTTTATGTAAGAAAGTGTTTGAATCCTCAGTGTTCGATCTGTTGTTATAGGACAAGTGATCACAGGAAGTTGGGATAAGCCATCGAAATGCTGGGATCCAAGAGGTGCAAGTGGGCAGGAGCGCACTCTTGTTGGCACATACCAACAACCTGAACGCCTTTACTCGTTATCTCTAGTTGGAAATCGAGTAGTTGTGGCAACTGTCGGAAGACATGTAAATGTTTATGACTTACGAAATATGTCTCAACCTGAACAGCAAAAGGAATCTTCATTGAAATATCAAACTAGATGTGTGAGATGCTATCCAAATGGAACAGGTAACGTTTTAAAAGCCTAAAAATTTCATAAACTTTTACAGGGAAAGAAAATACTCATTAAGAAAAGGCTCATATTATTTATACATTTAAAGTAATAATACATTAAGAAAAGGCTCAATACACGGGTGCAGGAGATATCCCACTTAAGTCTCGTTTGCTTCTTTTCATGTTTAAGGTTTTACTTTCATATTTTTTTTATAGATTTCAATTTGAACTCTTAGCTTGCTGATTTTACACAATGGACCGGGAGCGCGACATTATCGAAATTGATCAAGGATGGGAAGATATACAGAAAAGGATCTCAAAGCTGAAGAGACTATTGGCAGGGAAGGCAGAAACTCCATTTTCCATAAGAGAATATATGATGATTTACAGGTATCCTCCAATTACTTATTTTCAGTTGTATTGAAATTTGTTTGGCCACTTAATTATTCATCATTTTCCTTAATTTGCAGTACAATCTACATCTTGTGTACTCAAAAGGAGCCTCATGATTATTTTGAACAGCTTTATAACAAGTACAAGGAGACACTGGATGAATATATTACTTCAACAGTAAGGAATTTGTTGTTTTACAGATTATATTGTTCGATAAACATTTTAGTTACTAGTTTCCTTTGTAAATTGCATTTTAAGCCTATGGTTTTACTGTAAATTGGTTTGTATATTCTTCTTTCAATAGATTTCTACTCAATAGAAACCCTATGAAAGTTATTTATCCATCTACTTTGGTAAATATTCCTATTGAATCTCAAGTTTCCTCCTCTTTGAAAATTAGGTATTGCCACCTTTAAGAGATCCCCAAAATATTTGATTTATACCTTGGATTGGTAGTGATGATATTTTATTTAAGTTTGATTCAATCCTCTTTGTTGATCGAATCATTTCACTCCCGATCGCCAGTAATAATGAACTATATGATCAAATATTAGTATATTACTGAGTAATTTCATTTTTCTTATTTGCATGTTGCTCTGAGCCTGTGATATTGATGATTTGAAGTTGCGTTTTAGATTCGCTTTTTAACTTTTAGAAAACAAATACCCGAAGATAAGGAATATTGTTGCATGCGTGGCAAGGAGCGGAAGATTGTTGATGTGCTTCTCGGTTGTTGAGGTTGCTCATGAGTCATTGTAGCGACTATTACTGGGCATTAAATGCCCCAAATTTGAATTTCTTTTCTTTTTTAATGTATATATAGATAAAAATGGTGATTTCAGTCACAATAACATATTAAATTTAATCAAAATAAAAAGTTATGTTAAATTTATTTGGTCATAATATTTTCTCAAAATAACAATTATATTATTTTTTTTTGACAAATTTATTTTGTCATAATAATAATTTATAACAAATATTAATTTCCCAATATAAAAAAAATTATGACAAATAACATTCTTTCACTATCTCTATAATAAATTGTAACAAATTTATTTAGTTGCAATAACACGATAAGTTTAGTCAAAATAAAAAGTGATGTCAAATTTATTTCGTCACAATATTTTGTTAAAATAAAAACTGTGACATTTATTTAATCAAAATGACAATTTATAAAAAATATTAATTCCTCAATAAAAAAATTGTGATGAAGTAATATTCTTTCACAATAACAAATTGCAACAAAATTATTTAGTCATGGAAAAAATTTAGTGACGAAATAAAAGTAGTGAGAAATTAAATTTTGTTGAACATGTTTTTTTGTCACGAAAACCTTTTTTATTTGATGTTATAATTTAAGTTAATTGTGCAAAATTTACTTTTTGTGATAAAAGAAATATTTATTTTAATAAATATTTTGTCTCTGTATTTTACATTTAGTGACGAAATAGAAACCATGACAAATTATTTTTGTTACCTTATTTATTTTCGGCACAAAAACTCTTTATATTTGATGTTAAAATATAAGATAGTAATGACAAAATGTAGTTTTCGTGACGTAATGATTAATTGATTGTGACAAATATTTTATTGCGATAAGTTAATTATAGTAACAAAATTTTATTGTTACAATAAATACTATAAAATGGTAACAGACAAAATTTTGTCACAATGTACTTTACATGACAAGGTTGTTCTAACAAACATGGTAACAAATAAAATTAGTCAAAATAAATATATCATGACAAATTTAGTACTTTTAATGATAAATAATTTTGTTGAAACAATCGAAATTTCTTGTAGTGTTAGCTTCTAGTTAAGGTGATTCTTCTGGAGTATCACTGATGCCAACTTGTGAGTATTGTGGGAGACATCACTTTGGAGTGTAGAAAGAGGATGAGAACTTGTTTCAGATGTTGATTTGGAGACCTTTCCTTGATAGATTGTCCTGAGCCAGCTCTTGTTGGTCAGGCATCAGTTTAGACTCCTACTCATACTCAGAATACAATTCAGACTCCAGCTGGAGTCGTAGTTAGTCGAGTGCATATGTTTGCTAGTAGAGCCCGAATTTCTTAGAGTAAGGGTACAATTCTGATTGTGGCCATACAACCTACATTGGTTAATGGTGCTAGATGTTGACAGGATCGTGATGAGCCTGCTGTGATTGCAGTTACTATTACTATTCATTCAGTTCCATGATTTACTTTATTTGATCCTATATCTACTTATTCCTATTTATCACGTTATGTATATGGGGGGCTTAACATCCTGATTGAGAATATCGATAGTCTTGTGATAGTTTAGAGTCTCATAAGCCAATCTATTAACTTTGACTGAATTTTTAGAGGATGTCCTATAGAGATCCTTAGGGAGATCTTCTTGGCCGATCTTATGAAGTTTTTATTAGAAGAGTTCGACTTTATTCTTGGCATGGATTGGCTCAAGAAACATCAAGTTAATCTTTACTTTAAGACCAAAAGAGCTATTATGTAGACTCTTGATGACAGGAAGATAGTGATGATCAAAGAACAATGCGGGTTTTTGATGAACGTTGTGTCCACTTTATTAGCTGAAAGGATGATAAAAAATGTTTTGTGGCATTCCTCACTTATATTCTAGATACCAGAGATTCCTGATCTGACATAGAGTGAATATAGACTGTTAAAGAATTTCTGGTTGTCTTCCCCGAGGAGTTGTTTGGTTTACCACCTGATAGAGAAGTTGAGTTTGAGATTGAAGTCTACTCTGGTTCGACTTCAGTTTCAATGGCTCCTTACCATTTGGCCCCTAAGGAGCTTAAGGAACTAAAGGTCCAACTCTAGGAGTTGTTGGATAGGGGATTCATTCATCCCAGCATTTCACTATAGGGTGCTCCAATTCTCTTTGTCAAAAAGAATAATGGGAAATTAATACTCTATATTGATTAAAGAAAGTATAATAAGATCACGATTACAACATTAAGACTTTGTTTTACCAATTATGAGGGGATACCATCTTTTCAAAGATAGACTTAAGATCTGGTTATTACCAACTCAAGGTGAAAGCTTCTGGTGTCTCAATACCACTTTTTGCATTTAATATGGGTAATATGAGTTTTGGGTGATGCCATTCGGGTTAACCAATGCCCCTACTACCTTTATGAACCTGATGAATTGTGTGTTTCGACCTTATCTAGACAAGTTTGTGGTCACAACATATTGGTATATTCTTGAACTGAAGTAGAGTACAATTATCATTTGAGGATCATTCTATAAACTTTGAGGGAGCATAAAATTTGCCAAGTTGAGTAAGTGTGAGTTCTGGCTTAACAAGGTGGGTTTTCTGGGACATATCGTATCTACTAAGGGTATTCAGGTAGATATGAGTAAAGTATAAGCTATTCTAAATTGGAAACAACCTAAGAATGTTTCGAAGATTCGTAGCTTCATAGACTTGGTTGGTTATTACCATTATTTTTAAGGTTTCCCCCATCATATATAGCTCATCTGACAAAGCTGTTGAGGAACGATGTTCTTTTTGTCTGGTCCAAAGCTCAACAATATAGCTTTGAGAAACTGAAGATAGCTCTGACTGAAGCCCTAGTGATGATTCAGCCTGAGTTTGGGAATGCTTTTTTAGTTTATAGTGATACTTCTCACTCTGGACTATAATATGTTATGATGCATGATGGAAAGGTTGTAACCTATGTATCCCATCAGTTAAAGCTACATAAGCATAATTACCCCACCCACGATCCGAAGTTAGTTGCAGTGGTCTTTTCTCTAAAGATTTGGAGACACTATTTCTATGGAGACAAGTATTATATTTATATCAACCATAAAATCTTAAAGTATCGTCTTACTAAGAAGGAGTTGAATTTGAGGTAACATCACTGGTTAGAGCTTCTAAAGGATTATGATTATGAGATAGAGTATCATCCGGGGAAGGTCTATATGGTGGTCGATGCCTTAAGTCGTAAGATAGTATCTAATCTATGAGCCTTGTTTTCCAGGTTGAGCTTGTATGATGATGACAGTCTATTAGCAGAGTTACATGTTAAGCTGACTTTAGCTAAGGAGATTAGGGCTAAGTAGCTCTTAGATAGCTCCTTGCTTTCCATTAACATGTAAGTTAAGTAGGGATCGAGTTTCAAGTATACTTTTTATTAGGATGGTAGCTTCCATGGATGTTACTCTGTTCCTAAGAATGGTGATTTGATAAATACCATTCTTTAGGAGGGTTATAGTTTCCCTTATGCTATGCATCCGGGTGGGGACAAGATGTATAAGAATCTCAAGAAGCGTTACTATTGGGTTGGTATAGAAAAGGATATTTTTTATTTTATGGTGAGGTGCCAAACTTGTTAGTAGTTTAAGGCAAATAATCAACATTTGTCTGGTCTGTTGTAGTCTATTATGATTACAGAGTAGAAATGGGAGTGCATCACAATAGATTTTGTGACTGGTGTCCGCACTGTGAATGCTATTATAAATTTACACAAAAATTATGAGCAAGTATACACAATCGAACTAATTTATAATATAGATTTTGTAATATAGAGTGATTGAGTGAGTATAGTCTCCACAGGGATAGGAGGAGATTACTAGTTAAGTTAAAGAAACAAACTACTTTATCTAAGTATAGCTAATTGTATGCACAAATAGTTATGTCGAGGCAAAATAAAATATGTATTGCTGGGGTAGAAGTGGTAGTGTGAGTGAGCGATAAATGAGAATGTCGGGGCAAAAGTAATTGTTTAAAGTGAAGTCAAATGAAAATGCTAAGGCAAAACATATTGACAACTTAGGAATCAAGTAAGTTCACTTGATAATCTTCACACAACAAGCAATTACGGGAATGAATGATGGGGTAATTTAGGAATCATAAGTTTTATCTTTTAGGATGGTCTAAACTTCTATGTCTTATTTATTTGACAGAGTTTACTATGGGTATCCCTACAATATCTCTAGTCATGGGATCTGACAGATGAGAATGCTACGACAAATCCTCTCGGTATGAGCAACAACATCTAACCTATCGATTCAACATTACTCCTTTTAGTCATTGAAATCCTAACCTCATCTCTGATGGTGGATTAGGCTCTAGTTATTTGCTAAAACCCATTTCTTATGTTGATCTCCCTTTAGTTTCGCTTGAACACTAAAGATCATTAACTTAGTTTATCTCCAACACTAAGTTTTACACTTAAAAAATGGATGCTTTCAAAGCTCCTACATTCTTAAGCAATTAAAAACAACAAGCAAAACAAGTAATAAACATAAAAGTATCAGCCATCCCTTAAATAAAAATACTTAATCTTCAATGATAAACCCCACCAAATAAAGTTAGTTCATAGTGGGGTTTGGATAATCCATGAGAATCATCTGTTCCTGACAACCCATAAATTATGGATAAAAATAAAGCATAAGGGTAGAGGAGTAACTCCTAACGCATGCTGTCGAAGTTCTCTCGGCCACCACAAACCACCTTAGCGGTGCTAGCTCCTCTCAAACGCCTAGCTCACCACTCCCTCAATATTAAAAATGGAGGAACACCACGAAAGGGATGAGGAAAAGAAAAAAGTTGGAGGCTTGGTGTCACCTTTCTCCTCTAGTTTTTGCTTATTTTTCCCCAAGAAGACCATAACCTTTATTTGTGGTGTCTTAATCTATTTATACAAAGGGAATATACCTAGGTTTTGTGCCAAAATGATAATGATACCAAAAGGTACATCCTTTACATGTGAAAAGCGAGTATAAATGTAGTAGTGGGTCCCTCCTAGGTGGCTGGCAGTAGGAATCACACGATGGTTGGACAACTGTCTCTTGTATGAAAATATTGTCAACTCTTTTGTCTTTCTCTATGCCCAGAAATGCCATCCTAGTTGTTGTGACATTTTGATTCTACTTCAGTATCTCAGTTTGCCAAGGTAATTCTCCTTGCACACACCTTTTTGCTTTATGACACAACCTTTCTCATAAAGCAGCGCCAAAATGTCTTGACAAATTAATTTCACCAAATGGAACTATATGATCCTAAATACATCTACATGCCTCAACATGCTAGACCAATTGAGAAGTCAAGTACTGCTCCCTAGGGTAAAATCCTTTGCTGGTGTGTGTATTTGTGATTGTATCCAGTCTTTGTTTAACGAATATGGAAACTTTCTACTAAGCACAATTATTTTTCCATAGCATTTCATTTATCATTTAATCATAACTTTCACTCCTATTTCCTTACCTCCTTTCTCTTTTTTATGAAGGGAGTCAACCTATCACATCTACTTTCCTAGACTTGAAAATAAAGTGGAGCAAACACCCCTTTATTTAGCCTATTGAGTATAGTCATCACGTGACTACTTTCATTCACTAGTATGGCATGACTTTCATTTATTCAAAGAAAGTATCTAGGCAATTCCATGGAAAATAGGAGTGTCCCTCTATAGATATATCGAAATATTTATTAGTAACAAAACATAGTTCAAAATTTAGGGGAGTCAAATTTCATCCTTTAAGCTCACTGTCCAAGCACATGGAAAATTTTACCTTGGGGTTACCGAAGTACAACTCCCATGGTATAATCACTTGCATCGCACATTAACTCGAATGGTGAAGTCCAATCAAGGGAGACAACAATGGGTGTTGAGATAAGTATTTGTTTCAGCTCTATGACTGCGCCATGGCAAAATTTATCAAACATAAAGGGTTGGTTTTGTTGAAGCAGGGTGCACAAGGGCTTCGAGATCTTAGAGAAGTCCTTAATGAATCTCCTATAAAATCCAGTGTGTCAAAGAAAACTCCCAATTCCCTTAACAGATATCGGTGGAGGAAACTTCTTAATCACGTGAATTTTGTCTTTGTCCACCTCAATGCCCTTGTCGAGATCTTGTGAACCAGCATAATGATTTCCCTCACCATGAAGTGACATTTCTCCAAATTAAGCACAAGGTCAACCTCCTCACATCTCTTGAGAACTCGTGCCAGATTGCCAAGGCATTTCTCAAAGTTATCTCCAGAAATAGAGAAGTCATCCATGAAATTTTCTAGAAAATCCTCAACCATGTTGATGAAGATAGCTTATATGCAGTGTTGAAAAGTTATAAGCCATTATAAAATCCAAATGGCATCCTTCGAAAGGCATAAGTTCCATATGGGCATGTGAAGGTTGTCTTCTCTTGGTCCTCTGGTTCTATGGAAATTTGGTTGTATCCAAAATATCCATCCAGAAAGCAATTGCCTTTCCCGTCAAACGATCTAGAATTTGATAAGGTAGAGAAAAATGGTCCTTCTTGGTAGCTTTGTTTAGTTTGCGATAATCTATGCATATCCTCCATCATGTGACCGTGCTAGTGGGTAGGAGCTCATTGTCCTCATTGCTTACCATGGTTGTGCCTCCTTTCTTAGGGACGCATTGTACCGGGCTCACCCATGAACTTTTGGATAGAGGGTAAATCACCCCAGCATCAAGACACTTAATGATCTATTTCATCACCATCTTCTTTATAACAGGGTTGAGCCTTCTTTTTTGCTCAATAGAATTGTCATGGCATTATTCTAGTAGAATCTTATGCATGCAAATGGTTGGATTTATCCCCTTCAAGTCAGCCATAGTCCATCCTAAATCTTTCTTATGCTATGGCAAAACACATTGCAAACTACATTCTTGGTCAGCAATAAGGTTAGAGGAGACAATAACAGGTAAAGTATCATTACCACCTAAATAAGCATATTTAAGATGCCTTGGAAAAGTATTGATCTCTAGGATATGTGCATGCTATAATGAGGGATTTAGAGGAACAAATTCATCAAAATCAAGAGGTTCAAATAGCCTACTTGGTCTAGTTATGAGTAATCTAGATTTCTTACCTCCAATGAAAATTCCTCAGGCTTCTCAATGCTTTGTTATTCAATGAGTCTCTCATAATCTGCAAGCTGTATGAAATTGTTATGGAAAAATTGATCAACTTCCCGTTTTATCAGTGAATCCGGTTAAAAAATTCTTTGGCATTCTTCTGATTCATTAGCATATTTGAGTGTATGAAAGACATTCACAATCACACATTGGTCGACCACTCTCATGGTGAGTTCACCTTTTTCACAATCAATAAGGATGCAATTGGTGGTTAGGAAATACCTCCCCAAAATATTAGGTGCATTAGTATCAACCTCGCAATCAAGTATAAGGAAGTCCACTGGGAACACAAAATTGTCCACCCATACAATGACATCTTCGACTTTTCTTTCGGGAAGAACATGGGAATGATCTACTAGTTGAAAAATAAAGGAGGTGGGTCTTGCATTTCCCATCCCAAGCTTTAAAAATATTGACCTGAGTATTAAGTTCACACTTGAGACATGGTCACAAAGTGTGTTCCCAATATAGTTATCTCCTACTGAACATGGAATAATAAAGCTTCCTGGATAAGTTTACTTTGGTGGTAGCTTGCTTATTGCAGAACAATATTCTTTTTCGTGGAAATTGTCTCGTACTTTCCACTTTCCTCTTCTTGGTGACAATTTCCTTGAGAATTTTAGCATAAGTGAATATTTGATCAATGGCCTCTAAGAGTGGAACGTTAATATATAGTTGATTGTAGATATCCACAAACTTTTTGAACTGAATGTCATTATTTTACTTCTTTAGTCTTTGAGGGAAGGGCGGTGGGGTCTGACTTCCTCTACAGAAGGTGTGTGAACAACTTTTGTTGTGGCATTTTTTGTTGCACCGTCAGTTAGTCCACTTATTGAACCATCATCCTTGTCCTTCTCTCCAAGTGTCTCTTCATGCATCTCAAATTTAATTTGCTCAATTATGGTGTTGGAATCATCCTTCTTTATTCCACCAAACCTATCTTGTTGATTGATTTATGTGCTATTTCTCGAAGTGAGTGCACTGTATTGCTCATTGCCATGAGCTTTAGTGACCTCAATGTCACTAGGCATACATCTTGGTTGGCATTCTTGTAATCTCATGACAATTTGACCAACTTATCCCTCTAAGGCTTTTAGAGACGAGCTATGGCTTTGCATTAGTTCTCCTTGACTTGGAAGTAGAACACCTTGTTTCTTAATAGTAGTGGCATGGTCTTAGTAGCTGCTATAAAATCTTACATAGTTGCCTCTAAAGAATTTGTATTTGATGAAGATGGTGCCCCTTGTTATACTTAATCCATGACATTTTCGTTTGATAAACTGGGGTTTATTCATATTCTGCTACTGAGTGGAGTGACTAGCATTGTTGGCTCCTCAATTTCCCCATAAAAAGCTAGGATGCTGATGTTATCCTAGTTTATAGGTATTGGAGTAGGGGTTGTTGTTACCTAGATTGAAATTTCCCACAAAATTGATGGACTCATGATTTTTTGGGCATCTAACTCATATGTCCCAGGTGCCTTCGTCCTAGTTCCAAGCATTGAAGAGGGGAATTGGTAATCTTTGATTGCAATCCTATCCAAAGTGTCAAAAGCCTCTTAAGGTGATTTTTTTATCAAAGTTCCACTTGCCAAGGAATTTAGTATCATCCTTGTGGGTGTATTTACTCCATTAAAAAGCATCAGTGTTTGTGTTCAACCATGGAAACCATGATTTATACATTTATGAAGCAACCCCTTATATCGGTCCCAACACTCATACATAGATTAATCATCAGCTTGACGAAAAGATGTTGTCATTTATAACTTGAGTGTTCATGTCCGACAAATTATACTGCAGCAAAAAACTTTTGCATACATCAGACCAAGACTCTATCGAGCCATATGGAACTCCACTCAATCAAGCCCTCGCTCAGCCATGCAAAGAATATGGAAACAACTTGAGCTTCAACACATATTCATGCATTCCTTGTTCCCTAAAGGAATCACTCACCTCTAAGAATTTACGAATGTGTTGTCTGGCATCTTCATGAGGCATACCCCCAAACTACCCTATAGAATTTATCATATTGAACATGACTCGTTAGAGATTGAGGTGGGCTGCCTGAATCTTGGATACCACAATAACAAGATTTAGATCGTTCAAAATAGGATTTAAGTGATCGCGAAAAGCATGAGGTGTAGCATCATTCCCTACATTTGGAATTGCCTAGACATTTTGATCCATCTGATCCTCCACTTGACCAACACCTTGGTTCTGCAATCTATGCGTATTTCAATGAGCACATATCATTTGTCTAAAAAGTCGTTCAATCTTAGGTGCAATTTGTGTTACTAGTTCCTTAGGATTTCCCCAGGTCATACACCAATTAGTCCTGAAAAAGGCAAAGAAAAATATATAGTTAACTATACAAAACAAAATATAAAGAAGTAAAATAAAAATGCTATGGCAAAACTATTAAACTTCAAGTTATTGGTCCTTGACAACGACGCCAAAATCTTGTTCGCGCTATGAGCGTTTATAAATTTACGTGAAAATTATGTGTAAGTATACATAATCGAACAAGTAATATAGAGTGAGTGAGTATTGTCTCCACAGGGATTGAAGTAGATTACTAACTAAGTCAAAGAAGCAAACTGCTTTATCTAAGTATAGCTAATGGTATGCACAAATGGTTAGGTCGAGGCAAAATGAAATATGTATTGGTGGGGTAGAAATGGTAGTGTGAGTGGGTGGCAAATGAGAATGACCTGGCAAAAGTAATTATTTAAAGTGCAATCAAATGAAAATGCTAAGGCAAAATAGATTGATAACTTGGGAATCAAATAAGATGACTTGATAATCCTCACACAACAAGATATTACGGGAATAAATGATAGGGTCACTTAGGAATCATAAGTTTTATCTTTTAGGAATGGTCCAGACTTCTACGTCTCACATGCTCGAAAAAGTTTACTACGAGTATCTCTACACTATGTCTAGTCATAAGATCTGACAGATGAGAATGATACAACACATCCTCTCGGCCTGAGCAATAACATCTAACCTATCGATTCAACAATACTCCTTTTAGTCGTTAAAATCCTAACCTCATCTCTGACGGTGTACTAGGCTCTAGTTATTAGCTAAAACCCATTGCTTACGTTGATCTCCATTTAGTTTATCTTGAACATTAAATTAGTTTCTCTCAAACACTAAGTAGTGCACTTAAGGAAAGGCTACTCTCGTAGCTCCTACAATCTTAAGTAGTTAAAAATAATATGCAAAACAAGTAGTAAACATAAAAATGTCAACCACCCATTAAAGAAAAATACTTAACCGTCCATGATAAACACTATAAAATAAAGTTAGTTCATGATGGGGTTTGAATATTCGATGAGAATCATCAGTTCCTTACAACCCATAAAATATGGATAGAAATAAAGCGTATGGGTGGAGGAAAAACTACCAACGTACGTGGGTAGAGCTCCCCTGGCCACCATGAACCTCTTAGAGGTGTTAGTTGCTCTCCTTCTATCACACCCTAACTTAGGGGCTAAATTTTAAAAATTATAAAGTATTCAATTTAAGTGGTATTTTAGAAGAAATTGAGGATTAAAGTGTAAAATTGCAAAGTTGGTAGACCATTTTAGGAAGTGTAGGAAATTAGCGACCCAATCCTGAATTTACCCATTTTTATTATTTGTTGAATTATAAACTCTCTCCCCCGAAACAATCTGGTTTTCCATATTGTTTTTCCCATTTCCTTTTCCCCTCCTAACACTTTTGTAACTCTGATTTCTCCACCGTCCGACCACCGTTCGTCGATCCGAAACCACCATTGTGTTCGTTGTCGACCGATGAACAAAACACCTCAAACCTCTTATCGTGAATCGTTGCCGTTCACCGTAGAATTCAACTCAAAGTTTCAAAGTTTTTAAACTCCACCACCGTGAAAATCATCGATTCGTCGACGATCGTTGCACTGTTTTCATCTTCAGTACCATCGTGTTCCTTACATCGTTTCGAGTCTACCGGTGTCCTTCTTGTCTTCATCGTTGTCGGCGTGTGAGGGGATAAGGAAGCTAACGTTTCTAATGTTTCAAAATCGAGCTCTCCACCGTTTAAAATTGTGAACCGAGCTTTATCAATGTCTCAAAATCCCTTAAAAAATTTTAGAAAATTTTGTGGAATTTTTCCGACCCTCTACGGCCTTGCACGTGCCCCCACGCGCTACCCCTGAGATTGGGGAAAGTTCACCCGACTGAGTCGACTGAGTCAACCCGCACTTAGTCAACTCGGTTGAGTCAACTCACTGGATCAACTCATTAACTTTGACCGAGTCAACCTGTTGACCGTTGATCGTTGACTTTGACTTAGTCAACCCATTGACAGTTGACTTTGACCAAAGAGTCAAAATTTTCAAAAAGTCATATTTTATGTTTTTTGACGTCCTGTGTCCGATTCCAAAGTCTGTTTCACCAAATTTGAACCCGATAAGATGTTTTTCACTTATTAATCACCTGATACAATCCATGTTTCACAATTAAGCTTTGTTTTTGATGAAATTTCTGTTGATATGTATCTGAGGAATTATTAGAAGTTGATTTCAAGATCGAGGGAATTCGAATGGAGTTTAAATGTTTGATCGATATGGCACGAAAATTGAGGTAATACATTACAACTTCTTTATGCTTTATGGAACATGTTGACAATGGATAAATGCATTGATGTATATGATTGGACTATTATACATGTTTGATTATGGATGGACTCGAACTGAATACGGTTTAAGTGATAAATTAATTAAGACTCTATTGAAGTACAAGTTTTATGATAAACAAATCAGTCCTGAATATGTAAATTATAATTTATCTCATTAACGGTACTTGGATGATAAATTATGAGAATACTTCAAATAGTTAAAATTACGAAAATACCCTTATGTTGTAAAAAGATAAGAATTGACCCTGGAAGTTAGATAAGAAATTTTCAAAGACATATTTATAATGATGAAACTACTTATGTGTATATAAAATAGTAGTTTTACTTAGAAAATCTGAATAACTAATTTCTAAACCCAAGACGGCTTGTACAAATTACTAGAAGTTTTATAAGGAATAATTTCAAGTACAGAGATTATACGGGAAAACAATTAACCTTAGGATCTCCAAATTATATTATTCTTATTAAGAGTTTAACACCGAAATTATTTGGTTACGAAATTAAGAAAATTCCCTTGAGATGTATAAATATTGTGAGTTGACTCTGAATGAGTAAATACCTGAAGAATAATTTATTGATGGCGCTCTTTTATCCAAATTGTTAGAAATGACTAGAATAAATGATAAGTTTGAATTAAATAATAAGACTGGACAAAATGAAAGGATTGAAATACTATAAAATGATCAAAATACCCTTGGAATGGAAATGAATCAAGAATATCACTAATGGTAAGACCTTACCGTTTTTGCATGCTCCTCTTCTTTGTGCATAGGGTAAATATTTAAACTGCTATTGCTTTAAAAAGATCTGTATCTTTTCACTGGTTTTATGGGAACACACTAGATAACCTATTCTGATATCTTGAACTCAGTCATTTGAAATATTTCTCTGAATTGAAAGCTAACTTATTGTTACTACCTGAAATATCAGTAGGGTCTCCGCTCAACATAAAGATCTGTAGATGTCTGAACCAATAAGAAAATATATGTTTATCTATATCTGTACATTCTTTAGCATCATCTGGTAGTTATGTATTACTGAGCTTTCCAAAGCTCACTCTCTTATTCACATTTTTCAGGTTAAAAATGATTGAACCAGTGCAACTATCGACATCAGTAGGAGTTCCATCGGCATCATTTGTGGAGTACGCTACATATGATTAGGGGCATGTATCTTGTATTTTGTTTTTATATTCGAGTCTTAACATCTGTTTTATTTCTGAATACTAATAAATTTTATTTTGTATCCATAAATCATTTTATGAGTTTACATGTTTTGATAAAAGTTAAAAATATTTCTAAGATTTTTACGGTGGGTCACTATGGTGGCCCTAATGTTACACCCCAAATCGGATCGGGTTAACCGCATCGGTCTGAGTAGCTTACACATACACTAGCTCGCCACTCCCTCAAGCTTGAAAATAGAGGAACACCAAGAAAGGGATGAGAAAAAGAAAGAAAGTTGGAGGCCTGGTGCCACCTTTCTCCTTTATTTTTTACTCACATTTTCCCCAAAAAAATGATCTTATTTCTTTGTAGTGTCTTTTTCTATTTATACCAAGGGAATATACCTAGGGTTTTGTGCCTAAATGATAATGATACCCTAAGGTACATCCCCTACATGTGAAAAGAGAGTATGAAGGTGGTAGTGGTCTTATCCTAGGTGGTTGGCAGTAGTAATCACGTAATGGCTGGACAACTGGCTCTTGTATGAAAATATCTTCAGATCTTTTGTTCGTTTTGTACCAAAAAATGCCTTCAAAGCTAACATAACATTTTGATTATGCTTCATCACCTTAGTTTGCCACGGTAATTCTCCTGGCACACTTTTTTTCTTTACGACCTGCACATCATCAACCAAACACAACCTTTCCCATAAAGTAGCACCAAAATGTCACGACAAATTAATTTGACCAAATGAAACTACATTGTCCTAAATACATCTATATGATCCTTAATCTGCTTTAAGATAATCATTAACTTAAGTAAAAAGGCCCTAAATATAGCGTTATTTCATAGTTATCAACTGGGTTACCTCTGACTCATTCTAAAAAGGATTTTGTCTGGGAGATTATTGATCAACTCACCAAGTCATCTCACTTTATTCATGTTCGAGTTAATTATTCCCTGGACAAACTGGCTAGGATTCATATATATGAGATTGTCAGACTTTATGTTGTTTCGTTATCTATCATCTGTGACCAAGACCTAATATTTAGATTTTGGAAGGCTCTTCATGAGGCTCTAGGTACTCGTCTGACATTCAATACAACTTTTCATCTGCAAACTGATTAACTTTCATGATACTTGGGAGGACTTTCTGTTGTTAGTCGAGTATGCTTATAACAACAGCTACTAAGCTAGCATCCGCATAACACCGTATTAGGCTATGTGTGGATAAAATGTCGTACACCTATTTGTTGGAATGATTTCAATGATAGAAGGACATTAGGTCCAGAGTTATTACAAGAGACAAAGGATATTGTCAGATTGATCCATGATCGCATGAGAGAGGCCTTTGATAAACATAAATATTATGTTGATCAAAGGAGAAAGAATATCGAGTTCGAGGTTGGATATCAGTTTTCTCTGAAGGTATCTCCGTGGAAGAAGGTATTGAGATTTGGACTTAAAGGTAAGTTAAGTTCGAGATTCATTGGTCGTACCGTATTCTAAAGATACTTGTTGCTTATCAGCTTGATTTGATATTTTCTATGTATCTATGTTGAAGCGATACCGTCCAAATTCAAGTCACATCATTCAGGTTGAGGATGTAGATTCGAGGCCTGACTTTTCCTATAAGGAGGAACATGTTCAAATTTTAGACCAAGACGAGAGTGTTATTTGGAACAGGTGGATTTCAATGGTCAAAATTTAGTGGAGCAATCACAGTTTCGAAGAAGTTACTTGGGAGATCTTGAAGTCCATTAAGGCTCAGTTTTCGCATCGTTCAGATTAGATAAATTTCGAGGATGAAATTTCTTTAAGGGTATATTTTACACACCCTAATTTTAGAGCTAAATTTTTTCCTTAATTTTATTTTGGGAATAAATTGAAATTTGTTAAAATTTAGAGAATGAAATGAATTTTAATTAAATTTAGATCCAAATCTGAATGTTTTAAAAGTTAAAGGACCTATGACATGATTTTTCCATTTTCTTTAAAAATTGGGGTTAAATCACCCCAAAATAAAAAACTTTCCCCATTTGGAAACCTTAGTTTTTCTCTCTATCTCTAATTTTCCTTTTTGGGCATTTCTTCTCCAAGAATCTTTGAATGTCATTTTACCATCGACCATTACTCCATCTAGTGCACTTCCTACACCATTGGATTCCTTGTTTCATCCTAATTTCATCGATGTGTACTTTGTCACCGACGTTACTGGCCTATGAGAGGGTAAAGGAAAAAAAATTAACGTTACCGAATCAAGCTTTTCATTGTGAACCAATTTTGGTAAGTGTCTTAAAACGCTTAAAAATATTTTAATAATTATTTTTATAATTTATTCGACCAAAAAAGACCCCGCACACACCACCCCTTTGTGTGAAGCTTGTCCACCACCATGTTGGGCTTCTAGAAATGAGTAAATCCAACCCGCTTCCCGATATGTATCTATGTATGATCCATACCCATATCTGATCCAACAAGTTTACCTTTTGGGCCCAAGACCAAACCCCATTGAATCGAATCAAATCGGCCCAACCGAGCCGAGCCAAGTTGAGCCATTAACTGTTTACCGCCACCATTGAACGTTGGCCACTGTCATTAACTATTGATCAATGTTAACTTTTTTATTTTGAAAACCTCACTCCGAACGTTCTTTGATGTTCAAAGTCAGATTTTGCAGTTATTTGGGAATTAATTGTGGAATTAATATGAGATTATATTCTTATGAATGTACTCATGATTCCCTTGTCCGAGGGTTGTGTAGGACTAACACTTCTCTAGTAGATCCGTACGATTCACATTCTTCAAGAGCTACTTGTTGGTTTCTGTAAAATAGTTGAATTAAATTTTATTATTTATTATGTTAGGATTTTAATATAGTTTTAATGACTCATAGGATCAAGCGCTATTGTCGATCGTGATAGGCAGGCCTGATAGTAGGCTACCGTACCCGACTTCTTAGACTGATACAGGTGTGTTCCTATTGGTGTTACAATATTATTTTGAACTATATTTCTTGATTGTTTTAAAATTTTGATTATATTAAATACTCTGACTACATGATATCTGATTTACTATATTTTCGATATGATCGTTGGTTACTGTATTTCTATATTTGGTTTTGGAAAATATCATGATTTCAAGTTTTAAAGTATTAAATTATCATTTTCTCTCAAGCACGTGCATATTTATTTTCATTTGGAATATGATTGGAGGAAGTATCACAGATTTAGTCTTTGTGTTGTAAGACCTTACCATAGGCTCCTCTACTTTGTGCACATGGTAAGTCCTTACCTTAAAGCCTTATGCTATCAGTATAAGGTCCTTATCAGGTGTACAAATGGGTGTATCGTTCAAGTGAACCTACATATTATGGTGATTGGATGGGGGTAGTGTTCATGTTTTCAAAACCTATTTTACAAATCAACTTAACTGAATTATTTTATCTATATTTTTATACACCGCAAGGAGCACACTGGGCTTTCTAGCTCAGTCTTTAATTTTTAACTTTTCAGATAGTACGAGATAATAGTCTATCAGAATCGACATCAGGAGGACTGATGTCTCCTCATTTTTGTACCATTTTATATTTCTATATGCCCTTTTTTATTATACATTGGCGACACATGTTTTTACTATTGCATTGACTTTGTATTACTAATATTTTGTTTTCTGACACTGATAACTTTGTATATTTGCCCTATAAGTTTATCGAATTTTTATACATTTTTAATTAGAACTAGGATTAGAATTAGAATTGAACATTTGTTAACATCCACCATTTTCTTCTTATGTCAAAACTACCTCCTCCAATAATAATTATTTAGGGTATAAGGTGCCTTTAAATTTCTAAAGAAAATATGATTTATTTTTTATTCCAATTGAGTATTTAAATTAACAAATTTCTTTAGTTGAGTTATTTAACCAACAATTTTTTTATCATAAATAGTTATTATAATGATGTATTTTTTTATGAATTTAGGAGTTTTTTGAGATTTTCAGGAATTTTGGGTTTTGTTAGAATTTTAATAATTTTAAGGGTGTTTTTAGTAAATAATATTTGAATTGTGGGACTCATAGTATGCATATTATGTTTGTGAAAGTATACCAAAAAAATAAGTTGATATAGTGGTTATGTCTTAGCCTTTATAACAAAATATCTTGAGTTCAAATTCCTGCAAGTACATAATTTTACTAAATTTTCTCAAAACAAAACACGTTGTTTTGGGTATTTTAGCCTCAAACACAGTAATGCCAAAATAATGTCATTTTCGGGAGGTAGTCACATCAGCTACGTCAAGACGTACGGGTGTCATGTCATCGTCATGATAGATCATTAAATATGGAGCGACATAATTACACTCAGAAGTAAACATTAGTGCTAATTGGAAAAAATGAAATGCTAGTGTTATAAACGAGTTTCAGCTTAAAGGTGAGTGGTATTTGAAATAGTTTACCCAAAATTTTATCCATTTACACGAAAGATGAGCTAGATTCGTTGCGTCTTTCAAAAGTTTTACAATTTTTTTTGATGTGCATTTGTGGAAAATTTAGAAAGTATGAAAAATATGAAATTATTTAATGATTTGGGTGAAATCTACACTAATGAGAAGCAGTAGCAGATCCAAAAATTTAAAAAATGAGGGTCTAAAATTTTAATATTACTTTTTAAAAGGCTTAAGTATATAAAAGGTGCCCAACTTATGTATGATTTTCCAGTTTAATTTCTAATGTATATTTCGTTTTAATTTGGTGCCTAACGTTTCATTCCATTACTCAAAATAGGTCAAGCTGTTGGTGGTTAACATGTTAAAAATGTCATATGACATATTTTTATTATTAAAAATCACTGCATTCTCAAATGGGGTTGCCTCCATCTCTCTCCCATATTTTGTTTTGTGAATAGTTTCTTGTTTTTTTGTTATGGGTTTTAATTGTATGATTTGTTGCTAATAAAGGTTTTTTTGCATTGGTATTTTTTCTATATAGTTTCTATTTGGAAAAAGGTGTATGATTACTGAAATTTAAAATTTGGAATGGGGATTTCTTTTATGGATTTATTTTTCAATCATGTGAACAATTAGGGGAAGCATACATGCTAACTGATCTAAATGCAGAATTGTCCATGAAGGCTGCCATTTTTTGTTTTAAGGTTAGCAGTTTTTTATTGTGTTGTCGCTATGTTCATCATAATCATCCTTTTTGTGTCTCATTTTGTTTAAATTCCCGGAACAATAAAACAAGAGCTAGAAATAAGCTTCCCTGTAACACCCATTTCCCGTATATGTTTCCATACACAAGTCACAGGTGTCACATGACTTCTAAAAATATTTCTTTATTTGTAAACCCATAAAATTTTGTTCCATTAATAAAACATTTTCGTGTAATAAAAAAAAACTTGTTAACTTTCAGTAGATAAAATAATCTTAAGTTTATAATATATTATAATAATCGTAAGACATTTATATTCTAGAGCATTTTTATAAGTTCAATACATGACATATAATTTATCAAAAGTAGACGTAATTGTGCTGCTGTTACTGATGAGTAAACCTGGTATTGATGATATCTGTTGTACTCCTTATTCAGCTAGTCTATGCTAATATCTAAGCATGAAATAAACACACGCTAAGTATTTACTTAGTGAAGCATAAAAATATAACTAAAGTGAAATTCATGCACAATTACATCATGACTATCAAAATACAAACTAAATCGCGTAATTTATAAGAATAATTAAAGCTATTCTAGTAACCCAAGTTTCTTTCACATAGTCATCGAAATCGTTTTAGTATGCCCAACATACCTATCCATCAGTATTTTCCAAATATCCTTTATTTTGCCCAATGTATGTCAAATGAGAATACAAGGTACATGCATTACATCGAAGTGACGAAATGGAAATTCATAGACATATTATGAATTCCATGGATTGCACACATAGTGCCGAAATGGTCATTCACAAACATATTATGAATACCATGAGTTGCACATTTAGTGTCGAAAATGTACAATTATGCATTAAACAAAATCAATCGATAACTTATATACATAATCGTATATCGAAATGGTAATTCACAAACTCATTATTAATACCATGATTGCACTTATATTGCCAAAAGTACACATAGTACTGATACGAAAATGCACAGTTATGCATTAAACAAAATCGATCGATACCATCATACACGAAGTATGTCGAAATGCACCTATGACTCTCAATGCACATAAAATTGGATTTTAAGTCAAATTCACAGATTTAAACATTTATTTCTTCAACATGGAAAACCATTGGACAACATCAATGTTCATTTATACATTTTAGAGCAGTTCATACTCTAAAACTTATAAGTAATATCATTCCCATAAACATTATGGAAACATATTAAAGTATTATATAACATGCTTTATCAAAACATTTGAGGTTGACTCGTCATAAGTCTCCCACATTTCTTTGAAGTACAACAAATACACTCACCTGATATGCGTCAATAGTATGTTGTAATGATGTTCGACTATTTGGAAACTTTATCCTTGACCTTTTTCTTGCTTGACTATGGAGCTTGGTTACGATCTACACAAGTATCCATTATTTACACATACCACATAAATGTTAGTATACTTTGTAACATTTATATTTCTAATAATACTCAAAAGTACTATTATTATCAATTTCTATTAAAATTCATCCTATCTAACAATTCTAGGCTCAATAGTATCGGTACCCCTACTATAGTATCGATACTTCTATACTATGACACTGATACTCCCTTCATCATCGATACCATTTTTGCATTCTAGAATCCATAGTATCAATTTCTTTCTATTAGTATTGATACCCACAATTGTATCAATACTAATTGCATCAGTATTATCAATACTAATTGCATCAGTATCGATACTGTTCATCCTCTTTCCTCAAATTTAAACATATAGTATCGATATTGTTCTTCCAGTACTGATACCCTTACTTGGATTTTTCATTTTTTATTTCGATTTTTACCCAAATTTTGTTTAAATCTCTTACTTTTACCTCCAACAATACCATTAAAGTCATCATTACTAAACCCAACTAACTTCCCTTAATTAATCTTCCTATAGCACCAAAAATCTCTAAAGATAACTCCAAACCAAGAATCACACTACTTTTTCGTACATGTTTTTTTTATCACATCCAAGGCTTCTAATCTATTATTTACTTATTTGACAAGTCAAATTTACTTGTAAACATCAATAAAAACTCATATTTCATCATATAACTCAAAAACCCATTTTCTTAAATCTCAAATAATTCACTAATCACTTAGTTTTAATCATCCTTGAACTTTCCTTAAGCCTCTATATCACTTAAGGTTTCAAAACTACCCATAAACTAAAGGAAATACCAACTTGAAGAAATCTTACCTTTGGCTATAGGGGAGAGTACAGGACGAGAAGAAAGAAGAAGAATAAAATAACTTAGGTTTCTCCACTTTTCCCTTTTTTTCTCTTCTTAAAAATCCCTAATAAAAAAAACTTTTAAATCCATTTCCATCTAAAAGTGCCCTTTCATTTTTCCATTCTTACTAATAGGTCTTAAACACAATTTCCCAATTCATTTCTTATACTTTACCATTTATTAAATTTAATCCTCTAAAATTTAAATATTTTCAGTATAATCATTGACCTGATGTTTGGGGTATTACAATTCTCCCCTTAAGAAAATTCATCTTCAAATTTAAAGAAGTACCTAATATGAAGAGTTGTGGAAACTGCTTCCTAATATCCTCCTCTCTTTCCCAAGTAGATTCTTCTACTTTATGATTTTTCCAAAGTACTTTAACTAGAGGAACCTTCTAGTTTCGCAGTTCTTTGCTTTCTCGAGCCAATATCCACATTGGTTCTTCTTTGTAAGTTAAATGATATGGGATGGATCTGAGCGGTACTTTTTGAGCATCGACATGTGAAAAACATTGTGGATCTTGTCCATGGAGGGAGGCAAAGCTAACTGATAAGCTACTGGTCTGACCCTTTTCAAAACCTCATAAGGTCTAATGAATCTCGGACTAATCTTTCCTTTGCACCCAAATCGTAATACTTTCTTCCAGGGTAATACTTTCAGAAATACATTATTTCCCACTTGATATTCAATCTCTTTTCTCTTTAGATCATAATAAGATTTATGTCGATCAGATTCTATCTTCAGATTATCTTGGATAATTTTCACATTCTTCTCCATTTCTTTCATCAAATTTGGGCCAACTAAGTCTCCATCTATTAATTCAAACCAATTTAAGGGTGTTTTCACTTTCTCCCATACAAGGCTTCAAACGGAGCCATCGTAATACTTGATTGGTAACTATTATTATAAGAAAATTCAACTAAAGGAAAATACCTTTCCCATGATCCTTTGAACTTAATCACGCACACCCTTAGCATATCTTCCAATACTTGAGTAGTTCGCTCTGACTGCTAATTTGTTTGTGGATGAAAAGTTGTGTTGAAATTCAATCTAGTACCCAATGCCTCATGCAAAGACTTCTAGAATCTTAAAGTAAACCTTGGGTCTCGATCAGACATTATTGATATAGGCACTCAATGCAACCTAACTCTCTCTTTTATATTCAATTCCTCATATTTACCCATCGAGTAATATACCCGAACTGGAATAAAGTGAGTTGTCTTGGTCAATCTGTCTACAATTACCCATATGGAGTCCTTTTTAACATGTGACAAAGATAACCCAAAAATAATCCATTGTAAATCATTCCCACTTATACTCGGGATTAGATATCGGTTGTAGCAATCTATAAGGCACTTGATGTTCATCTTTCACTTGCTAACATGTTAAGCATTTTGCAACAAACGCCGATACAACTCTTGTCATTTCAGGCCACCAATAATGACTCTTTATATCTTGATAAATATTGTTTCCGCCTGGGTACATCGTCAAAGGACTATAATGTGCCTTGGAAATAATATCTTTCCTCAATTATTCATTATCTGGAATGCAAAGTCTTCCACGATAATATAACATCCATCAGTTCTGATTTTGAAGTCCTTGGCCTCTTCTTTTTGTACTTGTGAAATTTTAGTCAAACATTTTTCATTTTGTCTTTGCAGCTCTTTGACTCGATCCAAAAGCATTGGCTTTAACTTAAGCTCAACAATCAAGGCACCATATTCCTTTAATGATATACGTGCATCCAAAGCTCGTAGAGCTATAAAAGTCATTCGACTAAGTGCATCAGCTACCACATTAGCATTCCCTGGATGATAATCGATGATCACATCATAATTCTTTAAAAGCTCGATCCATCTTATCTGCCTCAAGTTCAGTTCTTTTTTTAGTCAACAAGTATTTTTAGACTCTTGTGATCTATATAAATATGGCACCACTCACCGTATAAATAATGACACGCAATTTTCAAAGCAAACATGACCTCTGTCAATTCCATGTCATGTGTCGGGAAATTTCTCTCGTGATTCTTCAGCTCTCTTGAGGCATAAGCCACAACGTTTCCATCTTTCATAAGTACACATCCTATCCCATTATGAGATGCATCACTAAAGACTACATAGTCTTTACCCGACTCAGGTTGTACAAGCACTGGGGCTTATGTTACGATTATCTTTAGCATTTCAAAAGTTTGTTGGCATTTCTCCGACTAAACAAAAGGCACATCTTTCCTAAAAACTTAGTTAGTGGTGAAGCTAACATAGAGAAGTTCTTCACAAACCGTCTATAATAACCAACAAGCATTAAGAAACTCCGAACTTTAAGAACATTCTTTGGGGGTTTCCAATCCACTATATCTTGAATCTTTTTGGGATCTACTCTTATGCTTTATGCGGAGACTATATGACCAAGGAAAGCAATCTCAGCTAACCAAACTTCACACTTGGATAATTTGGCATACAAATTCTTTTATCGAAGTGTCTGAAGAACCACCTGAAGATGAGCATCATACTCCTCTCTTAACTTGAAATACAACAAAATATCATCTATAAATATGACCACAAATTGATCCAAGTAAGGTTGGAATACCCGGTCATCAAGTCCATAAATGTTGCAGGAGCATTAGTCAATCCAAATGGTATCACCACAAATTCGTAATGTCCATACCGAGTCCAAAAAGTTGTTTTTAAAATATCAGCTTCTTTAATATTTAATTGGTGGTATCCCAACCTCAATTCTATCTTAGAGAACATTGTTGCGCCTTTCAATTAGTCTAATAGATCATCAATCCTCAAAAGAGGGTACTTATTCTTTATTGTTAATTTATTTAACTAACGGTAGTCGATGCATAATTGAATAGACCCTTCCTTTTTTTTTCATAAAAGCAAAGGTGCTCCCCAAGGAGAAACACTAGATCTCACAAAACCCTTATCTAGTAGTTATTGAAATTGGGATTTTAATTCTCTTAACTCTATTAGAGCCATTCGATATGGAGTCATTGAAACATGTTTGGTACTCGAGTAAACCTCAATATTGAATTCCACCTCACGGTTTAGAGGTAAACCCGATAATTATTTCAAAAAAACATATGGAAACTCCCTAACCGTTGGAATATCATCTAATCTTGCTTCCGATACTTGAGTGTCTATCAAGTTAGCTAGGAAAGCTATAAACTCTTTTGACATCATTTTCTTTGCAGACATGGCTGATATAACATTGGATCGCGATTTCACTTTTTCGTCAATTACTACGATTTTCGAGCCTTCCACACCCTTAAAAAATAATCGCTTCTTTCAACAATCAACCCATCCATGATGTGGAGATAACCAATCCATGCCCAAAATAATTTCAAACTTATCGAAGGGTAACTCCATCAAGTTTGCTGGGAACACAACCCCTTGAATCTTTATCGATTATTTTCTACATACCCGTGCTACTCTAACACTGTGACCCATACTGTTTACTGCTATCATCTCACTAAAAATTGGTTCTAAAGGAATTCTTCTAGCTCTAACCAACTTTGTACTAATGTATGTGCATGTAGAAGCAGGGTCAACTAAAACAAATACATGTTCATCAAAAAGATGGAATGTACCTATTAAGATCTCTGGGTCATTCTGATCCTCTTTAGTCTTAATATTGTAAACTCTGGCTACTCCCCGAGTCTTTTATCGTGGCAATAACTTAGATTGTCCTCTGGATCTACCCTTTCATCTGTTTTTATTAGAAGCTACCATCGATCTCTCATATTGCATTGAATTATCCCCAGATTTCTTACGAAAGTTTCGGGCATAGTGACCAGTTTCACCACACTGGAAACAAGCTCCTGTGAGTAATATATATACTCCACGGTGAAATTTGGCACATCTGACATGGAGTACTTCTCTCTCCAAATGCTCTACCCGAGCTAGCAACAAAAGACTGTGATTGTTTAGTTTTATGTGAGGTTGTATCAGAACCATCTCTATTAGTATATCAGGAACTCGAGCCCTTGCCTCTCTTAGAATGATTGGAAGTTGAAGATGTTCCAACTTTTTTTCCCATCTTCATACTCTTTTATACTGTTAGAGTCTCCTATTGAGTTCTTTCAATAGTCTTAGCTCAATTTATAACTTCTTGCAGGCTAGGTAAGTTTAAAGGCAATAACATCACTTTCATCTTTGGTCTCAAATGCTCGATGAACCAATCATGTCGAGCTTTTTCATTGGGAACTACCTTAGAAGTAAAATAGCTCATCTTGTTGTACTCAGGCTCATACTCATGTACTACTCGATCACTTTGTTTCTAATTAAGGAATTTCAGCAACATCGTGCACCTAAACTATTTTCCAATATGCTTGTTCTTAAATTCCTTCTAAAAGGATTGCCAGGTCACTTGCTCTAGTGGTGCATACATCGTAGTATTTAACCACCACACTCGAGTTGATCCTTGAAGTAAAGATAAAACTCCACCCAACTTTTCATAATCCGAGCAGTGAAGACTTTCAAGCATTGTCATAACATCATTGAGCCATAAATCAACCTCCAGATGACCTTCATCCTCTTATCCCCAAAACTCATGAGTTCCCAAACCTTTCAACTCTTTTGGGATCAACATCCTCAGTACTGGAGGAGTAGGGGGAGGCGTAGGAGGCTGGAACCAAGTCAAGATGACATCGATAGCTTGCATAAAAGCTCCAAACTCAGGCAAGAGCATACCCTGATGTGCAAGGGCACTAGCGTTTTTCAGATGGAATCGGATGCTCACTATTAGCTTTATAGCTTTCACTACCAGATCCTTCTATAATTTCTTGTTCAACTGCTCTTCGCAAGTTCGAAGATTCTGACATCTAATACGACATATATAATAATAACACTCAAGTTAGTAAGGAGTGACATCAATCATACTCTAATAAGACCATATCAGTAACCTTGACAATCTTAGTGGCATGTAACCCTTTTTAATGTCAAATAAAACCCAGTTTCTGCCGAGAATTGGCTAAACCTATAGCTCTAATACCAATAACCCATTTCCCGTATATGTTCTCGTACACAAGTCACAAGTATCACATGACTTTTAAAAATATTTCTTTATTTGTAAAGTCATAAAATTTTGTTCCATTAATAAAACATTTAATTGTAATAAAAATAAAAGCTTGTTAACTTTTAGTAGATAAAATAATCTTAAGTTTATAAGATATTACAATAAGCGTAAGACATTTACATTTCAGATCCTTTTTATAAGTTCAATACATGCCATATAATTTATCAAAAGTAGACATAATGGTCCTATTGTTACTGATAAGTCAAAATGGGATTGATGATCTCTGCTATACTCCTTACTCAGTTAGTCTTTGCTAATACCTAACATGATATCAACACATGCTAAGTATTTACTTAGTGGGGCATACAAATATAACTGAAGTAAAATTCATGCACAATTACATAATGACTATCAAAATACGAACTAAATCATATAATTTATAAGAACAATTTAAAACTATTCTAGTAACCCAAGTTTCCTTCACATAGTCATCAAAATCGTTTTAGTATACCCAACATACCTATCCATCAGTATTTTTCCAAATATCCCTTATTTTACCAATGTATGTCAAATGAAAATTCAAGGTACATGCATTGCACCAAAGTGCCGAAATAGAAATTCATAAACTTATTATGAATTCCATGGATTGCACACATAAGGCCGAAATGGTCATTCTTAAACACATTATGAATACCATGAGTTGCACATTTAGTGTCGAAAATGCACCGTTATGCATTAAACAAAATCGATAGAAAACTTATATAAAAAATCGTATATCGAAATGGTAATTCACAAACTCATTATGAATACCATGATTGCACCTATAGTACAAAAAGTACACATAGTACTGATACGAAGATGCACCGTTATGCATTAAACAAAATAAATCGATACCATCATACACGAAGTATGTTAAAATTCACCTGACTCTCAATGCACATACAATGGGCTTTTAAGTCAAATTCAAAGATTTAAACATTTATTTCATCAACATTGAAAACCATTGAACAACATTAACGTTCATTTATTCATTTTAGAGCAGTTAATACTCTGAAACTTATTCATAATACCATTTCCATAAACATTATGAAAATATATCAGAGTACTTTAAAACATGCTTTATCAAAATATTTGAGGTTGACTCGTTGTAAGTCCCCCTCATTTCTTAGAAGTAAAAGAAATGCACTCACTTGGTATACCTCACTAGTATGCTATAATGATGTCCGACTATTCGGCAACTTTATCCTTGCCCTTTTTTTCTTAACTCTGGAGCTTTGTTACGATCTACACAAGCATCCATTATTTACACATACCATACAAATATTAGTATACTTTCTGACATTTATACTTCTAATAATACTCAAAAGTTCTATTATTTTCAATTTCTATTAAAATTCATCCTATCTAAAAATTCCAGGCTCAATAGTATCGGTACCCCTACTATGGTATTGATACTTCTATACTATGATACCGATACTCCCTTCAGTATCGATACCATTTTTTCATTATGAAAACCATAGTATCGATTTCTTTCTCTTAGTATCGATAACCACAATAGTATCGATACTAATTTCATCAATATCGATGTTGTTCATCCTATTTCCTCAAACTTAAACTTATAGTATCGATACTGTTCTTCTAGTACTGATTCCCTTACCCATATTTTTCATTTCTATTTTTACGCAAGTTTTGTTTAAATCTCGTACTTTTACATCGAACAATACCGTTAAACTCATCATTACTAAACCCAACTAACTTCCCTTCATTAATCTTCCTATAACACCAAAAATCTCTAAAGAAAACTCCAAACCAAGAATCACACTACTTTTTAATACATGTTTTTAATCATATCCAAGGCTTCTAATATATTATTTACTTATTTTACAAGTCAAATTTACTCATAAACCTCAATAAACACTCATATTTCATCATATCAATCAAAAACCCATTTTCTTAAATCTTAAATAATTCACTAATCACTTAGTTTTAATTATCCTTGGACTTTCCTTAAGCCTCTATATCACTTAAGGTTTCAAAACTAACCCATAAAATATAGGAAAAACCAACTTGAAGAAATCTTACCTTTGGGTATGGGGGAGAGCACGGGACGAGAAGAAAGGAGAATAAGAAATTAACTTACCTTTCTCCACTTTTCCCCTTTTTCTTTTCTTAAATATCCCTAATAAAATAAACTTTTAAATCCATTTCCCTCTAAATGAGCAAAATGCCCTTTCATTCTTCCATTCTTACTAATAGGTCTTAAACACAATATTCACAATTCATTTCATATACTTGAGCATTTATTCAATTTAATCCTCCAAATTTTAAATCTTTTCAATATAGTAACTCACCTGATGTTTGGGGTATTACATTCCTGTTTCCCAAATCTCATCTATATCAAAGGAAATTAAGAGGTGAGGGTCAAACAAGTATCAACAAATAATTTCATGCCTCGTGATGGTATAATCCTCAAAGGGACAACAATTCTCATAATTTCCCAAAACCAAGAAAAATCCAAAAAAGATAGCAAAATCCTATCAAAAACCTAATGATACCCAAATAAAAACAAAAGTACATAATTTAGAATCCTCTCAAATGGCTTCTTACCTCTCTCTTTCTGTCAATCGAACCTAATCAAACAAAAATGCAATCAATAAAACCCAACAAAAAACAAAAGAAAATGAAAAAAATGTTAAAAACTTACAAGCAAAACAAAAAAGTTAAAAACTCAAAGAAAATCAAGGAGAATTGATCAAAGAAACAACATAAAGAAAGAAAATTGGTGATTAAGAAGTGAAAGTTGGAATAAGAGAGAGAGGGAGGTAAATCCAATTGAGAACACATGGATTTTTAATATTAAAAAATATTTCAGGTGACATTTTTAATGGGTTAACGACTAAACTTAATTGTTCATCACAACTTGACCCATTTTTAGTAACAGAATGAAAAGTTAGACACCAAACTAGAACTGATTAAATGTTAGGAAATAAACTGGAAAAATCGGCATAGGTTAGCCCACCTTTAGTTCATTCACGTGGTAAGTAGCTCAAATCATGAAAGGTTATCTTCCAAATAATGTGACCTTCCATGAAAGTTGTTGTCCATTGAAGTACCATGCCACCTAGGTACATGTTGGTGAGGTTTTTGCAGCTAAAAGGAGCTTAAAACTCGAAGAGATATAAGGCAGGCTAGAAGACTAGTCGACCACATCATGGGAACATGCCTAGCACACACTCAAGCCTTGGAGCCAAGATGAAGCATCACATGATCATTCGACCAACGGGAATGTGCATTCATTCTATCGGAATCATTAATTCCCTTTATGAAGAGATAGTCAAACCAACATGAAGGCCAAGGGACTTGTTCATTCATCCTAATAATCATGCATCTTCATTAAGACATATGGCCGAAAAGGCATATAATCATTCGGTCATCACTCTCAAATTCTATAAATAGAGTGGCTTAGTTCATTTGTAAAGACTCATTTGATTATATAAACTTATTTTCTGAGAATTCTTTCTTCAAGTTCTTTTATGAACTATATCGATTAAGCAAGTATAATTCTTTATACATGCGGTGTCACTTCTTTCACCTTTATACTTCTAATTCATATTTTCATAACTAGTGGATTTGAGTCCTAAACACCACCTCTTATTCAAGTTTGCAAAGACCGAGGCTATACTCTTTATAGTATAGTTTCTTCTTTAACTTGACTAAAATACTATCTCTTACATTTCCATCACCATCTTTTTCATTCATCTCCATTACCATTCTATCATTCAACAACCAGATTCATAAACTTCATTGTTGTGCACTCTACTACATCAAAAGTCAACTTCAACAACAACATCCTTTGAAGGCCACCATTGTCATACTTCTTCCGCATCAACTTTAATCATTTATTCAACCTTAACTCGTTTCATTTTTATTTATTTTCATCATTATCATCATTACTTTTCCATTTTCTTATCCTCATCGTTTTGCAGCCATACTTATTAAATCTGGCTTAATACTAGCTATCATTTCCTAGATCGAGACAACAATAAGGCTATATATAAACTTCATCATAGAGGATGTAGATAGTCTTACATCAAGTGGTATCAGAGCATAGTTGGAAATGATTAGCAAGTGCATTTTGGCGTGCAACATAAAAAGCAAAACAAAAAAATGTGCAAAAAGGAAGCAAGGATCCTTCATCAATTCAAATGATTCAAAAGAAAAAAATAAAAGAAAATAAATAAAAAATCTAGCAAACAAAGTTAAAGGAAAGATGCATTACAAAGTCAAAACAAAAATGGTGTAAACCTGTTATCAACCTTACTAAAGAGATAACCTTATTGTGTATCGGAATCGAAAGGTTGTTAGTGTTGTTCTTGGTTTGTAAGAAAGCCTTCATCTTTTCTTTTCTTTCTTATTTAAACCATTTATTCATTTCTAATCCTTTATTCTTTTATTTATTTACCTTTTTGTTAATTTCCTTATATTTCTCTCATAATCAAGTTATGGAAGTGACTCACAAGCTGAATATTTTGTTTCCATAATCTTGAGTTTAATTCTTCAAAGGACTTAACAAGAGAGATTGAGTGGTAACAGGAAAAATTGAGTGGGCGAGAGCAGTATGGGAATTGATAAATGCCAAATATATATATTTCTGAGTTCAAACACGAAAGTTGACTAGAGTTGTCTATAAACTTTCTTTGGAGTGAAATTGTGAGGCTTTGTGAGTGTGTTGGTAAGGTTTTATTTATTATTATTATTAACAATGTCTCAAAGTCATCCGAAAGAAAATTCATGTCAACCAAACTTACAAATGCAAGTATTAATTGGAGAAATGATGCGAATGTTTCGTGAAGAGTTTTATGGTCTTCATGAAAAGATGGATCAACAACAAGGTCTTCAACAAGATCGAAACAATGGTTCTCCTAGGAGATAACAACCTCTCCCTCCAAGAAGATGACATTCCATATAATTATGAAGAGGAACTATAAACAACATTACAAGGACCCAGGCGTGCTATTGTTGATGACAACATGAGTAACATCAAGATCAAAATTCCTTAATTTCAAGGAAAAAATGATCTCGATGCCTATCTTGATTGGGAAAGCAAAGTAGAACATGTTTTTATTTGCCACAACTATTTAGAATTAAAGAAAGTAAGATTGGTAGCCATGAAATTCATAGATATGTTTTGATATGATGGCATTAAGTTACTATAAGCAGAAAATGGAATGGTGAAAGACCAATCTCAACTTGGTATGAAATGAAAGGTATAATACGGAAACATTTCATTGATGTTCATTATCACTGAGATTTGTTTCAGAAATTACAGAATCTCAAACAAGGCCATAAGAGTGTGGAGGCCCACTATAAAGAAATGGAAGTGTCAGTGATCCAAGTTAACATTGAGGATGATCGTGAAGGAACCATGGCTATTGTTTCTTGCAGTACTTAATCTAGAAATTGCTAACACTTTGGAGTTATACCATTACATTAAAATATATGAAATGGTACAAATGGTGATGAAGATAGAAAGAAAACTATGAAGAAGGCATATATCCTGTAATGTCATGCCTATACCTTCAAAATGGGGCCAAAATAATTTGAAGAAGTCCACTCCTACTCCTAGCAAAGAGAAAGTCGAATCTTCCAAGACCCAACAAGTGAACAATGACAACAACTGATGAAAACAAACAACTGAATGTTCAAGGAACATTCGGTTCTTTTAATGTCTTGGGAGAGGGCATGTCTATACACAATGCCCCAACCAAAATATAATGCTTTTACTTCGAAATGGTGACATTGAGTCCGAGTCTGAAGAAGAAACACAAGAAGACACCAATGAAGACACAAAAATTGAGGCTCTCGTTGAAGGAGAAATCCTTGTGATTAAGAGAAGTTTGAGTAAACAAGTAGCGGAGTATAACGGAAAAAGAGAAAAATCTTTCACACCTGATGCCATGTGAATGATAGGGTATGTTTTATGATCATAGAGGGTGGTAGTTGTACAAACGTAGCATGAACCATCATGTTGGAAAAGCTTGGATTAAAACCCATGATATATCCAAGTTCGTATAAGCTACAATGGCTCAACGAACAAGGAGAACTCAATGTTAACAAATATGTGATAGTTCCTTTTTCAATTAGAAAGTACAAGAATGAGGTTATGTGTGATGTAGTCCTTATGCATGTTACCTATCAACTTCTTGGGAGGCCATGGCAGTATGACAAAAGAACTATTCATGTTTGCTTCACCAACCAATACTCGTTCAACCATAGAGGAAAGAAGATTATCCTTCCTCTTTTGACACCGAAACAAGTTCAGAGTGATCAACTAAAGATGAAACAAAGCTTTGAACCCATGGGGAAAGGGAAGGCGTCATCACGCATGGAAAAAATAAATCAGAAAACAAATTCTTATTAATATACATTCTTGATCCGAGAGAGCTTATTGACGAGACACGAGATTAAAGACTATTATTCTAACTTTGAAAATGCATAATTTTACTTTTACTTGCAGGACAATTTAACTTGTCAAAGGGAGGAACCAAGAGGCGTGATTCATAAATATTTAAAGGTTGTGTCTTTTTAGGAGCTAAAAGTTGTGACTCTTCATAATTCAACGGACACAACTTTTGGAGAACAAAAGAAAATGTCTTTTGGGATGCCAAGAGATATGATCATGCAAGACAATATGTCTTCAAAAGACATGACTCTTGACCATCCAAAGGTCATAAATAGGGAGTACATCTTTTATTTATTTATAATTAATAATTCTTTTACTTATGGGAGTTTCCATTCGTTTCAGGACATGAACGTTCACAACACTTATTCAAAGGACATGACTTATGAAAATAATCTTTTCAAAAAGGTACCTATTGGTATGCTACTATCCAAAAAAACTTTTAGAGAGATATCTTTTCAAAGAGGAATGTCTTGAACAAGTGACTATTGAGGAGATAACTATTGATAATGAAGCATCAACTATTGCATGGAAGGACGTTAGGGAGTAGTCACATTTTGATTTGAGGAAAATCACTCAAAACAAGGGGGATGATGTGACCTAATTCATCACCATATTCATTATTGCATTTGTAACCTTTCACAAGATTAAAAAGGGGATTTTCTATAACTCATTCTTATTTTACATTATGATTATGATGATTACATTCATAATATATATCTTATATTTCATTTGTTATGACATTGATATATATATATATATATATATTACATATATAACTATGATAATAACATTTTTATCATTATTATGTTATGCATGAAGTTATTATTATTTAAAGTTCACATCTTTTGTTATATGTTTATTACTCTCACTTATTTAACTTATATTTTTTTTTTCTTTTTGAAAGTACATAGGTGGCCACATGTTGGGAGTTGACTTAAAGCTATAATTGACGTCCACGAGCTATGGAATCATGACTAAGACAACTACTGGGAAGCTCAAGATCATTTTTGGAGAAAAGTTGTCAACTGTACTCCGAGCTCATAGCTGACTTGAGCTGGACTTTTGAGCTAGCTGGCTTCTCAATTCAACTAGAGAGTTGTACCATCATCATCACCGTTCATTATACTTAAAATAAGGCCCAAGTTAAATTTTCACCAATTGTGCCTTTTCACGAATAATTACCATTCCAAGAGGTACCTTTTCATAAGGAGATGTCAAATGACTCACCTAAATGCAACTCACCTATGGCCAACTCACCTTCAGCTAATTCATGAGGGAAGTAACTCAAATCATAAAGGTTTGTCTTCCAAACAAAGTGACCTTTCATGAAAGTTGTTATCCATTGAAGTGCTATGCCACCTAGTTACACATTGGCAAGGTTTTTGAAGTTAAAAGAAGCTTAAAACTCGAAGAGACATGAGGCAGCCTAGAAGACTATTCGGCCATACCATGGGAACACACCCAAGCCTTGGCGTCATGATGAAACATGACATGATCATTCGGCCAAGGGAGATGTGCCTTTATTCCAGCTGAATCAGTAAGTCCCTTTGTGAAGAGATAGTCGAACCAACATGAAGGCCAAAGGACTTGTTCATTCATCCTAATAGTTATCCATCTTCATTAAGACATGTACCTTGCCGAAAAGGCATGTAATCATTTGGCCAACCTTCTTAAATCCTATAAATAGAGAGGCTTAGTTAATTTATAAAGACACATTTGATTATATAAACTTATTTTATGATAATTCACTCTTCAAGTTCTTTTAAGTACTATATCCATTAAGCAAATATAATTATTTATACTTGTGGTGTCACTTCTTTCACCTTGATACTTCTAATTCCTAGTTTCATAACTAGTGGGTTTGAGTCCTAAGCACCACCTCTTATTCAAGTTTGAAAAGACTGGGGCTATACTCTTTATAGTATGGTTTATTCTTTAACTTCACTAAGATACTATCTCTTACATTTCAATCACCATCCTTTTTATTCATCTCCATTACCATTCTATCATTCAACAACCATCTTCATCAAATTTATTACCGTGCACTCTACTACATCAAAGCCAATTTCAACAACAACATCCTTCGAAGGCCACCATTGCTGATGTAAGCCTATATATGCCCTCAATGAAGAAGATGATAGATAGACCTATTGTTAACCCAATCTAGGAAATGATAGCAACTATTTCTCTAGATTCATTAAGTATGTCTGCAAAATATTAGGATAAGAAAATGTATTAGTAATGATGATAATGATGGAAATCAAAATAGAAAATGAAATGAATTAAGGATGAAGAAATGATTAGATTTGTTGTGGAAGAAGTATGGAAATGGAGGCCTTCAAATTTGTTGTTGGAGATGGCCTTGAAATAATGGTATGCACGACAATAAAGGATGCTGAGGATGTATAGATGTTTAAGTGAGAGATAATGAAGATGGTGGATGGAAATGGAAATAGTTTATTAGACAAGTTAAAGAAGAAACTATACTATAGAGAGTATAGCCCCAAACCTTGAAAATTCAAATAAAAGATGGTGTTTAGGACTTAAACCCACTAGTTATGGAAACTAGAAATTATAAGTATCAAGTGAAAGAGGTGACGCCACAAGTATAAAGAGTTATACTTGCTTAATCGATATAGTTCTCAAAATAACTTGAAGAGAAATTTGACACAAAATAAGTTTGATTTATCAAAATATTGTTTATAAATGAAATAAGCATATTTATAGGAGTTGAGAAGACTGGCCGAATAGATATGTTCTCATTCGGCTAAGTACATGTGTTAATGAAAATGTATCACTATTAGGGTGAATGAACAAGTCCCTTAGTCTTCATGTTGGTTCAGCTATCTCTTCACAAAGGGACTTAATTATTCGGCTAACACATGCATGGAACCTTCCTTGGCCGAATGGTGAGATGTTGGCGCCAAAACTCCTTATGCATGGAGTGTGGAGGCTGGCCTAATGGTCATGATGCTTGTCTCATATACGTCTACAAGATTTAAGCCTACTTTTAATGAAAACTCTTCACCAATGTGCACCTAGATGTCATAACACATCAATGGACAACTACATTCATGAAAGTCACAATGGTTGAAAGGTAACCCTTCATGATTGAGAAAGTTCTATGGTGAATGAGCTGGATGTGAGCTGGCCATAGGTGAGTCGTATGATGATGAGTGTTTTGGCAGCTCCTTGTGAAAAGTCATCTCTGGGAAGGCACGTATTCGTGAAAAGGTACGATTTATGAAAATTTAACTTGCCCATATTTGAAGTATTCTAAGTGGTGTTGTTCATGGTGCAGCTCACCAACTGAAATGAAGCATCTTCTAACTCAAATCTCCAGCTATGAGATCACTTGTCACCGGATAACTTTTCACCAATTGTTCCTCATGGTTTCTTGAGTGTTCCTATATGAGTATCATAAGTTTAGCCTTCATCATTTAGCTCAAATCAACTCCTTTAGGTGTGGCCGAATGTACCTTTATTCAAGGATAAAGAACTTAAGTTGAGGATATGACATATTATAAAATAATAATGTGTATAATATAAGGATATGGTTCATAAGCTATACTAAATATCAATATTCAGCATTTAATATATCTTATGATTTAATGATTCATTTTCATGAAATGACTTGAAAGCATGAAGGCATTTGTATGAAAGAACTTCCCTCAATTGTTTTGCTCTTGCACGAGTTATAGGTCATGATTACAAAACTTCATGATATGATGTTGGCGTTGATATGATCACATCACCCCGTTCTTTTATGTGATTCATCCTCAAATCGACATTTTCCTTATATGAGGAAAGATCATATACATTAAAAGTAGCACTTACTTGATATTCACCTGGTAAGTCTATATTGTATGCATTGTCGTCGTTTACCTTCTCAATTATTTGAAAAGGCCCATCTCCTCTTGGAATAAATTTTGATTTTCTATGTTCAGGGAATCGTTCCTTCCTCAAATGTACCTATACCCAATCACCTAGCTGTATACTTAAGTATCTACGACCTTTATTAGCCTGTTATTCATATTGTCTCCTTCGTTTGTTTATGTTATCTCTGACTTGTTGATGAAGATTTTTGATGAAATCTTCTTTGTTCTTTCTATATTTGTTGATTGCATGTTCATGTGGTAAAGGAAGAAGATATAAAGGAGTTAAGGGATTAAATCCATATACTACCTTAAATGGTGATATTTTTGTTGCAAAATGAACGGAACGATTGAAAGTAAACTCCACTTGTGGAAATCATTCCTCCCAGGCCTTGCTATTTTTATTGATAATAGATCTCAGTAACGTTGATAATACCCTATTCACCACCTCTATTTTTTCGTCAGTTTGTGGATGGCATGTCATGGAGAATAGTAACTTAATTCTAATTTTGTTCCATAACATCCTCTAGAAATGACTAAGGAACTTGACATCCCTGTCAGAGACTATAGTCCTTGGAACACCTGTACCTTTATTACTTCTTTGAAGAACAAATTTACCACATGAATTGCGTCATCAACCTTGTGGCATGGAATGAAATATACCATCTTGTGGGATCGATCAACAACCACGAATATGAAGTCTCGTCCATTCTCTATCCTTGGTAATCCTATCACAAAATAATGGATATATCCAACCAAGGCTCTTTTAGAATTTGAATATGTATGTATAAACAATGGGGCATGACTTTTGATATTGTCTGTTTATCGAGCCATCTTTTACACACTCTTTTAACATCTCTTTTCATTTTTGGCCAATCGAGATGTTCCTTCAATGTTTCCAATGTGTTACTTACTCTGAAATGCCCCATAAGTCCTCCGTCAAGTGCCTCTCGAATAGGTACTTCTCAAAGTGACCCTTGTGGAATGCATAGATGGCCCTCCTTGAATAGGTACCCTTCATTCTTGTAGAACTTCTCATCTGCACCTTTATCACAAGAATTATACATTTCTCCAAAGTCATGATCAGTAGCATAATAGTCTTTGATAAATGAAAAACCAAGTTTTTTTGAATCAAGAGTATTAAGGAGTACATATCTTCTAGAAAGTGCATTGGCCACAGCATTTTCCTTAACTTTCTTATAGCGAATCACGTATAGAAAGGAATCCAAAAATTCTACCTATTTGGTATGGCATTTGTTAAACTTGTTCTAGCCTTTGATGTGTTTCAAAACTTCATGATCCGTATGAATAACAAACTCCTTTGGCAAAAGATAGTACTGCCAAACTTCAAGTGCTCTAATGAGAGAATACATCTCTTTATTATAAGTTAGGTAGTTTAGTGAAGGACCACTTAACTTTTCGTTGAAATATGCAATTGGTCGCCCTTCTTAAGTTAGAACAACACCAATTCCAATGCCGAAGGCATCACACTCCACTTTAAAAATTTTATCAAAGTTTGGCATTACAAGTAAGAGTGCCTTTGTCAAACATGCCTTCATTCTATTGAAGGCATCTTCTTGTTCTTTTCCCCATGTAAAGGTGGAATTCTTTTTAATGATCCTTGTTAAGAGGTTGCAACAAAACTGAAATTGGGCATAAATCTTCTATGAAAGCTTGCAAGGCCATGAAATTTTCGAACTTGACTGATTGAAGTAGGTGTGGGCCAATCCTTGATGGCCTTAATTTTCTCAGGATCAACCTGTAATCCTTGTGAACTCATAATAAATCTTAAGAAGGAAAGACTTCTAGTACAAAAAACACATTTCTTAAGATTAGCATACAATTTTTCCTTTTGCAACGTTTCAATAACACACCTTAAGTGTTATATATGTATCCATGTTTTGGCTGTAGATTAAAATATCATCAAAATAAACGACACAAAGCTTACCAATAAAATGCTAGAGAACATGATTTATCAATCTCATGAAGATGCTGGGTACGTTGGTTAAGTAAAAAGGCATCACCAACCATTCATACAAACCTTGCTTTGTTTCGAATATGGTTTTCCATTCATCTCCTCCCCTCATCCTAATTTATTGATAACCACTCTTGATATCAATCTTGGAGAAGATGGTGGCACCACTCAACTTGTCCAACATGTCATCCAACCTTGGTATGGGATGTCGATATTTAATGGTAATTTGGTTGATAGCGAGACAATCCACACACATTCACCATGAATCATCTTTCTTTTGGACAAGTAGGACAGGAACGACACATGTACTCAAGCTTTCATGAATGTACCCCTTCTCCATTAACTCTCCAACTTGCCTTTGAAGTTCTTTAGTTTCTTTAGGATTACTCATATATGCTAGTTGGTTTGGAATGGTGACACCAGTGATGAAATTGATTTGGTGCTCAATTCTTGTGATGGGCGGCAAACCACTAGGAATGTCTTTGGGAAACATTTCTTTAGATTCCTGCAACAGATTAAGAATAGGAGAAGGCAAACCTTTTGGAGGGTTAGTTAAAAGAAAACTATCCTTGCACATAAGTACAATTAAAGTTTTTTGGGTTGAACGATGGTTCCTGATGTCCCTTCCTCCAGCATGTATTTTCATCTTTTTAGGTTCCTCCTTTTTAGAAGAATTAGACTCCTCATTACTTCTTTTGATAGCATTCTAGTCATCGATCACTTGTCTTGGTAAAAGTGGAGTCAAAATGACTTTCCTTTCATTGTGAAAGAAAGAGTATCGGTTGGTGTAGCCATCATGCATGGCCTTTTTATCAAATTGCCATGGCATTCCTAATAGTAACCAAAGAAAAGATAAGAGATTACTCTACTCAAAGCTCGTGTTTACACTCGGGAAATATATCTTGGCTTTTATTGATTCCCTTTCTGATCTCACTCACTCAAATTGCCTTTTACCACTCAATCTCTTTTGTTCAGTTCTTTAAAAGACTAACTCAAGATAATAGTAACCGAACCTTCAACTCATATATCACTTCAATCACTTGATTATAAGATAAATGAAATTGAAAATAATGGTAAATAAAAGAAAGAAGAAATGATTAAAAATGAACAAAAAGGTTTAAATAAGAAAGAACAATACTTACAATCTTTCCCTTATGAGACACAATAAGGTTATCTCTTGAGTAAGGTTGATAATAGGCCTCCAACGTTCTAGCTTTGACTTTTTAATGGACCTTTACTTTTGTATTTGTTTGATGGAATTTTTTTTTGCTTTTCTTCTTTTTGTGCACTTTCTTTAGTTTTGAACTCCTTGATTATTGTAGGAGCTTTGTTTTCTTCCTTTTGTTTTATTTTTTTTGGCACGCCAAAATGTACTTGCTAACACCTCAAACTATGCTCTGATTAGCGCTTGATGTAAGCATATCTACGCCCTCAATGAAGAAGATGATAGATAGCCTTATTATTGTCCCGATCTGGGAAATGATAGCAAATATTGCTTTAGATTTTGTAAGTATGGCTATAAAATATTAGGATAAGAAAATGGATTAGTAATGATGATAATGATGGAAATAAAAATAGAAAATGAAATTAATTTAGAATGAAGAAATGATTAGAGTTATTGCAGAAGAAGTATGGCAATAAATGCCTTCAAATATATTGTTGAAGATGGCCTTGAAACAATGATATGCATGACAATGAAGGATGATGAGGATGGATAGATGCTTAAGTGAAAGATAATGAAGATGGTGGATGGAAATGCAAATAGTATATTAGACAAGTTAAAAAAAAACTATACTATAGAGAGTATAGCGTCGGACTTTGTAAACTTGAATAAGAGATGAAATTTAGGACTTAAACCAACTACTTATGGAAACTAAGAATTATAAGTATCTAGTGAAAGAGGTGACACCACAAGTATATAGAGTTATACTTGCTTAATCGATATAGTTCTCAAAAGAACATGAAGATAAATATCTCGCAAAAAATGTTTTATTTATCAAAAGGTTGGTTACAAATTAAATAAGCCTCTCTATTTATAGTAGTTGAGAGGATTGGCTGAATAGATATGTGCCCATTCGACTAAGTACATGCCTTAATGAAAATGCATAAATATTAGGGTAAATGAACAAGTCCCTTAGTCTTTATGTTAGTTCGGCTATCTCTTCACAAAGGGACTTAATTATTCGGCTAACACTAGTGTGGAACCTTGCTTGGACGAATGATGAGATGTTGGTTCATATTGGCGCCAAAACTCTTTATGCATGGCTTGTAGGGGCTGGGCGAACGGTCATGATGCTTGTCTTATACCTCTTCGAGATTTAGTCCTACTTTTGATGAAAAATCTTCACCAACGTACACCTAGTTGTCATGGCACTTCAATGGAAAACAAGTTTCATGAAAGATCACAATGGTTGAAAGATAACCCTTCATGATTGAGCTAGTTCTAAGGTGAATGGGTTGGATGTGAACTGGCCATTAGTGAGTTGTTTGATGATGAGTGTTTTGGCAGCTCATTGTGAAAATCATCTCCAAAAGTAACGATTTATGAAAAATTAACTTGACCCATATTTTAAGTATTATGATTGGTGATGTTGATGGTGCAACTCCCCATCTGAAATGAAGTCATCTTCTATCTCAAATCTCCAGCTCAGTCTAGATATGAGCTAACTTGTCAACAAACAATGTTTCACCAATTGTTCCTCATGCTCTCTTGAGTGTTCCTATAATAGTGTCCTAGCTTTAGCCTTTATCATTTAGCCCAAATAAGCACCCTTGGGTGTGGCTGAATGTACCGTCATTCAAGGATAAAGAACTTAAGTTAAGTATTTGACATATTATAAAATAACAATGTGTATAATATAAGGATGTGGATCATATGCTATATCAAATATCAATATTCAACATGTAATATAACTAATGATTTAATGATTCCTTTTCATGAAATGAGTTGAAAGCATGCAACCATTTGTATGAAAGAACTTCCCTTAATTTTTTGCTCTTGCACAAGTCATAAATCCTGATGGCATAACTTCAGGATCTGATGTTGGCATTGGTATGGTCATATGAATTGCCATACTTCTTCAGCAACAACCCTATTCATTTCTTCATCCTAAATTTATTTCATTTTTATTTATTTTCATCATTATCATCATTACTAATCCATTTTCTTATCCTTATTATTTTGCAGCCATACTTATTAAACTAGGAACAATACTTGGTATCATTTCCTAGATCGAGACAACAATAAGGCTATCTATAAACTTCATCGTTGATGACATAGATAGGCTTACATAAAGTGGTATGAAAGCATAGTTAAAAGTGATTAGCAAGTGCATTTTGGCATGCAACATCAAAAGCAAAACAAAAAAACAAAAAAGAGGTGCAAAAAGGAAGCAATGATTAAGTGTTGTTCTTGGCTTGTAAGTCACCCTTTCTCTTTTATTTTCTTTCTTATTCAAACCTTTTCTTCATTTCTAATCCTTTCTTCTTTATTTTATTTACCATTGTCATAATTGCATTATATTTCTCTCCTAAACAAGATTATTGCAGCGACAAACAAGTTGAAGATTTGTTTCCTATAATCTTGAGTTAGTTATTCAAAGGACTTAACAAGAGAGATTGAGTGGTAAAAGGAAAAATTGAGTGGGTGAGACCAGTAAGGGAATTAATAAAAGCCAACTATATATATTCCTGAGTGCAAACACGAGTTGAGTGGGGTGATCTTTCAAATTTCTTTGGAGTGAAATTGTGAGGCTTTGTGAGTGTGCTTGTATGGTTTTCTTTATTATTATTACTAACAATTTCTCAAATTCCTCCAAGAGAAAATGCAGGTCAAACCAAACTTACAAATGCAAGTAATAATTAATGAAATAATGTGAATCTTTCATGAAGACTTTGATGCTCTTTATGAAAAGATGGATCAACGGCAAGGTGATAACTCCATAACAATACTCTATTTGTAGTCTTTTTACTTAAGTTATTGCTGTCTAAACAAAGTGTTCATAGTATATTAGTCGCATATTAGTTGTATTTAGGTTATAATTGCATGTGGTGGATAAGTTTTGCCTAGGCAAGATTTATTTTGTTTGACTGATGCTGATGAGGAGAAAGGGGTTGTGTGGATTTAGTGTGTGCAGGAAATTAACTAAAGATGAACATTTCAGTTGTGACAATGTATTTTGCAAAGGGCAGTGGAACATAGAAGACAAAGACAGTGAGGAGCAGATTTATCTAGCCAAGGCAAGGTCTATCTTGAAAGTTTGAAGCAGATCTGACGGATTTCTTATGTCACATGCCAGGTGTACCACTACCCTCACATGCAATCAAGCCCTTAAGATTCTGAAAATAGCCAGCCGCCTTTCCTTTTTTATCCTAGATAAGAAAATATGGGTATATAGAGAATCTTTAATTATACCAAACCCAGGGAGATTTCCCTCAATAAATACCTAGTCACAACCACCAAAAAGAGGAGGCAAGAAAGAAAGAAGAGCTTTAATTGAAGCTTGGAGTAATCAACCGTAATGCTTTTCCACCGTTCTCCAACCTGACCGTCCTTGGTGTCCTCCATAGCTATGCTATAACAGAGCGGCAATCAGGCCTCGAGAGAGGCTGGCCACCAGGGTAGATGCGGTGCTAGTCAGAGATGTCACGACAGAGCCTCCTATTTTGGGATTCATTCATCCTTAGTTCTTAATTTCTTTACTTAGCTTTGGGTTGTATTAAATGATGATACTTTGGATGACTTTTGACAACACCATGAACTGATTTACTTGGTATTAGTATTTGTTTTTCCGAGACAATTATTTTATGTTTTATGAATGACACATTATGATTTTTGCTCAAATCTATTTTGTTTATTGTTTAAATTTTTGCCTTGACATTTTAAGAGCTTTGAGAGATTGTCTGGGGTAATCTGGTTGAATCTCTATGCCTTTAAGAGTAATAATATGAGATGGGTCCAATCTGTACCTTCTAAGCATCGATACGTGGAAAACATTATGGATATTTTCCATATCCGTAGGTAAAGCCAATTGATAAGCTATGGTCCAACCCTTTTTAAGATTTCATAAGGTCCAATGAATCTTGGACTCAACTTTCCTTTTCTCCCAAAATGTAATACTTTCTTCCGAGGCGATACCTTCAAAAATACTGTCCCCAACTTGAAATTCAATTTCTTTTCTCTTAAAATTAGCATAATATTTCTGGTGATCAAAGGCTATCTTTAGATTCCTCTGAATAAATTTTACTTTTTCCTCCATTTCTTTCATTAAATCCGGGCCAACTAGGTCTCAATCTTTTAGTTCAAAATTTAATGGTGTTCTGCATTTCCTCCTATATAAAGCTTCATACAGGGACATCTTAATACTGTATTGATAAATATTATAAGCAAACTCTACTAATGACAAATACCTTTCCCATAATCCTTCAAACTCAATCACACATGCCCTTTGCATTTCCTCTAGTATCTGAATAGATCGCTCTGTCTGCCTATCCATATACGGATGAAAAGTTGTACTAAAGTTCAATCGAGTACCCAATACACCCTGTAAACACTTAAATAATCTCGAAGTAAACCTTGGGTCTCGATCGAACACTATCGATAGAGGCACTCCATGCAGTCTAACTATTTCTTTTATATAGATCTTAGCATACTTATCCATCGAGTAATCTACTCGAACTGGAATAAAATGAGCTGTCTTGGTCAATCGATCCATAATTACCCATATTGAGTCCTTTTTACCTTGTGACATAGGTAGCCCTGAAACAAAATCCATTATAACTCGCTCCCACTTCGATTCAGGAATAGACATTGGTTGTAGTAATCCGGAAGGCACTTGATGTTCAGCTTTCACATGCTAACATGTCAAACATTTTGTAACAAATTTTTGTTACAGCTCTTTTCATACCAGGCCACCAATAACGACTTTTTAAGTTTGATACATCTTATTTATGCCTCGATGCATCGTAAAGGGCTATAATCTGCCTCGCAAAGAAATATCTTTTCTCAATTATTCATCCTCAGGAATGCTCAATTTTCCTCGATAATATAAACATCAATTGTCCCTTATTTCAAAATCTTTGACCTCTTTCTTTTCGACTTGTACCAATCTCATCAAGATTTTCATATCTTGACCTTGCAATTCTTTTATCTGATCCAAAGGCATTGGTTTTAACTTTAATTATGCAATCAAAGCACCATCTTCCTTTAAAGACATACATGAATCCAAATCCCTTAAAGCTACAAAAGTCTTTCGACTGAGCACATCAGCTACCACATTAGCCTTTCCCAAAAGATAATAAATAACCAAATCATAATCTTTTAAGAGATCAATCCATCTTCTCTATCTCAAATTCAGCTCTTTATCAATCAACAAATACTTTAGACTTTATAATCAGTGTAAACCTGACAACTCTCACCATACAGATAATGGCACCAAATTTTCAAAGCAAACACTACTGCTACCAATTCTAAATCATATGTCGGGTAATTTCTCTCATGATACTTCAATTGTCTTAAGGCATAAGCCAAAACTTTCCCTTCTTATATCAGTACACATCCCAACCCATTATGGGATGCATCACTATAAAAACATAATCTTTACCCGACTTAGGTTGGACGAGCACTGGAGCCTCAATTACTATTCTCTTTAACTTTTTCAAACTTACTTGGCACCTTTCTGTCTAAACAAAAGACATCCCTTTTCGTAAGAACTTAGTTAGAGACTGAACTAATATTGAGAAATTCTTCAAAACCCTCATATAATACCCAACAAGCCCAAAGAAACTTTGAACTTCATATACATTCTTTGGGGACTGCCAATCTACTATATGGCCTGAATGTTTTTAGGATCCACTCTTATTCCTTATGCAGAGACTATAAGACCAAGGAAAGCAATCTCAGCTAGCCAAAATTCACATTTGGACAATTTCACATAAAACTTCTTTTTGCGAAGTATCTGAAGAACTACATGAAGATGAGTATCATATTCCTCTCTTGACTTGGAGTACACTAATATATCATCTACAAACACTACCACGAACTGATCCAAATACGGTTGGAATACTCTGTTCATTAAGTCCATAAATGCTACCGACACATTAGTTAATCCAAATGGCATTACCATGAATTCATAATGTCCATACCAAGTTCAAAAAGTTGTTTTTGGAATATCATCCTTCTCAATCTTTAACTGATGGTACCCGACCTCAAATCTATTTTGGAGAACATTGTTGCACCTTTTAATTGATCCAACAAGTCATCTATCCTCGGAAGAGGATACTTGTTCCTTATCGTTACCTTATTTAATTGAAGATAGTCAATACATAACCCCATAGACCTGTCCTTCTTTTTCACAAATAACGCAGGTGCTCCCTAAGGAAAAACACTGGTCTAATAAATCCTTTATTAATTAAATCTTGCAATTGTGCTTTTAACTCCCTTAAGTCCAGTGGAGCAATTCAATATGGAGCCATAGAAACAACATCGGTACCCGGTTAAACCTCAATTTGGAATTCTACTTCACGATATGGAGATAAGCTCGGTAACTCTTTTGGAAAAGCGTCCAAAAATTCTCTAACTGTGAGAATATCATTTACTTTAGCTTCCGAAACTCGAGTATCTATCACATTGGCAAGAAAAGAGACACATCTTTTCGACATCATCTTCCTGGCAGTCATGGTTGATATCACATTTGATGGTAATTTCATTATGTCGCAGATCACTATGATTTCTGAACCTTCGACATCCTTTAAAAATAAGTGTTTCTTTTGACAGTCAACCCATCCATAAAGTGAAGATAACCAATCCATGCCCAGAATAATTTCAAATTCATCGAAGGGCTACTCCATCAAGTTTGTCGGAAAAATAATCTATTGGATCTTTATAGGATATTTTCTACATATTCTAGTGACTCTTCCACTGTGAACCATGGGATTTACCGCTATCATCTCACTCACAATTGGTTCTAAAGGGATTCCTCTAATTTTAGCAAATTTGGTACTAATATAGGAGTGTGTAGAACCACGATTAACTAAAACCAATACAGGTTCATTAAAAAGATAAAAAAAAACCTATTACAATTTCAAGGTCATCTTTATCCTCATTAGTCTTAATATTGTAAATTCTAGCTACTCACTGAGTCTCTTGTCTATACATTGAATTCGTTTGTCCCCTGTATCTACCCTTTCCTCTATTTTTATTTGAGGCTGTTACTAATATTTCAGTTTGTGCCAAGTTGACCAAAATTTCTTAGGACAATTTCGAGTGAAATGACCGTCTCGCCACATTGAAAACAAGCTCTGCTGAGTATTCTGCATGTTCCACTCTGTAACTTACCACATGTTTGACATGTAATTCTCTCTCATGTTGCACTACTTGATCTCGCAGCAAGAGATTGAGATTGTCTATTTTTTTGTGAAGTTGTTGTAAAACTATCTATATCTGAAAATCTGGAACTCGAGCCCTTGCCTCTTTTAACATGATAGGGAGTGGAAGGCATTCCCACTCTTTTCCCCGCCTAAACATTCTGTTCTACAGCTAACGTCTTCTCCTGAGCTCTTTCAATAGCTTTAGCTCTATTTATTACTTCTTGTAGACTCAAAAAGTTAAAGGTCAACATCATCTCTTTTATTTTTGGCCTTAAACCCTTTATGAACCAATCACGTCTTGCCTTGTCATTTGGAACGACTTCAATTGCAAAGCGACTCAACCTTTTGTACTCATCATCGAATTCATATATTGCTCGATCATCTTGCTTCAGATTAAGGAACTTTAATAACATTGCCCTTTTGAATTGTTCACCCACATACTTGTTCTTGAATTCCTCGAGGAAGAATTGCCAAGTCACTTGCTTCGATGGTGCATACATTGTAGTATTTGACCACCATACTCGAGTTGATCCTTTCAGTAAAGATACAACTCCTCCCAACTTTTTTGGATCTGAGAATTGAAGACTCTCAAGCATGAATTGATAGGGAAGCGGTGGTGGCTTAATGAATGTTGCTATTGTTGAAAAATCAAACCTAGAAAGCTCTAGACTCTATGAAGAACAAAGGGGGATGAATAGGGGAAGGTGATGTTAGCAATTAGGGTCTTTTAGAGTTTCTTTTAAGTGTTGGAAACAAGGTAAGAAACAAGATTAGAATAATATAAACAAAATATAAAAAATTGAAAATAAAGTAAGATAACCAAGAAATCAAAAAATCTCCCTTATGAAGGTGAACGGTTGAGATGATTGATAGTGTGGATTGATATGTGGAAAATCGATGGATAATTTCACATCGAGCCCTCCTAGTCGTAATGAAAATGCAAATACGATAATATGGCAAATTGGAGTATGAAGATTAATCTCCCTCACAAGAACATGAAAGAACTCCAAGATAAGAAGCTCCGAAGGCACAAGGCAATCAAATAAATCTCGTTGTATTATTAATCAAATAAATCTGATTTAAAAAGTTGAGTGAAGCCTCCTTTATATAGGGGTGAGTTATAAAGGTCCTAAATAACTAATGAATAAAATAATAAAAAAGTAAACATGTCTTAACTATAATTCCTAATAAAATAATAATAACTAAAAATAATGTTCTAACACAACCTTAATTCTTAATAAAATAAACAAATCTAATCCTAAAAGATAATGTATCATCCTATATTACATTATATTACAAATAATCAATATAAATATTTAATATTCGTAATATTAACAATAATCACATATTAATCTCGTATAGGAATTTCTGCATACGTTGTCTTCAGTAAAATGAATGTATCTTGAGTTCCCGTTATTAGATTGATGCGATGAAAGAACTGTTGGAAAGATAAGAGAAAGACGATTGTATCTACAAAAGACATTTTGATCGGATAGCAACTGGATCCCCTTCAAATATTTGTTGTAAATATGATGCTATTAGACCCTTACGGATGAATGCTTGAATTACGATTTGAAGCTTGTCTTTAAGAAGTTTGGACCGACCTCGTGTGATAGAGCCAAGTGGTATAGTAAATTCATCATCCTTAGCTTTAGGGCATGTGGTACATGTATCATTAATATAACAACATTCAACCACAAGTCGGCTTCACCCTCTTTTTCTTCTCCATGAAACCCTAGAGCACCCAAGCTCATTAGCTCGTTTGGGATTAACATTCTCAGTGCAGGGGGAGGATGGAATCGATTCAATATGGCATCAAGGGATTTCATAAAAGTTCCAAATTCAGGCACCATAATCCCTTGAGGTGCAGGTGCACTAGCATTTTCAGAGGGGATTAGTTGTTCACTATTCGCCTTATAGCTCTCACTATTAGTTCCTTCTTGGATCTTATGTCCCCCATCTCTTCGTGAATTCGAATATTCTTGCATCTGTAATAACATTCATAATAATAACATTTCCATTAGTAAGAAATGTCATCAATTTCTCTAAAATAACACCATATCAGTAACACTGACAATCTTTATGGAATGTAATCCCTTTTTTTACTTTAAAATTAAGACTGGTCTCCACCAATAATCGGCTAAACCTGCAGCTCTGATACCATTGAATGTAACACCCATTCCCCATATACCCTTCCGTACACAAGATATCGATGGCACAATTTTTTTAACATAAGATTTTAATATAAGACAAAACATTGATTGTAACCCTCTCAGACCAATGCTGGTAACTCGATCCGATCTAGAGTGTCACATTAGGGCCACCGGAGTAACCCACTGTAAAAATAGAAGAAAATTTAAAAAAATTTTGTCAGAACATCTAAACTTATAAAAATCATTTTTTAGTATTAAAAAATAAAACAGATTTTCAGACTCGTATATAAAACAAAATACAGTTACATGCCCCTAAATCACATGTACCATACTCTGCAAGCAACGTCGGAAGAACTTCTTTACTATCGATAGATGCACTGGTACAATTCTTTTAACCTGAAAAGGTGAGTAACAGAGTGAGCTTTGGAAAGCTCAATAATACAGAACTACCAGATGTTGCTGAAGAACGTGCAGATACAAATAAACATATATTTCTTTATCGGTTCATATATCTACAAATCTTTATATTGAGCAGAGATCCTACTGGTATTTCAGGAAGTAACAAACAGTGAGTTTTTAGTTCAGATAAATATTTCGAATGACTGAGTTCAGGAGAATCAGAATATATTATCTAATGTGTTCCTGTGAAACCGGTAAAAAGATACAGATCTTTTAAAACATTTTTTTAAAATATGAACACTACCCATATCCGTCAAGTCCAATATGTATAGGTTCCCCTGAACCATACACCCATCGTCAAGTCCAGTAAGGCCCTGAGCACAAAGCCGAGGAGCCGGTAAGTGAGGCCCTGAGCACAAAGCTGAGGAGCCTCTAGGTATACTTCCTCCAATATTACCCCCCCAAATAAAACATGTTTCATCCGTAAACAAATATATCAAAAATCAAAACATAATCCAGGTAAAGTATTAGATCAAAATCCAGGTCAAGTATCTGATCAAAATCCAGGTCAAGTATCCGATCAGAATCAAGGTCAGATATTATAACAGAAATCAAATCAAAAATCAGGTAAAATATTTAGGTTATTAGGGAACAAACCAAAGTTTACATAAATTATTCAGAGGTACCGGATAATCTTAGCAAGCAGAGAAACACGAATCTTTAGTATACCGATAGGATATCAAAATTTAGAATCGCTATGGAAGATTTCAATAACTGACAGAATCATCAATTATTCAGAACGAGACTTGAGCTGATAAGGAAGAAATTAAGGTTCAGGACAATTACAATCTATATCAATCGATTTTATTATCAACAACTTCATAAGAATATCTCCCAGAATTAATGCTTGTCGACTGGTCAATTCATTGTCCTTATAGGGTAATTACACTTTAATACCACAAATTCTAGTCCATATATCATCTTCCAAATCATCGCTGAATAAATCTTCTAATGTCTTTATTTCATGTTCACGCTTCCACTATATCATGAAATGTTGACGTGCTTGATTTGTAGATCATGATCCATAAGAACATTACATCATGTATGTTCATTAACGTTTCCAGACTCATCCAAATCACTCATTTAATCCTTAGTCCTTAAGGTTACTTAATTTATTTAGCAATCAAGTTTATTCCAATTATTTCGGGGTTTTCCAGTGTAATTCAGACGTTTCTGAATTTCAGATACATATTGTCCTTTCGTTCAATCTAATTTGGTCTTTATGGTTGATTTGTCGAACAAATATCCAATCCTTATTGTTAAATGTGATTTAGAGTTGAGCTAAGCTGAATACTTGTAAAATTATCATCGAGCCAAACTTGAGTAGACGTACACTCATTCACGTGATATCTATGTCATTCAGGTACTGACATGTCATTAAGGTTGATCGGCTCACTTAAGTTGTGTTCCATAACTTTTAAGGGTATTACAACACCCATATTTACTTGGATTCCTCAATTAATCCAAAACATCTACTTAGTCTAAGCAATAAGGGTATTTTGGTCATTTTGGTGTTCAGTTCTATTCCATTTATTCCAGAGCTCGAGGATATCCAATCATTCCTGAGCTTGGTGATATTCTTGAGTCATTTCCATTCCAGGGATATTATGGTCATTTTATAGATCCAGTGTATTTTATGCATTTCCTTCCGTCCGATGTTATTATCGAATTTAAACTTATAATTTATTTCAGTCCTTTCAAAAAATTATGATAAAAGAACACCCCCGATAAATTATTCTTCGGGTATTTACTCATAACTCGGATATTTTTGGGTCAAGTGCCTTCTTAGATTTTACAAACGAAATATCATGCATTTTTCTGTACAAAGACAGGATCTTAACAATTAAATCCATACTTAATTGAGTTAAGTACGAATCCGCAAAGTACTTTCTCATTAAGGGTCAACTCGGACTATTTTACCTCTCAAGTGTATTTTCGTAATTTCTTAACCAGATAATTTCATTATTAACTCTTAACCAAATAATATAATTTATAGACCATTTGATTAATTTCTTTCCCGAATATTCTCTGATCTTGAAATGATTCCCTTAATAGACTCCTAAATTCTTGCTCAAATCCTCTTGGGTTAAAAAACCGGTTATCTATATTTTCTAAGCAAAACTAGCATTTCTTATGCACATGAGTAGTTTCATCAGTTCAATATTTCTTTAAAAACATCTTATCCAACTTCTATAGTTAAATCTTATCTTTTTATAACATAAGGGTATTTTTGTAATTTTACCCTACCAAAGTATTCACATAATTTCTCATCCAATTACCTTTAACATTTAACATTTGATGAAATAAATTATACGTTACAAATCCAGGTTGATTTCTTTATCACTAAGCACAAAACTTGTAATTTAATTCTAACAATCCCTCAATTTCTTATAAAAGTCATCTAAACCATAATCAATTACTGAACCTTTTTACCTTATTCAGATCGAGTGTAGAAATTAATTAACTACACAAATGAGACCAACGTTATCTTGATCATGCATTTACCAATATTCACATGTTCCATAAAAGCATAAAGAAGTAGTAAAGTATTACCTCGATTTCTGTGCCATACTGATCGACCATATAAATTCCATTCGAATGCCTTTGATCTTTAATTCAACCTCTAATATTTCATCGGATCCATATCAATAGCAATTATATAAAAAACAGAGCTTAATTCCGAAAAACAGATCGAATCATGTGATAAATCAGTCAAAAATAGCTTATTGGTTATAGTTTGGCGAAATGGACCCCAAAAACAGTTTCGGGACATCAAAAACATAAATTATGACTTTTTGAAAATTTTAGCTTTTCAGAAAAAGTAAAAGGGTTTGACTGGTAATTTTGAGGCCTTCGGGTCCGAATTTCGAAAAACATACTGTGAAATCGAACTCAGAACGTCGAAAAACGTAAGGATAGGTATACCCGGTCAAAGTCAAAGGTCATTCAATGCCCGGTCAAAGTTCTGGTCAACAGTGGTCAACGCCGGTCAACGGTCAACGGAGGTCAACGGTTAACGGTCGACCGTTTTACACAAATATCACCCTAATAGAAATTAATTACAAATTTAGACACCTTCTAAAAATATTTACAAAACTAGCACCCTAATTGTTACACAAATAGACCCAAACAGAAATTAATTACAAAATTAATACCTGTGGCCATACGATGTCCACTCTCGGGGGGTGGCGCGTGGGGTATGTGAACAGTGATACAGTGTCGGAACATTCCCGAAAAAATTCGTAAAAATTATTTTAAGCGATTTTGAGGCATATACAAAGCTCGATTCACAATTTTGAACGGTGAAGAGCTCGATTTCAACAAATCCAAAACTTTGACCGCTTCACCTCCTAACGTGCCACTGCCGACGGAGACAAGGAGGACACCGGCAGACTTAGAACGACACAAGGAACACGATGGTCCGGGAGGTGTTGAAAACGGATGGTCAGATCATCGTGAATCGACTAAAAACCAACGAAAATCGGGTAAAAACCGATGATATTTCCAACTAAAATTAATGATGAATGGTGCCGATTCAAAATGAGAGGTTTGAGAGGTTTTGTTCATCGGTCGACAACAGACACGATGGTGGTTTCGGTTCGTCGATCGGAGGTCAGACAACGAGTAGAGCGGAGTTGAAAGAAGAGTTAACAGGGGAGGGAAAACTGAAAAATCTCTGCTGAACATACAGGGGGAGAGATTTATAATTCTCTCTAAAACAAAAATGGGTAAATCATGGGTTTAGTCACTGAACTTATTGCACTTCTTAAAATGGTATTCTAACTTTGCAATTTTATAATTCAATCCCCAAATTTCTTCCAAAATACCAATTAAATTCACCATTTATAATTTCAAAAATTTAGCCCCTAAATTGGGGTATTACAATTCTCCCCTCCTTAAAAGAATTTCATCCTCAAAATTGATTTAACATAATTGCATAAATGAAACTTCCATAAATTCTTTAATATCTTTCATGTAGCTCTTATAGAAATACGGATCCTCCACTAATCCTTAACCAGTTGAGTATACATTATTATCAAAATTCTCTCTCATTTCAATAAAAGAATCCGAACGAAAATTTCCTTGAGTAATCAATTCAATCTTGGTCATGAGAATAGGCTCATAGAGTAGTAGCATATCCCAATTTCATTTCCGGAGTCGAGTAAGATATTCTCAGATGAATAACTCTCACATGGCTCGTGAGGTACTTTATAGCGTTTAAACAGATGTTATTGGTATTCCATTTTGTATAAGTATAGCCTTAACAGATAGAAACTTCGGTATACTTGTTACAGATAGGGACTCAACCCTGGAGTTCTGGCTCAGAGAGGTACGATTGTAGTCTAGGGCCATGTACTGATCAGACATATTTTTTAAATCCGAATGGTCGGCCTATTATTTAACTCAACCATAGCTCTGATACCACTAAATGTAACCACCTCAGACCAATGCAGGTAACCTGATCCGATCTGGAGTGTCACATTAGGGCCACCAGAGCGACCCATTGTAAAAATAGCGAAAAATTTAAAACTTTTTATCAGAACATGTAAACTTATAAAAATCATTTATCAGTATTAAAAAATAAAATAGATTTTCAGACTTGTATATAAAACAAAATACAATTACATTCCCCCTAATCACATGTACCACACTCTGTAAGCAACGCCGTAAGAATTTCTTTACTGATGTCGATAGATGCACTGGTACGATTCTTTTAACCTGAAAATGTGAGTAACAGAGTGAGCTTCGGAAAGCTCAATAATATAAAACTATCAGATGATGATGAAGAACGTGCAGATATAGATAAACATATACTTTTTATCAGTTCAGACATCTACAAATGTTTATGTTGAGAAGAGATCCTACTGGTATTTCAGGTAGTAACAAACAGTGAGTTTTCAGTTCAGAGAAATATTTTGGATGACTGAGTTCAGGAGAATCAAAATAGATTATCTAATGTGTTCCCGTAAAACCAGTAAAAAGATACAGATCTTTTAAAATGTATTTTTAAAATATGAACACTACCCCCATCTGTCAAGTCCAATATGTGTAGGTTCCCCATAACCATACACCCACCGTCAAGTCTAGTAAGGCCCTAAACACAAAGTCGAGGAGTTGGTAAGTAAGGCCCTAAGCACAAAGTCGAGGAGCCTCCAGGTATACTTCCTCAAATATTACCCCCCAAATAAAACATGTTTCGACCGTAAACGGATATATCAAAAATCAAAACATAATCCAGGTCAAGTATCAGATCCAAATCCTGGTTAAGTATCTGATCAGAATCTAGGTCAAGTATCTGATCAGAATCCAGGTCAAGTATCCGATCAGAATCCAGGTCAGGAATTATAACAGAAAAAAAATCAGAAATCAGGTAAAATATTCAGGTGATTAAGGAACACACCAGAGTTTACAGAAATTATTCAGAGGTACTGGATAATCCTAGCAGGCAAAAAAACACGAATCTTCAGTATACCGATAGGATATCGGAATTTAGAATCACTATGGAATAGTTCATTAACTGACAGAATCATCAATTATTCAAAATGAGATTTGAGCTGATAAGGAAGAAATGAATGTCAGGACAATTACAGTATATGTCGGTCGATTTCATTATCAACAACTTTAGATGAATATCTCCCATAATTAATGCTTGTCGACTGGTCAATTCATTGCCCTTATAGGGTAATTACACTTTAATACCATAAATTCTAGTCCATATATCATCTTCAGAATCATCACTGAATAAATCTTCTAACGTCTTTATTTCATGTTCACGCTTCCACTATATCATGAAATGCTGACGTGCTTGATTTGTAGATCATGATCCATAAGAACATTACATCATGTATGTTCATTAACGTTTCTAGACTAATCCAAATCACTCATTTAATCCTTAGTCCTTAAGGTTACTTAATTCATTTAGCAATTCAGTCCATTCCAGTTATTTCGGGGTTTTTCTAGTGTAATTCATATGATTTTGAATTTCGGATACATATTATACTTCCGTTCAATTCAATTTGGTATTTATGGTTGATTTGTCAAACAAATATCCAATCATTACTGCTGAATGTGATCTAGAGTTGAGTTGAGCTGAATACTTCTAAAATTATCATCGATCCAAACTTGAGTAGACGTATACTCATTCACATGATATCTATGTCATTCAGGTAATGACATGTCATTAAGGTTGATCGGCTCACTTAAGTTGTGTTCCATAACTTTTAAGGGTATTATAACACACATATTTACTTGGATTCCTTAATTAATCTAAAACATCTACTTAGTCTAGGCCATAAGGGTATTTTGGTCATTTTTATGTTCAGTTATATTCCATTCATTTCAGAGCTCGAGGATATCCAATCATTCCCGAGCTTGGTGATATTCTTGAGTCATTTCCATTCCAGGGATATTATGATCATTTTACAGATCCATTGTATTACAATCATTTCCTTCCTTCCGATGTTATTATCGAATTTAAGCTTATCTTTTATTTCAGTCCTTTCAAAAAATTCTGACAAAAGAACACCCCCGATAAATTATTCTTCAGGTATTTACTCATAACTCGGATATTTTCGGGTCAAGTGCCTTCTCAGAGTTTACAAACGAAATATCATGAATTTTTCTGTACAAAGACATGATATTAACATTTAAATCCAAATTGATCCAGAACATCAACAAATTTCTTAAACTGGATTTTGTCATCATGCTTCTTCAACCACTAAGGGAATGGTGGTGCAGATCTCACATCAACTGTTGACGGTGCTAAGTAATCGCTAGCCTTGACCATGAATTTTTTGTTATCCGATTGATGCTCTTCGGAACCTTCACTTCTTTCTTTTTCTTCAGGCACTTCCTCTCGTTCAACATTCTCATATTGATCATCCAGTTGTTTTATGCCTTGGCGAGGATTGTTCAAGTGTTCTTCCCCAAACTTGTCATCTTGGTTGACTTGTTTTCCACTCCTTAGCATAAGTACATTGAATTGCTCCTTCCCATGATGCTTAGTGACTTTAGTATCACTAGGGAGATTTTCATGTGGATGAGAATGTAATGTCGTAGCAATTTGTCCCACTTGATACTCCAACGCTCTGAGAGATGAACTATGGCTTTACATAAGCGTTGCTTGGCTTTGTAGCAAATTTCCTTCATTTTTTATTGTTGCAGAGTGTTTGTACATCAAGGTCTTCGTGGAAGCCATGAAATCTTTTGTTGAGGCCATTAATTCCTGCAATGATAACTCCAAGGAATTAGTATTCGAATTGGTGTTAGAGGAAAAAACTATACCTTTATTGCTCTGTCAGGGTTGCTGATGATGCTGATTCTGAAAATGTTGATGATCAGAATTATTTTTCGTGGCCTGTAGTTTGCGGCTTGATTGTTATTGTTCCCTTGATTACTCTATGAAAAATTTGGGTAATGCTTAAACCAGGGTTGTACATACTCGAATAGGGGTTATTATTGTTCCGATTGTAGTTACCCAAAAAATTGGTTGACTCATGGTTTTTAGGACATTCACTCACACGATGATTACCATGACAAAATAGACATACATTATTAGTCACCTTGACTTCTCTTACCTCATTAGGACGTTGCAAAATTTTCAGCATATTGGTTATGGCCGAAAGTTGAGCTACTACCGAATCTTTACCTTCTAATTCATATTCTCCTGATATTTTTTCTGCCAGTTCCCAATCTTGCACTTGTAAATTGATAATCGTTAATTGCTATCATGTCGAGGATGTCAAAAGCTTCCTCAGGTGATTTGTCTAGTAAGGTGCCATTTGATGAAGCATCTCGTATCATTTGAGTCGGTGCGTTAACTCCATTGTAAAACATTACCACTTGCGTCCAATCGTGAAATCCAAGGTTAACACATTTGCGAATTAGACTTTTATACCTATCCCAACATTCGTACATTAATTCATCATCTCATTGGCGAAAACTAGCAATGTCATTGTGAAGCTGAGTGTTCATATTGGGCAGATTGTATCGTAGTAGCAAACTCTTGTATAAGTCTGCCCATGACTCCATTGAGCCGAAAGAAACTCTGCTGAGCCAGGCTCTTACTCTATCCCATAGGGAGTAAGGAAAAAACTTCAGTTTTAACACATCCTCATGTACTCCTTGTTGCTAAAACGAGTCGCATACTTTAAGGAAATCACGAGCATGTTGTCTCACATCTTTATTGGGTGAACCACCAAATTTTCCGATAGAGTTTAACATGTTAAACATCACCAGTTTGAGTTCGAAGTGAGTGGCTTGGATCTCAGGTGCCACTATGCATGGATTGAGGTCATTGAGAATAGGTTTCAAATGATCTCGTATTATTCTTGGTCTTGCAACTTGAAGATTAATTGATGCATCTAGATATCCTTAAATCTCCCATGTTGTGTTGCATTTGAAATTGATTTGATTGTTCTCTGGTTATTTGGGCACGACCTTTATCTGAGTGATTGGTCAATTTTAGGGTCGAATGGTTCCAAAGGCTCACCAGAAGATCTCAAGGTCGTGCAATAATTAAAACCTACAAAAGAAAATAGTAAACTACATTAGACTAATATAATGTGATAAAAATAACTTCTTATGGCTAAAATTATCGTTAGTTGACAATCCTTGACAACGACGCCAAAAACTTGATCGCTTGTAAATCTATATGCTAAGGCAAGCAAATCTATGCAAGTATACATAAACGATGCAAGTAATGTAGTAGTGAGTGAGTATCGTCTCCACAAGGATTGGATTAGAAATATATTTTCACCACAACTAGAACTAATGTCACAAGCTATGTACTACTAAGTACTATCCTAAGAACTAATATTAATGATTTAAGAAAATGATTCAATGATTTCAGAAAGGTTTGGTTGAGGCAAAATTAATATGCATACTAATAAAGCAAGTGATGCAAACAACCTCACATATTCAGACGTGTCACATAGCCCTTATGCTGAACCATTGTCTTGACAATAAATATTCTCAGTTTAGAATGACTTATTATGACTCACTAAAACTTCCCAACAGGATTACTAGGTATTCTTAGACGGGTTCTACGGTAATACCTCTCGGCATTAACTATAGACGTAGTCTCTCCTACTCTAGCATCTATCCCTTTTAGTCATTTGAAACTCAATCCTTATCACTAAGGGAAACAAGTTAGAACTTCACCATCCCATATTTATTCCATTGCTCACATTGATCTATCTTAATTTTCTCGAATATAAGAATCACTTATCTAGAAAAAAGGCTATCTCTCGATGCTCTTACAATGCCAATACATGTTTTACCAAAACCAAGGCTATCTATCGATGCTCTTACAGTGCTAAGGAAAAATATTTAAATTATGAACAAAACAGTCATAAGTAAAACATACTTCATCATTCATAAACACCAAGTAAAGCATTCATGGTACAATAAAAGATCATCCAAGATTCAACGTTTAATACAACCCCAAATAGATAAAGAGTTAAAAACAAAGAAATAACGACTCCCAAAGTCAGTGGCTTTGTCGCGACAATCCTGATTAGCATCGCGCCTGCCTTGGCGATCACCCTCTATTGAGGACTGATCACCGCTCTGCTATCATCTAGCTTTGGAGGACACCAAGGAAGGTTGGTGGGTAGACGGTGGGAAATCACTATAGTTGCTTGCTCACGCCTTCTGTAAAGCCCTTCTCTCTTCTTCCTTACCTCCATTGTTTGGCGAATGCGGCTGGTTATTTATAAGGAAATACCTCCTAGGTCTTTGTCTAGTTTTTGAGTTTCCTTAACTAGCCATTATTAATTGCCCGAACTAAAAAAGGAAAGGAAGCTGGCAGCTATCAGAGAATAATTGAGGCTTGCTTGCATTTAAAGTAGATCATCCAGCTGGCGTGTGACATAGTCGGTTTAGCCACACCTGCTTCAGACTTCCGCAAATAAATCATGCATTGGCATGATAAATCTGCTCCTCACGTTCTCATATGTTCAATTGACCTCTGTACTTTTACATTGTCACGACTAAATTATTCTTCCTCTATAGGATTCCTGCACAAACACAACCTAAACAACCCGTTTTCTTCTGTAACATCAGTCAAACAAAATAAATCTTGCCTAAGCAAAACTTATCCACCACAATCTAATATAACCTATATGCAACTAGAAATGCAGTGCATACTTTGTCTAGACGAGCAAAAACTTAAGTGAAAAGACTAGGAATTAAGTCTTTTTACGGAGTTATCATGGGTCCTTTAAAGAAGTAACTCCAGATTAAGCGAGTTTATTTTTTTATTGCGTCGGCTATAGGAAATGGTTAGGGTATAGAAATGAATATGGTAAAGGTAATGAAAATGATGAAAGCAAAGGAAACGAAGTAAAGAGAATGATGAAGATAACTTACAACCCAAGTAGCAACACTTATTATCTTCCTTCACAAGAAATAACAAGGATACCTCCTTCAAGTTTGATGTTGGTAATATTGTAATATGCTTCCTTTTTAGTGTATTTACAACTTTTCTTCACTTTTCTTTTGCTTTCAAATTTCTTCCTTTCTTTTCTTTTTGTACTCCAAAATTGATGTAGGAGTCTTTTCTTTTTCTTTTTGTTGCGCACTTTGATTATCAATCCAACTAAGCTCTGATACCACTTGATGTAAGGTTATCCAAGCTTCTTCAATGATGGAGAAGTGGGCACCCTTGTTGTATCTCGATCATGGAGAGACACCAAAGGCTAGATTTAAATTAATAAGTAATTTGCACAATACAAAGAAAGAAATGATTAAATGGAGATAAGAAATTATGAAGGAAATGAATTGATAGGAAATGAAAGGGAAATAAATGATATCAAAGATAGGTTGTAGAAGTTTTGTAGAAGTATCCTTCAAGGGATGATAAATTCAGCCTCCAAATGATGTTACTGGATGTATGCCTTGTTGACGAATGAAGGATAATTCAATGATGAAGAAATGGTAATGGAATGGTGATGATATAGGCATGAAGGTGATGGAATATGGTGATGGATAGATAGTATCTTAAATAAGCCAAAGAGGAATTAAAACTATAGAAAGTTTAACCCCGTTCTTTATAAACTTAAATAAGCGATATTATGAAAGGACTTGAACCCTTTAGTTATAAGAACTAAGAAATCAAAGTATTAACTTAAGAGGTTGACACCACAAACTTAGAACGTTTTCTTAATCAATATATTTCTAAAAGAACTTGAAGAGGGAATAATTTCACAAAGAGTTTATATTATCAAAAGGGTTGAGATTACAAATGAATGCCAAAGCCTATTTATATGCTTACAAAGGTTTGGCCGAATAGATACATGCATTTTCAGTAAAATAAATTATTTAAATTGAAAATGCATGATGCTTGGACAAAGGGAAATGTCCTTGGTCGAATGGTCTCCTTATGGTTCATATTGGCGCCAACTTTGAAGCAATACCTTACTTTGGCCGAATAGGGAGAAGTCCCTTCACTTTGGTTCCCAAATATTCCAAACGCATGGCACACATGGGTGGACTGGTCATAAGACACTCACATGGGTGGCATAGGATGCTTAAGGTGTGGACTCCTCCATGGCGTGAAGATAAGCAGCAAGTTAGTCGTGACTTGGCTTCCAACATGTGTATAAATGACATGTCATTAATTGGGCAACAACTTGTTATGAAAGGTCACATGTGTAGAAGGTAACCTTTCATCATTTGAGCTACTTTCCATGTGCTTGAGGTGAAGAAGAGCTGACCATAGATGAAGGACATGTAGGTGAGTCTTATGACAACTCCTTGTGAAAAGGCACTTCTTGGAATGACAAGTCTTCATGAAAAGGTACGAATCCACAAAAATTAACCTAGACCATTTTTGAAGTGCTCTGTGTGGTGGTGATGATGGTGTAACTTTCCAGCAGAAATGAGGTCTCTAGTTAGCTCAAAAGTCTAGCTCAAGTCAGCTATGAGTTTAGGGTCAGCTGGCAACTTTGTCCCAAAATGTTCTTGAGTTTTCTCGGAGTTGTATTAGTTAAGTTTCTTTAGCTCATGGACTCCAATGTTAGTTTTAAGTTAGCTCCCTTTATGTGTCTGAATATGCACCTATAAAATAAAGTATAATATAAGCTAAGTAATAAAAGGTATAATCATATAAAGATGTGGTTCATAATAATAACTTCATACATTACATAATATCATCATCATAGCTATAAATGTAGTGTATGTAAACTATTATCTAAACTATGGTATAAAGAAAGAATAAGTTAGAGAAAATCCCCCTTTGATTATTGTGAAAGGTTGGAGATGCAATGACATTTATTTTGTTGATTTGTATCACATCAGTAATAAACGTATAAAAATGTGGACTATAGGTTATAATAATAACTCATGCATCATATGATAATAAATGAATAATATTATAACTATAGATTATATCTATGAATACAATCAATGATGCAAACCATATAATAAATGCACTTGTTTATGATAATTCAAGTATAGTGTATTATGCAAATGTATGCTCAAAATAATACATACTATAAAAATGAGTAAATATAAAATTAAGTAAGGTAGAACACCCTTAGATTTAGGTTGATGGATCTTTATTGATTTGAAAAAAGTTGGTACTAGACAGGATCACATCATAACTATTTATTCTTCGAAAGTCTCATCTTTTAATCCTCCAAAACCCATGATTCTTGAATCATCAACTTGAAAAGATAGGTTTCTTAAATTGCCCTATAAAACAATAGGACGAATAGATAAAAGAGAGTAAGGTTAGTTAAAATATATTCTTCATTCTTTTCCTTATCTCCAAATTCATCCTTTTCAACTCCAATGTATTCTTTATCCATTCTTTGATTATCATCATTTTCAACGTTTTGTTCAATTTCAAAATGTATTCCTTCACTCGAACTTTCTTCCAAACGTTCTTTCTTCAAGTTGCTCATTCATTGCTTCAATTCTTTTCCTCAATGTCTTTTGATATTCATTCACTCGGATATGAGATAATGGAGTCAAGATGACTTTCCTCTCATTGTGGAATAACGAATACCGATTTGTTAAGCCATCATGAACAACCCGTTTGTCAAATTGCCATGGCCTCCCCAAAAGTAAATGACTCGTATTCATATGTACCACATCACATAGGATCTCTTCTTTGTACCTTCCAAGTGATAATGGAACAAGTACTTGTTTAGTGACCTTCGACTTTTCCTCGATGTTCAACCATTGCAAGTCATAAGGGTTGGAATGTTTAATTGTCGTGAGCCCTAATTTGTTCACCATGTATGTTCCTACAATGTTTGTACAACTGCCTCCGTCAATAGCTACAACGCACACTTTACCATTTACATGGCAACGAGTGTGAAATATATTTGTTCTATGCTGTTTGTCCTCCAAGGTTTGAAAAGATGAAAAATCACAAGTCATTGTTAGTGAAAATTAAAGAAAATTAAAACCTTATTAGCACACTCACAAAGCCTCACTATCTTCACTCCAAAGAAAAGATAAGATCAGTCCACTTAACACTCGTGTTTATACTCAGGAATATAATTTTGCTTTTAACAATTCCCCTTCTGATGTCACTCACTCAATTAGCCATTTTCCACTATATCTCTCTTGTTAGGTCCTTTGAAAAACTAACTCAAGATTAGAACAAGTTATTTCTCATCTTGTGTACGTCGGCTGCAAATAGGTTAGTGTAGAAAGGAAAAGAAGAAATGGAAAGGTAGAAGAAAGAACTCAAGGTAATAAAAGGAAGAAAATGTTAAAGACAAGGAAAATTAAAGTATAGAAAAAGGAAGAGGTGACTTACAACCCAAGAAACAAAAATTACTGCACGCTTTCTCATGAAACAATACAGTTATCTTCTCTAGCGTAGATATGCCCTTCGATGTACTTGCAATGGTAGAGCACTTTTCCTTGGCTTTGCTTTTCTATTTGAATTTATTTTTCTTCTTTTTCTATGATTTTTCTTTTTTTCTGTTGAACTCCTTTGTTTTTTGTAGGAGTCTTGATTTTCTTTTTGAACTTCTTTTCTTTTTGCTTTTGTTGTTTGCACACCAATGAAACTTTTGTGGCCAATCCAACTATGCTCTGAATACTGCTTGTATAGGCTGAATCTACATTATTCAATGGAATTGAGTAGATATCCTTATTGTTTTCCTGATCTAGGATTGACAAGTACTGATGTCCTTGAGTTATAAGTTTGGATGCAACAAAGATAAGAAAGAAATAGGATTAATAATGGACTAATAAAAGGATTAATAAGATAAGTAATGAAATAAAAGAAATGAATAGAGATGGCTACGGAATTATGAAGATGTTGATAGCCTTGATGGAAGATGTTGATGGTGTTAATGTTGAAATAGAGATGGTGGTGATGTTGTATCTCAAGCATGCCAAAGAAGAAACTATGCTAGGAAGCATAGTCCTGATCTTCACAAACTTGCTTGAGGGGTGTTGAAAGTGTCAATAACCCACTAGATAGAAATCTAGGAATTTAGGAATCAATGTAATAGGAATGACACCACAAGTATAAGAATTATACTTGCTTAATCGATAAAGTTCACAAAGAACTTTGAAGATAGATTAAACTCACAAAGGTTTGTTTATAATATGAATGAGATGAGTACAAATGATGGCAAGCCTCTCAATTTATAGGAAATGAGAGGGCTTGACCGAATGGTTACATATTATTTCGGCTAGAAACATGTCTCTAAATGGAAGTACATAATGCTTGAGATGAATGGATGGGTCCTTTGTCTTAGTGATGGTTCGGCTACCTCTTCAAAAGGATCATGATGTTTCGGCAATGGTGGGGAGACACCTCCCTTGGTAAAATGGTTCATGCTTGTTCATCTTGGCACCAAAGCCATCTTCTTGGCTGAATGATGATGTGTCTCCTCAAGTTGGCATAAAAGCTCTCATGTGCAAGGCATGTGGTGTGGCTGAATAGGCAAGGAGCTTTATCTCTTGTCTCTAGGTGATTTAGGCCTCTAATGGATACAATCTCTTCACCAACGTGCTCCTTAGTGAAAGATCATCTTCATGGGTTGCATTATTCATGAAAGGTAACCTTTCATGTTTGAGCTAGTTATAAGGTGATTGAGCTGGAGGTGAGTTGGCCATAGGTGAGTTGTAGCATGGTGAACATTATGGCAGCTCCTTGTGAAAAGGTACCTCTTGAGGTGGCAACTATTCGTGAAAAGGTACGATTTCACAAAATTTGACTTAGGACATATTTGAAGTGTCTTAAGAGGTGATGACGATGGTGCAGCTCCCCAGCTGAATTGAAGTCATCTTGTAGCTCAAATCTTCAGCTTAATCCAGCTATGAGCTCATGGGTCTCCGGATAACTTTTCACAAAATGTTTCTTATGCTCTTCTAAACGTCGCCATGTAAGTTTCCTTGCTGTTGCATTATCCATTTGGCTCCAATATAGCTCCTGCGTTATGGTCGAATGTACCTACACACATAACATAATGAATTAAGTTAAGTACATAAACAACATTAATGTGTATAAGATAAAGATGTGTACTATAGGTTTTAATAATAACTCATGCATGATATGATAATGAATATTATTATTATAACTATATATTATATGCTTGAATATCAATCAATGATGCAAATCACATGACATAATGAATGAATGCTCATGTTTTGATAATTCAAGTATAGACTAATATGAAAATGTATGCTCATAATAATACATAATACATAAATGAGTAAATTTAAGACAAAGTAAGGTAGAACTCCCTTGGATTAAACTTGATGGGTCTTCAATAATATGATTATGTCATGAATAAAGTTGGTGTTAGATAGGATCATATCTGTTACAATGCTCAAGTTCATGAATAAGTAATAAGTAACATTCTAATGAAACACATGATTCCATGGATAATATAATAATGCAATTGTCATGATAACATAAGTAATGAATGTTTAACATATGCATGAAATAAGCTAATTAAAGATGTGACATGGATGAATATCATATAGGATGCAAGCATAGGACAATATATGAATATTCAAGCATAGTTTTGAATGTCAAAGCAAGCTTATAACACATATAAAGCATAAATGAGTAAATAAGTAATAAAATAAGGAAGAACACTCTTAAAATCATCTTGAAAGAACTTCGAAGTTGTAAGCATGTTTTGTTTGAACTTGGTCGACAGGATCACATAAATTTCATTCATTATTATGTGATACATGAAGTTATTATTATAATCTATGTACCACATATTTATATTTATTATTTATTACTTTAAATACTTAGCTTATATTATGTTTTGTTTGGAAGGTACACAGGCGGCCACATAATGGGAGTTGACTTAAGCAAGCATTGGAGTCCAAGAGCTATGGAAACATGACTAGGATAACTTTGGGACAGCTCAAAATCATTTTGGAACAAAGTTATCAACTACACTCTGAGCTCATAGCTAACTTGAGTTGAACTTTTGAGCTAGCTAAACATCTCATTTCAGCTGGGGAGTTGCACCACCACCACCACCACACAGAGTACTTCAAATAAGACCTAATTAATTTATGTGAAATAGTGCCCTTTCGCGAATAGTTGCCATTCCAAGAGGTGCCTTTACACAAGGAGTTGTTCAATGACTCATCTAAATGTAACTCACCTATGGTCAACCCACCTTTAGCTCATACAAGTGGGAAGTAGCTCAAATGATGAAAGATTACCTTACACACAATGTGACCTTTCATGACAAGTTGTTGCCCATTGGATGCCATGACATATAGGTGCACGTTGGTGAGGTTGTTGTAGCTAAATTGATCTTAAATTACGAAGAGACATGAGGAAACACTTACAACAATTCGGCCATACCATGAGGACACACATAGCACATGCCTAGCACATGCACAAAGTTTATGCCAAAGTGAAGAAGCACATAACCATTATGCCATGGGAGATGCATCTTCATTTCAGTCGATTAGTCATGCATATTCATAAAAGAGTAGCTGAACTAACACAAGGCCACGAGACATCTCCATTCGTCCAAAGCATCACACACCTTCATTTAAAACATGTATCTAGCTGAATAGGCAATAGTTATTCAGTCATCCCTTCCAAATTCTATAAATAGGAAGATTTAGTTCATCTATAAAACAACCCTTTTGAATATATAAAATTCCTTTGTGAGAATTTCTCTCTTGCAAGTTCTTTAAGAAAGTTATCGATTAAGCAAATTTTTATATGTTTGTGGCATCATTCCTTCCTTTGATACTTTAAGTTCCTAGTTTCCATAACTAGAGAGTTCAAGTCCGAACATACCACTCTTACTTAAGTTTATAGAGAATAGGGATAAGTTTTCTATAGTTTTTATTCTTCTTTGGCTTATTTAAGATACTACTTTCATCCTTCCATTTTTCATCATCTTCATGCCTACACCATCACCATTCCCTTATCATTTTATCACCATTGAAGCATCCTTCACTCCTCATTAAGACAACCATCCATCATCACCATTGGAGGTCAAGTTCATCTTACATTTGAAGGATACTTTCTACATCAATTCTGCAACCACTTTGATAACCTTTTTCTTTCCTTTTATCTTTTCATTATCATTTCAATTCCTTTATAATTTCATCTTACATTATATCTTCTTTGTCTTTGTGTAGATTGCTTATAATTCAAGTATGGCATTTGGTGTCTCTCCTAGATCGGGAAACGACAAGGCTGCCAACTTCCCCATCATTGAAGAAGCTTGGATAGCCTTACATCAAGTGGTATTCAGAGTTTAGTTGGATTAACATTCAAAGTGCTGCAACAAAAGAAAAAACTCCTACATCAAATAACGAGTACTAAAAGAAAAGTAAAAGAAAGAATGAATTCAAATAAAAAATTCCAGGAAAGAAAAAGTTGAAGAAAGTTGTAATTCACGTTAAAAAAGCAAGCACACTACAATATGCCAACATCAAACTTGAAGGAGGTATCCTTTTTGTTTCTTGTGAAGTAATATAGTAAGTATTGCATCTTGGGTTGTAAGTCATCTTCATCTTTCTCTTTACTTCAAACATCACCTTTTCTTTCATTACTAACTATTTATCACCTTTTCTTTTCTTAACCTATTTTACCTTTACCATTCCATATCCTTTTCTATACTAACCATTTTCTTTAGCCGACGATACAAACAAAGAAAACTTACTCGATCTTTAGTTAGTTCTTTAAAGGACCCAAGAAGATAGAATTGAGATGAATAAGGCAATACATTGGGTGAGAACATAAGGGGATATGAAAAAGCTAAGAAAACATATCCCCGAGTGCAAACACGAGCGTGAGTTGAGTGAAATCTGAATTTTTTTGGAGTGACCAAGTGAGGTTTTGTGAGTGTGATGGTAAGGTTTTAATTTTTATTTATTACTAACAATGTCTCAAAGTCCTTCTAGAGAAAATGTTGGACAACCAAACATGCAAATGCAAACATTTATTGGCAAAATGATGTAAATGTTTCGTGAAGAGTTTGATGCAATTCATGAAAAGATAGATCAACGTCAAGATCGATAACCAGCTCAGAAAAATGGTGCTCCTAGGAGACAACAACCTCTCCAAGAAGAAGACATTCAAGATAATTATAATGACAGAGAACAAGCAACGTTCCAAGGACCCATAGGTGCTATTGTTGATGAGAACCTAAGTAATATCATGATCAAAATTCCTCAACTCCAATGGAAAATTTATCCCGAAGCTTATCTTGAATGGTAAAGTGAGGTGAAACATGTTTTTTGTTGCCACAACTATTCCGAATTAAAGAAAGTAAGATTGGAAGCCATGGAGTTCATGGATTATGCTTTAATATGGTGGGATCAACTTACCATTAGCAGAAGGAGGAATGGAGAAAGACCGATTTCAACTTTGCATGAAATGAAAGGTATAATGCGAAAATGTTTCATTCCTGCTCATTATCACCGAGCCTTGTTTCAGAAATGCAGAATCTCAAACATGGCCAAAGGAGCATAGAGGACTACATAAAGAAATGGAAGTGTTAATGATCCGAGTCAATATTGAGGAGGGTCGTGAAGTAACCATGGCTAGATTCCTTGCCTAACTTAATCCATAAATTGATAACACCTTGGAGTTATACCATTACATTGAAATAAACGAAAGGGTGTAAATGGCAATGAAGATAGAAAGGCAACTACGGAGGAGGCATACATCTCGTAATATTATGCATATACCTTCAAAATAGAGTCAAAACAACCTGATGAAGTCTACTCCTTCTCCTATCAAAGAGCATCCCGAATCTTCCAAGGCTCAGTAAGTGAACAAAGACCCAAAGCAAGGAAAAAAAACAACTGAAAGTTCAAGGGACATTTGGTACTTTAAATGTCTTTGGAGGGGGCATATCTCTACTCAATGTCCCAACCAGAACACAATGCTTCTACAAGGAAATGATGACATTGAGTCCAAGCCTAAAGAAGAAGAATAAACATATGCCAATGAAGAAGCATAAATTGAGGCTCCCGTTATAGGAAAAATCCTGGTTATTAAGAGAAGTTTGAGTATAAAAGTGATGGAGGAAAATACACAAAGAGAAAATATCTTTCATACCCGATTCCATGTGAATAACAATGTTTGTTTCATGATCATAGATGGCAGAAGTTGTAATAATGTAGCAAGCACATTAATGGTGGAAAAGCTTTAGTTAAAAACCATGAAGCATCTGAGTACATATATTCTACAATGGTTCAACGAATGAGGATAACTCAATTGTAACAAACAAGTGATAATTCATTTTTCAATTGGAAAACACAAGAACTATCCATGATTTTTTCACCAACCAATACTCGGTCAACCATGGAGGAAAGAAAATTATACTTACTCCTTTGACACCAAGACAAGTTTAGAGTGATCAACTCAAAATGAAACAAAGCGTTGAAGCCATGAGGAAAGGGAAAGCATCATCAAGAATTGGGTAAATGATCAGAAAACAAGTACTTATTTATCTAACTGCTTGATACGAGAATACCTATCGACGAGACGCTAGATCAAAGTTGATTATTATAACTTTGAAAATGCAAAACTCTTCTTTGACTCTTCTTTGGTGTCTCTCCTAGATCAGGAAACAACAAGGCTGCCAACTTCTCCATCCTTGGAGAAGCTTGGATAGCCTTACATCATAGTGAGCTAATGTAAACATAACATAAGTTGGAATAACGTGACATGAGTTAATGAATGAATGAATGAATACATGGTGTCATGATATGCAAACATAATAAATGAATCTAAAATATATGTAACATAATATAAAGCTAAGTAAAGATGTGGAAACATATGTTATGCATGAAAATCATATAGTATGCAAGTGAATCATAACATATGATTATTCAAGCATAGTTTTAGGAGCAAAAGCATGCTTATAACATTATGTGATGCATATAGAAGATAATAAAGGATAAAGTAAGGAGGAACTCTCTTAGAACTAGCTTTGAATAGCATCCATGGTGTGATAAAGTCATGGAAAATGTTAGAGCTAGACAGGATCACATAATCCTCCCATTCTTTTAGGAAATTTGTCCTCAAATTGAAAGGTGACTTATCCTTAGTGTCTTTCCATTCAAACGTTGTTGATTTGTTTTCAAAATTTATCCATTCAATAGCAACTTGTTCAAGACATTCCGTTTCAAAAAGATCTATGAATGGATCCTTGTTAAAAGTCATGAATCTTGAATAAGTACATTGAACCTTATTGTCTTGAAAAGAAATAATACTTTCATAAGTAAGGGAAGTTTTAATCATTAGTAAGTTAAAGGCATACTCCCTGTTCACATCCTCTGGATAGCCAAGAGTGATGTCTTTTGAATTACGAGATATATTTCTTTGAACGATCATAACTTTTAGCACTCTAAAAGACACATTCTTTACTTCTCCAAGGGTCACGTCCTTTGGTTGAAGATTCACATCCTTAGGTTCTTGAAGAGTCATGTCCTTTAAGCATTTATGAATCATGCCTCTTGGCTCTTTTCCTTGTCAAGTTGTGTCCTTTGAATCATACTTGCCATCATAAATTGATAAGATAATTCCATAGACATGAATCGAATTACTGCAAAATAAATCAAAATAAGTAAATGAAAAACTATTAACAATATGAATGGAAATTTCAAACCATGGTGGATACTTAATGGGAGTTGGTTGTTGAATTCTTTTCAGGATTGGCAATGTACTTGGAATGTCAACGAACACAACTCTTGGCACTTTAAGTGACATTTCGTTTTGAACTTCAAGTGGCATAACTGTTGGAACGTCAAAGGACATGTCTTGTGGATCACCAAAGGTCACATCAATTGGTTCTTCAAAAGACATGTTTCTTGAATCATCAACTCAAAGTGATATGTCTCTTGGATTATCCTGCAAAACAATAGGAAGAATAGATGAATGAGAAAGGTTAGTTAAAATATGTTATTCATTCTCCTCTTTATCTCCAAATTCATCTTTTTCAACTCTATCATTTTCAAATCCAATGTCTTCTTCATCCACTCTCTTTTGTTCAACTTCAAAAAGCTTTTGTTCATTTGAATTTTCCCCTAAACATTCTTCTTTAAGTTTCTCCTTCATTTCTTTAATGTTTTTCCTCAAGGTGTTTTGATATACATTTACTCGGCTAGAGGATAGCAGTGTCAAGATAAATTTTCTTCCATCGCGGATGAATGAGTAGCAATTTGTGAATCCATTATAGACAGCCCATTTGTGAAATTGCCATGGTTAACCAAAAAGAAGATGGCTTGAATTTATGGAAGTAACATCACACAAGACTTCATCTTCATATCTCCCAATTGAAAAGTGCACAAGTACTTTCTCTATGACTTCTAACTCTTCATATTCATTTAGTCATTGTAAAACATATGGGCTGTGATGTTTGAACGTTATAAGTCCTAACGTCTTGACCATGTATGTTCTTGCAATGCTTGTACAACTTATTCAATTAATAGCTACAAGACACACTTTACTATTTACACAGCAACGAGTGTGAAATGTATTTGTTTTATGCTGTTCGTCCTCTAATGTATGAAAAGATGGAAGATCACAAGTCCATGTGACATCAAATAGGCGCCAAAACACTAAAGGATATTTCTTGGCTTTTTCTGATCTCACCCTCTAGTTTGTCTTTTTCCGCTCAATTCTCTCTTGTGGGTCATTTAGAGAACTAACTCAAGATTAAGCAAGTTTCTTTGTTTGTTGTGTCGGCTATAGGAAATGGTTAAGGTAAAGAAATGGATATGGTAAAGGTAGGATAGAATGGTTAAGAAGAAATAAGGTAGTGAAAATGATGAAAGCAAAGGAAATGAAGTAAAGAGAATGGTGAAGATAACTTACAACCCAAGTTGTAACACTTATTATATTCCTTCACAAGAAACAACAAGGATACCTCCTTCAAGTTTGATGTTGGGCAGATTGTAATGTGCTTTTCTTGAATGTAATTTGCAACTTTGCTTCGCTTTTCTTTTGCTTTTGATTTTTTTTTTGTACTCCAATTTGATATAGAAGTCTTTTTCTTTTCTCTTTTATTTTTCTTCTTTCTTTTTCTTTTGTTGCAGCACTTTGATTGTCAATCCAACTAAGCTCTGAATACCACTTGATGTAAGGCTATCCAAGCTTCTTCAATGATGGAGAAGTTGGCAGCCATATTGTTTCGCGATCTAGGAGAGACACCAAATGCTACACTCGAATTTATAAGTAATATGCACAATATAAAGAAATAAATGATTTAATGGAGAATAAATGAATGAAAAAAATGAAATGAAAATGAAATGAAGGATTAAAGATGTTATCAAATGTTGGCTGCGAAAGTTTTGAAGAAATATCCTTCAATGGATCATAAATTCGGCGTCCAAATGATGTTGTTGGACGCTTTCCTTGATGATGATTGAAGGATGGCTTTATGGTGATGGAATGGTGATGGAGATGATGATGTTGTAGGCGTGAATGCGATGTAAGATGGTGATGGTTAGGTAGTTTCTTAAATAAGCCAACTAGGAAGCAAAACTATAGAAAGTTTAACCCCATTCTTTATAAACTTAAATAAGGGATGGTATAAAAGGACTTGAACCCACTAGTTGTAAGAACTGGGTACTCAAAGTATCAATGGAAGAGGTTGATGCCATAAACTTAGAAAACTTGCTTAATCGATATAGTTCTAAAAGAACTTGAAGAGAGAATAATCTCACAAGAGTTTATATTATCAAAAAGGTTGATTACAAATGAAATGCAATAGCCTATTTATAGTTTTCAAGGGTTTAAGCCAAATAAACACATGATGGTTCGGCTAAGGTGAAAACCCCTTTGAAAATACATGTTTTTTTTAATGAAAATACATGTTTTTAATGAAGATACATGCTCTTGGCTGAACGGTAAGGTGTTGGTTCGACCCTAAGGATATTTTCAAGGTATTTGGAAGTTATTTAGGAGCCAAAACGAAGAGGAATGAGTCTTTTGCCGAATAGAAAGTATCATTTGGAGTTTTGGCATTTATTTGATGTCACATGGAGTGTACATGGTTGAATGATGCACATGGAAACCTAATTGAATGCACATGGGTCTTTTTTCAAAGTTTTTGGTGAGGTTGTAACCATAGGATGATGTCTTGAAGTTCTAGGGTAGCCTAGAGATGAACTAGCTTAAAGGTAAGCTAGGTTAATGTCCTAGTAGCTAACTAGGTGATGATGTAAGGTACTCCTACTGTATTAATTGATTGTGGATCTACGAATGAAACAAAAAAACATGCATAAGTGAATGGCTCAAAACAGATGGTTTGGTGGTAGATGTAAAAGTGAAAAGGGTAGGCTATTTATGATATGAGAGGTAGTAGCAGAAGATTGTTTATATGGCTATGGTTTTCGTTGATGAAACAATGCAATGATTGTGAGGATAGTATCTTAAAGATGACTCAAAGAAGAACCAATGCTAGAGAGAGCAAAGACTCAGACTTTACATTTCTTCTTTAAGGGGTGGTAATAAGGACTTGGACCCACTATTTATATGGAGATAGGAAGCACAAGCATCAAAGGGAAGGGGTTGACGCCACAAGTAAATATTTTACTTGATAAGTCGATAAATTCTCAAGAACTTAAGTAAAAAGAATAATATTACTTTAATTAATCAAAAAGGTATGCTTACAAATGAAATATGACAACATATTTATAGGTTTTGGAGGGGCATGGCCGAATGGTTACAAGAGGTTTTGGCCAACCCTTATGTCTCCGTATGACAACATAATTTAAATACTAAATAACATGAATAAATAGGTGTTGGTTTGGTTGAAGTGTAGGAACATGTCTCATGACTGAATAGCTCTTGAACCCCTTCAACTTGGCACCAAATTGGAGAGGAAATGATGCTTGGCCAAATGGATAGATGGCCCTTCATCTTGGAGCCTAAATGGAGACCACATGCAAGGCACATGGTTGCTGATCATATGGCACGCACATGGGGGTTCTAGGGGACCTTGTGGTGCATCCTTATGCATAGGATGAACGCTGGTCATATGCATCATCTTGGATGTGCATGGGTTGAAGGAGGGCAGCAACTAGGCGTGACTTAGCTCCATTCAAGCTAGTAGTGAGCTAGCTATATAAGTAAAGGCTGATGTGTTGCGAGCATGTTGGTTGTGACTTCTTAAGCTCCTTAGCATCTCCTTTAACTATGTTTAGTTGCACTTGGAATTACTTGTAGCAACTTGACTTCAAATGGTCCAACTAGCTAATTTTAGTTGGCCCCTCCAACTGAGTTGAGCTTTCCTTAGTGGTCCATGAGTTTCCAAGTTTTTTGTGAGTTGTATACGACGTCCAAATGCTCCACTAAGTTGCCCAAATGTTTGTCATGCTCCAATGTACCTACATGTGTAAGGTAACAAGGTAATTCCATGGCATTGAGATTGTATGAGCTAATTACCTTGCTACCATGTATGATCATGGTATTATAAGTTGTGAATGCATGTCATGAGCTAAATATATTATCCTATAATATGCGTGAGCTAATGTATAAAGCCTAAGAGCTAAAATAAATGCATATGAGCTGATAAAATGAATGATAAGTATGTTGTTATTATATAAATGTAATGAATCATGCTTAATATGATTGCAAGACTATTTTAATATGCTTAACATATCTAAATAACAATGTGCATCTATTGTGAAGATGTGTTCATGCTAAGTTATTTATTAATTACATAACTAGTAACCTTAACATGAGATGTATCATAATAGAATATATCATTAAATTAGTATAATGTAAATATAACATAAAAATGTTCAAGAGTACTCCCTTTGTAGGTGAGAATGTGCTTGCATCATCCCCCTTCTTTAGGGCGATTTGTCCTCAAATCGATTCCTTGCATAGCTTCACATTTCTTTGCTAAAATAAAATATCCTTTGAATGAATGTGTTCTTCCAATAGGTACCCTTTCACAAGATATCCTTTTAGGCCTTTCTTTGGAATATAATGTACTAACAGGTACCTTTCGGGGATTATATTCTTATAGGGATATCCCTTTTGAAAGTGACATTTCATGTGGTTGGTCCTGAAAAGTAAGGAGAGATGAGGTTTCAAATGAAGGGGTACTTACCTTTTGAAGATTAAGACCCTTGATGAAGAGTTGTGACTTTGAATCCCAACCATCACCATTTTTCGTAAGAGACCCTTAATTTTCCAGCAATGAACCATCATGTTTCTTCATGAAGAAGTTTGGTTTCATGTTTCGTCATTCTTTATTCTTTATTGGTGGTTTGTCTATGCTCCATGCTTTTACACTCCTCTGCATATGCAATTGATCTTGTTGTACTTCTTTAGGCGTCAAAGGCAGCAAGGTTACCTTGCGTTCTTCATGCTTAAAGGTGTATTGATTGTGATAATAGTCATGAATGACTCTTTTGTCATACTGACATGGTCTATCAAGTAGAATGTGGCTAGTATGAATAGGGACAATGTCATAAAGTACCTTATCCTTGTACCTACTAACTGAAAAAGGAATTAGATTCTGTTTAGTAACGTTTAACTCACCTCTTTCATTGAGCCATTGGAGTTTATATGGAATGGGATGCTTTGATGTTGGCAAACCAAGTTTTTCAACCATAAGAGTACTGGCTACGTTTGTGCAACTCCCTCCATCTATAATTATTGTGCAAACTTTGTCCTTGACATGGCACCTGGTATGGAAAATGTTGTTACTTTGTAAATCCGCCTGAGATGTTTGTTATTGTAGGCACCTTTTTAAAACAAGCATTTCTCCATGGTCTGCATTCTCTTCTGATTCTTTTTCGTGGATTGCTTCAGGTTCCTCATCATATATAGGTTGTTCAGAATCTTAGACAACATCTCTATTATCAAGTACTATCATAGCATTTCGTTTGGGACATGGACTGACAACATGTCCTTTTCCAAAACACTTGAAACATTTGATGTCTCTGTACCTCTCGAAAGTGTTGGTTTGCTTTTATTTACCCTTACTAGATTCGCCCACTTGTTTAGTCTTGGTTACTTCCATAGGGTCCTTTGGTTGGACTGGAGTTGGCTTCCGAAAAGTATTAGGCTATTATTTCCATTTGGTAGCCGAATTTGGACTACTCCGGTTGAAGGTTTTTCTTTTAATTTGTCTTTCAATTTTCATGGCCATATGTACCATCTCTTCAATCTCTACATAATGTTGCAGTTCAACAAGGTTAGAAATATTAGGATTTATGCCAGATAAAAACCTTGCCATGGTTGCTTCTCTGTCTTCTTTAACATTGGCTCGAATCATGGCTATCTCCATCTCCTTAAAATAATCTTCAACGCTTTCACTTCATTGTTTAAGATTTTGTAGCTTATGATAAAGATCTCAGTGATAGTGAGTAGGCATGAACCTTTTCCTCATAATGGCCTTCATTTCTTCCCACGTAGTGATGGGACGTTCACTATTTCATCTTCTTGAACTCACCAATTGATCCCACCAAACTAAGGCATAGTCCACGAATTCCATAGCAGTAAGCCTGACTTTCTTTTTCTCCGTATAGTTTTGAGATTAAAAAATGTGCTCGATCTTGATTACTAAGTCAAGATAGGCTTCAGGATTAGTTCATCCTTGAAATAGAGGAATGGTTACCTTAATGTTGCTGAAGTTATCATTCTGATTTCGATGAACATCTCTTTTTGCTACTGATGTTACTTCAACCTCTTCTTCCTCAAATTATTCTTCTATTCTAGGGCGATTTCTTCTCCAGTTGCCCAAAGATGCTTCAAATTGATCCATACGATCATGCAAAGGCTCCAATTCTAATTTCAACAATCTTTCAATTTCATGCATAATTGTTTAAGTTTGCAAGTTAGGGGATTCTCTTTCAGGGGTTTGTCATAGACTCCGAGACATGATTAGTCTCACAAAACCTCATGAGTCACTCCAAGGAAACTTGAATGTCACTCAATCCACTCATTTTTTCACTCTAGGATTTCAAGGCTTTTGTTTGTCTTCTTCTGATATCACACACGCTCTAGCCTTTTTCCTCTCAATTCTCCTTATCCCAAGTTCTAAATGACTTTACTCAAAACGGTATCAAGTAAATTTTACTTGCTGTGTGTTGGCTGCAAAATGGTTAGTAGGAATGGAAAGCAAAATATAATGAAAGGGTGGCTTGGAAATAGAAAGAAGAGAGCAAAAGGGGTTACTTACACAAAGTCACTTCACAATATTCTATCACCATACTCACTTTAAAGGCTTACTTGAATGGCTTGCTGATGAGATTTGTTGATGAGTGCTTAAACTTTTCTTTCTTTTCTTTTTCTTATTTTTGAGTGCTTCAACTTTTCTATCTTTTCTTTTTCTTCTTTTTGAATGCTTTTAATTTCTTCTTTTGAGTGCTTCGATTTTTTTGCTGGATTTTGATTTCTTCACTTGCACTTCACTTGCACTTCTTTTTGTATTTTTGTTTTTTATTGTTGTTGCACGTTTGCTTCTTCCACCAAAGCTCTGATTACTGCTTGATGTAAGGTACTTCTACCTTATTGATTGATTGTGGATATAGGAAGAAAGGAAAATAACCTGCATAAGTGAATGACTCAAAATAGATGGTTTGGTGGTAGATGTAAAAGTGAAAAGGGTAGGCTATTTATGATATGAGATATGGTAGCGGAAGTTTATTGATATGGGCATGGTTTTGGTTGATGAAACAATGGAATGGTTATGAGGATAGTATCTTAAAGAAGACTCAAAGAAGAACCAATGCTACAGAGAGCAAAGACCCATACTTTATATTGCTTCTTTAAGGGTGGTGATAATAAAGACTTGGAGCCATTATCTATATGGAGATAGGAACCGTAAGTATCAAAGGGAAGGGGTTGATGCCACAAGTAAATGATTTACTTGATAAGTCAATAAAAGTGACAAGGACTTAAGCAAAGAGAATAATCTTACTATAATTAATCAAAAAGGTCTGCTTACAAATGAAATATGACAGCCTATTTATAGGTTTTGGAGGGGCATGGCCGAATGGTTACAAGAGGTTTCGGCCAGCCCCTGTGTCTCCCTATAAAGACATAATTTAAATGCTAAATAACATGAATAAATAGATACTGGTTTGTTTGAAGTGTAGGAACTTGTTTCATCACCGAATAGCTGTTGAACCACTTCAACTTGGCTCCAAATTAGAGAGGAAATGATACTTAGCCGAATGGATAAATGACCCTTCAGCTTGGCACCTAAATGGAGACCACATGCAAGCCACATGGTTACTGGTTATATGGAACACACATGGGGGTTCTAGGGGACTTTGTGGTGCAGCCTTGTGCATAGGATGAAGGTTGGTCATGTGTATCATCTTGGACGTGCATGGGTTGAAGGAGGGCAACAACTAGGCGTGACTTAGCTCCATTCAAGCTAGTAATGAGCTAGCTATGTAAGTAAAGGCTGATGTGTTGCAAGCATGCTAGTCGTGACTTCTTAAGCTCCCTAGCATTTCCTTTAGCTATGTTTAGCTGTACTTGGCATCACTTGTAGCAACTTGAATTCAAATGGTACAATTAGTTGATATTAGTTGGCCTTGAGCTCCTTCAGCTGAGTTGAGTTTTTGTTAGTGTTCCACGAGCTGCCATGTTCTTTGTGAGATGTATATGATGTCCAAATGCTCCACCAAGCTTCCCCATTTTTTGTCATGCTCCAATGTACCTACATGTGCAAGGTAACAAGGTAATTCCATTGTATTGAGCTGGTATGAGCTAATTAACTTGTTTTCATCTATGATCATGGTATTGTGAGCTATGAATGCATGTCATGAGCTAAATATATTATCCTATAATATGTGTGAGCTAATGTATAAAGCCTAAGAGCTAAAATGAATGCATATGAGCTGATAAAATGAAAGATAAGTATGTTGCCATTATATAAATGTGATGAATCATGCTTAATATGATTGCAAGACTATTCTTACATGCTTAACATGTCTAAATAACAATGTACATCTATTGTGAAGATGTGATCATGCTAAGTTATTTATTAATTACATAACTAGTAACCTTAACATGAGATGTATCATAATAGCATTTATCATTAAACTAGTATAAAGTAAATATAACATAAAATTGTTCAATAGATATTCCCTTTATTGGTGAAAAGTTGCTTGCATCAGGTGAGCTATAGCTTGATGAGCTGAAGCTATTTAGCTTTGGTCTTCTCAGCTCCTCAGCTACTCTCCCAGCTACTTCCAGCTATCTTTAGTCCATTTTTTAGTAATTTGGTCCTAAGCTCTCCTCCAACTAAATTCAACTACATGCTAGGTCCTCAAGCTAAGTTCAAGCTCTTTAAGTGATGAAATGAGATGCCATAGCGTTCATGAGCTAGTGTGAGCTGCTATGCTTGTCCTTTTAGTTAACCAAGCTACAATAATATGACTTGCTTTGTGTTTCACCCTTAGGAATCAACAAACAATTAAAGTAACCAATGTGTAAGCTGATTTAAGGTAAAATGCATATTTTCGTGAAGTGTTTGAGTGATATGAGCTATGAATGTTCATCTAGAAGCTAAGATAACATATATAGAAGGCATAGAACGTTCATGACCTTTAAGAAAACACATATGATCTAGAAAATAGATGCATGCATGCATATGAACTAAAGAAACATGGATTTAAAGCTAGTGAGCTAATGTAAACATAACATGAGCTAGAATAATGTGACAAGAGTTAATGAAGGAATGAATACATGCTGCCATGATATGCAAACATAATAAATAAATCTAAAACATATGTAACATAATATAAAGCTAAGTAAAGATGTGGAAATATATGTTATGCATGAAAATTATATAGTATGCAAGTGAATGATAACATATGATTATTCAAACATAGTTTTAGGAGCAAAAGCATGCTTATAATATGATGCAAATAGAAGATAATAAAGGAAAAAGTAAGGAAGAACTCCCTTAGAACCAGATTTGAATAACATCCATGGTGTGATCAAGTTATGGAGAAAGTTGGAGCTAGACAATATCTTATCATTTGGTTATGATACGAAGGACTTCACTAATTCATGTGGATATTATAACTTAATTTGAAGTAATATAACTATAAGATATTGTTGTATAATTGTAATATCCTTGCAGTATTATATCACACTAATTAATTACTTAACATGTGTTTATTTCATGCGTAGGTAAAGGCAAGTATTAGTTGCATAAGGGGTATAGTTGTTGCAGTAGCTTTCATCAATTAAGGGTTGACTCACCAGTAAAATTATGACAATCTTCATTTTGAGAACTTAGTTGACATGTAATTTAACTGTAGTAAATATTTTGTAATGTACTAAAGTAATAGTTTTAGTATGTTGCCTTTATAAACATCATATTTTGTAGTTGATCAAATTGAAATAATTTTTTATGGGTTCTCAAATGACAAAAAGTTTTATAATATGTATCTCATGTATAGAAAGGTATACGAGATATGGTTGTTACACTCTCCATAAACCATCATTATGATTTAAATAGTGAAGATAAAAAATTACATATTATTTTTAAAGAACATGATGTGTCGGATCAAAGAGTGATACAAAAAACAAGATCTATCACCAAAGGACACATTACAAGTGCCTATTCAAACAAAGAAATTTTCATTGAATTGCAGGACAATCCAAATGACAAAATTTGTCAAATGGAGGAACCAAGAAGCATGATCCATGGAAGCTTAAGAGAATTATCTTTTCAAGTGCCAAAAGCTATAACTTTTCATGATTCAATGGACATGACTTTTGAAGAACCAAACAATATGTCTTTTGGGGTACCAAAAGATTTGATCATTCAAGACAATATGTCTTCAAAAGACATGACTCTTGACCATCCAGCGAACATAGATAGGGAGTACTACTTTCATTTATTTATCATTAATCAATATCTTACTTATGAGATTCTCTTTTTTTTTCAGGACATGAACATTTACAATAATTTTTCGAAAGGCGTGACTCATGAAAGAATCTTTTCATAAAGGTACCTGTTGGTATAAATAATCCAAAGAAAGACCTTTAGAAATATACTTTTTCAAAGGGACATGTAACGAACAAGTGCCTATTGGAGAGTTCACCATTGATAACAAGGCATCATATATTGGATGGAAGGACACTAGGGAGAAGCCACCTTTCGATTTATGGACAAATCACTTAAAAGAAGATGGGGTGATATGAATCGATTCAACATCATAATCTTCCTTGCATCTCCAACCTTTCATAGGATTCAAAGGGGGACTTTCTCTAACTTAATATTTTCATACACTATAATTATGATTATTATATTCATAATACATGACTCATATCTCATTTATGACATAGTGATGTGTTCACCTCTAGCACCAACTATCTTCATGATATACTCACATCATTAAAGATCCATCAAGCTCAATATGAGGGAATTGTACCTTAGTTTTTCTTATATTTACTCATTTATGCATTATATAATATTATGAGCATACATTTTCACATTAGACTATACTTGAATTATCATAACATGTGCATTCATTCATTATGTCCTATGGTTTGCATCATTGATTGATATTCAAGCATATAATCTATAGTTATAATAATAACATTCATTCATTATCATATGATGCATGAGTTATTATTATAACATATACTCCACATCTTTATATATTTATTACTTTAAATACTTAGCTTATGTTATGTTTTCTTTTGAAGGTACATAGGCAGCCACATGATGATAGCTGACTTAAGCTAGCATTGGAGTCCAACAACTATGGAAACATGACTATGACAACTCTGGGCCAGATCAATAACATTTTTTATACATGCATCACAAGACTCATATCAAAGGAATAAGTAATAACTCCTCCAAATGATACACTCATTTAAGCCTTGGATAAGAAAACCATAACAACAGCAGACTTACGACAAATTTTTGAAAGGGATCCTGATTTTATTTGGTCAATATGTCACTATAAATACGAGCTTCTGTCTCTTATATTTCCAATGGTTCTTTAATTGCATCAATCTGATATCGGGAACTCAAGATACGGTCATTTTAGTGAAGACGGTGCATGCAGAAAAATCATATATGGGATTAATATGGGATTTTGTAAATATTACGAATTTTCAATATTTTTATTGATTATTTGTAAACTAATTTAATATAGAATGATACATTATCTTTTAGGATTATATTTATTATTTTATTAGGAATTAAGGTTGAGTTAAAATAATATTTTTAGTTTATTATTAGGAATTACAGTTAAGAACTATTTAGTTTGTTATTATTTTATTGAATGGTTATTTAGGACCTTTAGAACTCATCCCCAATATAAAGGATACTTCATTCAACTTTGTAAAACAAATTTCTTTGATTAATAATAGAACGAGAGTTCATTTTTGCAAGTACTGATTGCCTTGTGCCTTCGAAGCTTCTTTTCCTGCAGTTCTTTCAAGTTCTTGTGAGGGAGATTAATCTTCACACTCCAATATTCATTTTCATCATGACTAGGAGGGTTAGTTAGAGCCATATTATCGTGTTTGTTTTTTCATTGCGACTACGAGAGCTCGATAGGATATTATCCATTTATTTGTCACCTATTCATCTGCACTGTCAATCATCTTTACTGTTCACTTTCATAAGGAATATCTTTTGATTTCTTGATTATCATATTTTATTTTTTAGTTCTTTATATTTTGTTTATATTATTCTAATCTTGTTTCCTTGATTCCAGCACCTAAAAGAAACCTTAAAGAATCATAGTTGTTTCCGCCACCTTACCCTATTCATTCCTTTGTTCTTAATCGAGTCTAGAGCTTTCTAGGTTTGATTCTCCAACAAGAGCAACATTCATTAATCCGACACCGTTTCCCTATCAATTGGTATCAGAGCTAAAAAAAATCTCGAAGAAACCAAAGAGTTAGATTTGTTACAAAAATGTTACATCCAGGACAACCTTAGTCGTGACGCCATCTTAATGACGAAACATGATTTGAACAACTCCACACACTTTATAGTTTGTGCACAGGGCATCAATGTAAATGATGAAAATGTAAAAGCAATACATGACTGGCCCACACCATCTTCCATCACCAAGAGTTTTCGAATGGTGTTAGGTGACCCTCCTAACGGGTTACTACCTGAAAGCCCTAATCACTATGTTATATTAATTAAGAGCCACGATTTACAAGAGTCCAAAGGTAAATATTTTATTATTCGTTTTAATGATATTGTAATATACTTATTCTCGTTTTTACAATGTTTGAAGTTGTCATCGATATTAAACACAATTCCTTTAAGTGCTTAAAAGACCGAGGTAAGCAAAACATAGTAGACGATGTACTACCACAATGGTTCTACAGTCCATAAATCTCCTCCCAGGAATTATTAATTCATGAACCACACTTAGGAGACTGAAGGGATTACTTTCACAAACCAGTTGACATGGTTTTTCAACACTCATTCTCGTCACCCATGAGTCAAACCTTGGAGAGAATATCTTAAGCAATCATAATGAAAGCCAACAGTAGCCGACGCCATGTTCAATTTCAACCAAAACATAAGATTACAAGACTTGTATGCAAAAGAGGATTTTAAGTCTACAAGAAATCAGTTTCTACAAAGAAGAAACCTTGACTAAAACTCATAAAGACACATCACATTGATCTTGGTAAATGTTTCACAAGTTTCCTTTCAAAACATCTAATTCTCTTCCTCTTGGATTTTTAGACTCGAGGACGAATCCTTTTGAGGAGTGGGAGGAATGATACATGCACCAGAGTCCATAATGATAATACATGCTTCTTTGGACTAATGTTTCTACTTGAACCTATTAGAAAAACAAAGTCTCGAAGATTCAAAGCATATCTACTCGGTAAGCATAATGTGAATGAATCATTAAACAATTCTAATGTTGTTCCCTTTAACGTTTCAAATTCGAGGTCAAATCTTTTTGAAGAAAGGGAGGATGATACATGCATCACAAGACTCACATCAAAGGAAGAAGTAATAACTCTTCCAAATGATCCACTTGTCCAAGCCTTTGAAAAGAAGACCAAAACAACAACATAATTGCGATGACTTTTTGAATTGGATCATGATCTTATTTGGTCAACATGTCTTCTTGAGATACGAGCTTCATTCTATTATCTTTAAAATGGTTCTTGAATTGCATCAATGTGATATTAGAAACTCAGGATATGGCCATTTTAGTGAAGATGGTGCATGTAGAAAAAATCCTATACGAGATTAATACCGGATTTTGTAAATATTATGAATTTTCAATATTTTTATTTATTATTTGTAAAATAATTTAATATATAATGATGCATTATCTTTTATAATTATATTTATTATTTTATTAGAAATTAAGGTTGAGTTAAAATATTATTTTTAGTTTATTATTAGGAATTAGAGTTGAGAACTGTTTAGTTTGTTATTATTTTATTCATTAGTTATTTAGGACCATTACAACTCATCCCGTATATAAAGTAAACTTCATTCAACTTTGTAAAACAAATTTATTTGATTAATAATACAACGAGAGTTTATTTTTGCAAGTGCTGATTATTAGAGTATGCCAAAAGACCAATCATATGATGATTGTAATGATACTTTTATTTACCGATTTTATTGAATAAAGGCATTGCCGCTATTATTTTCATTTATATATATGTGTTTAACATAAACTGGAAGATAATAAAGTCCATATAATGACATAATTGTTATTATTAAAAAGATCCCTAGTCAAGTATTATTATGGGCATGGACAATAATAATACGCTTAAGACTAACATGTTATTGATTGATGACAACGAGTTGTCATTGACATAGAGATGTAAGAATTGATACATGATTAATTTGTTAGAGAACAATGTATTGGATTGACCGACCATGAGCATATGTATTGGATTATTATGTGACAGTCATAACATTTCTCATGGTGATGACTATATGTATGCTCCTCAGACTTGAGATCAATATTATCCCAACATATATTGTTGTATGTTTTGATGTAGTTAAACAAGCTCCGTAACTGGTTTCTCTATAAAGATTGTTATTGAATATATCCCAATGTATGTAGTGGGTGTGTATGATTAAGATAGGATTTGTCATTCCTACATAATAGGAAATATATCACAGGCCACTTGATTGAGTAGGACTAGAAACGCATGGCCATGCTCTAATAAGTTGATATGAGATATCATAAACTATTCGTTTATTACAGTCTACTCTAGATATAAAGAAACAATAGATGGGCTATACAAGTGTGATTATTCCAATACTTGTGTCTATTCTAGATATAAAAGACATAATGATGTAATACATAAAAGAGTTAATCACCAAGATGATATGTCGAATCATATTTTCTTGTAACTTAGGTGACACTGATATATTGCTAGATGTCACTCATTGTATGTAATATTATAATTGTTCTAATAATTACTGCTAACATTACAAGAACCTACAAGCTTACACCCTAGGATTGAAATGAACAAAGATCTACAATTTGTTGTACTTTACTAAAATATATATCTAGAGTTAATTAAATATATGTTTTAATAAACCCGAATATTTAATTTCAATTAATTAAATATATATTTAATTAATTTGAAATAATAAAATCCAAAATATGATTTGGGTAACTTGGATATAAAAGGATTATTAAATTCCAATTAATTAAATATAGATTTAATTAATTTGAAATAATAAAACCCTAATATGATTAGGGTAACTTGGCTATAAAAGGGTATGTTAGGTTTAGCAGGAGTTTGAGAACACACACACAAAACCTTCAGTCGTTTCATCTAACAGTATATATTCAAGGCCCATATAAATATTTTAACAAAGACATAACAACGTGTATATATATATATGATATGTTTGTTTTGCACGGTGTTTGATATGCATGGTTATAGCCCTTTTTCAATTTACAATGATTTATTTTGAAATACGGTCTACGAGCCGTACCTTTCTATATTTCTGTTGTATTTCTCTTCTCATCTTTCTCCCTCATATGTAAAACGAGTTTCTTTTAAAATTGTAAACCTATGAAGATTCACAAGGAGCAAAAGAATGGTAAGAAGATGCCTAGAGAACAGTTGTAGGCTTTAGGGTTCTTGGTTATCCCATTGGCTTGGGATGGGCCACCTTAGTCATTATTTTGGGCTATAACCATTGCATCTTATTTATTGCTATATTTGTTATGTATACAATGCATAAAATGATAAAATAAGAATAAATATTGATTAGATCAATAAGGGCCTATATTAAAACGAACAATGATAAGATAATTACTCAAATCCCTCTTTATAATCTAAGTTAACTTAACCGTCCAATATTTACCCTCGTTAAGGCTTTGATCGATATTGTGTGGGCTTTGCCAAAGCATTGGTACACAAATCTATCTTGGTTAAACGCGAAGAATAAGCAAGTGATACTCACCGGTTGAAATATTGGTAATAACTTAGCTAGGTTATTCTAATAGGATTAGAAACCTAGAGGTTAAATATTTGGATAAGTCATGAGATGACTTGAACAAAAGTTGTTCACCAAAATGAGGAGTTGCATGAGATATAACTAGTAAAGTGTTACTTACCTAAATAATTAATATCCTAAAAGAAAAGCCAAAGCTGATTTAGGAAATTGATGTATTATGGATCCTCACCCACTAGAAAAATTTTCGCTGAATATTTCCGAAATTAAAACAAAGTGGGTTTTTAATTTTGAAAGAAATAGTGGGAGTAATTTGTAAATAATGTTCTATTTATAAAATTTAATTATGTAAATTTACTTACTTTAATATTTCCATTGTTGTAGATTTAATGGCAAACAACACTTTATCACTGCGATTACTCCTTGAGAAGGATAAACTGAATGGCATAAACTTCCTTGACTGGTTTCGTAATTTGAGAATTGTTGTCAAACAGGAATGGAAGGAATGTGCCATTGAGGAACCTGTTCCTGATGAACCGACAACTAATGCTTTAAAAGCTGACAAAGACAAATTCAAGAAACATATGGATGATATGTTAGATATTGATGTCTAATGCTTGCCACCATGATTCCCGAGCTTCAAAAGCAACATGAGGACATGGTTTAATATGAGATGATTCAAAATCTCAAAGAAATATATGAAGGGAAAGCACGTCAAGAGAGATATGGGACCTCTAAAGCTCTATTTTAATACAAAATTGCAGAGGGAACTCATGTAGGAGCTCATGTCATCAAGATGATGGGCTTCATCCAAACATTTGAAAAGCTGAGATTTCCTCTCAAAGATGAATTGGCTACCGATGTTATCCTGCAATCGTTTCTAGATAGCTTTATCTAATTTATCCTTAATTTAAACATGAATGAAATTAACAAGACTTTGCCACAGTTACTTGGCATTCTACGAACTGCTGAAAGTAACATGAAAAAGGTTGGACCTAAGCCCATTCTGATGGTCCACAAAGACAAAGGAAATGGAAAGAAAAAGGTAGTGGCAAAGTCTAAGGGCAATGGTAAGACCAAACCAAAAGGAAAAAATGCATTGAAACCCAAAGAGGGAGTTAGCAAAGAAGAAAAATGTTTCATTGCGATAAGACCAGACACTGGAAGAGAAACTACCATGTTTACATTGAAGAGGTCAAGAAGGCAAAAGCAAACAGAACGTTTGTTTCAGTTATTTATGCTATTGATGTTAATTTATCAACATCTACTTCTTGGGTATTAGATACCGGTTATGGTTCTCATATTTGTACTTCTATACAGGGACTGCAAAAGAGAAGGAATATGGCTAAAGGAGACGTAGACCTATAAGTAAGAAATGGAGCAGGAGTTGCTGCATTATCTATAGGGACATATGTTTTATCATTGCCTAGTGGACTTGATTTAAATTTAGAGGATTGTTATTATGTGCCTAGTTTGACTAAGAACATTATTTCTAATTCTTGTTTGGACAAGATTGGGTTTGAGATTATTATTAAGAATAATTGTTGTTCTTTTTATCTTGGTAGTGTTTTTTATGGTTTAGCAGAATTGGTTAATGGTCTCTATATTTTGGATAAAGATAACACCATTTATAACATAAATAATAAGAGATCAAAAACAAATGACTCGAATCAAAATTATCTTTGGCATTGTTGTTTAGGCCATATAAGTGAGAAACGCATATCAAAACTCCATAAAGATGGATTTTTAGATTCATTTGTTTTCGAACAATATGATGTATGTGAATCTTGCTTGTTGCGAAAAATGACTAAAGCTCATTTTAATAGTAAAGGTGAGCGAGCAAGTGATTTATTGGGGTTAATACATAGTGATGTATGTGGACCAATGAATACACAAGCCAGAGGTGGATTCAATTACTGCATTACTTTTACCGATGACTTTAGTCCGTATGGGTATATTTATCTTATGCACCATAAATCTGAAGCCCTTGAAAAGTTTAAGGAATTTAAAAATGAAGTACAAAATCAATTAGGAAAGAGTATTAAGACACTTTGATCAGATCGAGGTGGAGAATACTTAAGAATAGAGTTTGATGAACTTCTAAAAAAATGTGGGATTGTCTCACAGGTTACACCACCTGGTACACTACAATGGAATAGAGTTTTTGAAAGAATAAATTGAACACTATTAGACATGGTTTAATCAATGATGAGTTATAGTGATCTTTCGACTTCTTTTTGGGGACATGCACTTAAAACAACCACTTTCACACTAAATCGTGTTCTAACTAAATCGGTTCAAAAGACACCACACGAGATATGGACTGAGAAATGTCCTAGTATGTCTTTTATGAAGATTTAGGGTTGTGAAGCTTATGTAAGACATCATATGTCTACAAAGCTCAAACCTAAATCTCATAAGTGTATATTTGTTGGATATCCTAAAGAAACTAAGGGATAATATTTCTTCAACCCTAACGAGAATAAAGTGTTTGTTGCTCGAACAGGAGTTTTTCTCGAAAGAGATTTTCTCTCAAAGAAATGAAATGGTAGAAATATTGAACTTGGAGAAGTTCAAGAGCAACAAATAAATGAACCTGAAGTTGATCATGTTTTACAAGTTGTTGAGGACCATTCAATAGATTTGGAAACACAATCACTGCGTAGATCCATAAGAGAACATCGTGCACTTAAGAGATTTGGATTTCTCGTTACGACACATGGAGATGTTCTTATTATGCATCAAGATGAGCCCATGACTTATCAAGAGGTAGTGTCTAGCCCAAACTCTGAGAAATGGCTTGAAGCCATGAGATCTAAGATGGATTCCATGTCAGTAAACCAAGTATGGACTTTGGTTGAACCACCTGAAGGGGTCAAACCTATAGGGTGTAAATGGGTTTTCAAGAAGAAAACCGACATAGATGGTAATGTACAAACATACAAGGGGTGATTAGTCGCTAAAGGTTTTCGACAAGTTCATGGTGTAAACTGTGATGAATATTCTCCCCTGTAGCTATGTTTAAGTCCATCCGGATCCTTCTCGCAATAGCTGCATTCCATGATTATGAAATATGGAAAATGGACGTCAAAACCACCTTCCTTAATGGAAAACTTGAAGAGGATGTGTATATGACACAACCAGAAGGTTTTGTCTTTCCAGGAAATACTGGAAAGGTTTGTAAGCTACTGAGGTCTATTTATGGACTAAAATAAGCTTCTTAAAACTGAAATCTTTGTTTCAATGATGCAATAAAAGAGTTTGGTTTTATCATAAATAAAGATGAGCCTTGTGTTTATAAGAAGGCTAGTGGGAGCATTGTTTCTGTCCTAATCTTGTATGTAGACGACATACTCATCATAGGAAATGATATACCTACTTTACAGACTGTTAAGACTAAGTTAAGTAGTTGTTTTTCTATGAAAGATTGGGTGAGGCAACGTATATCTTAAGAGTTACGATATATAGAGATAGATCAAGATGACTTCTAGGTCTAAGTCAAAGTACATTTATAGACAAAGTGATGAAAAGGTTCAGTATGGAAGAATCTAATAAATGATTTTTGCCTATGAGACATGGCATTTCTCTTTCTAAGGAAATGTGTCCTTCAACTCCACTAGAAAGATAACGGATGAATAAGATTCCATATGCTTCGATTATTGGTTCTATAAGGTATGCCATGATATGTACTCGACAAGATGTATCGTATGCTCTAAGCATAACGAGCCAGTATCAAGCAAACCCTGGTGAAAATCACTGGGTTGCGGTTAAAAATATCCTTAAGTACTTAAGAAGAACTAAGGATAAATTTCTTGTCTATGGTGGGGAGGAAGAGCTTAGTATAAAAGGTTATACTGATGTCAGCTTCCAAACTGACATGGATGACTCAAGATCGCAATCGGGTTTTGTGTTTTGTGTTAATGGAGGAGTTGTGAGCTGGAAAAGTTTTAAGCAAGACACAGTAGCTGATTCTACAACAGAGGATGAATACATTACAGCCAGTGAAGCAGAAAAAGAGGATGTTTGAATTAAGAAGTTCATATCGGAATTAGGGGTTATTCCCAGCATATCATATACTGTAGAACTCTGTTGTGACAATAATGGAGCCATTGCAAAAGCAAAGGAACCCATATCTCATCAACGATCCAAACATATTCTTAGGCGCTTTCATCTCATTCGAGAGATCATTGATCGAGGAGATGTGGAAATATGTAGAGTACACACGGATGACAACATTACTGATCCCTTGATGAAACCTCTTACAGAGACATGTTCGGAAACATTTATCTACAAAGAAAGCTATACTTATACTTATGTATAAGGAAAGTTTTCTGCTTACTAGCCCTCCTAATGGCTTGCCTTCTTCTATCACCACTCTTTTGTAGGAATTTGAAGACATATTCCCTGAAGAAATTCCAGATGGTTTACCACCAATTAGAGGAATTAAAAAAACAAATTAATTTTATTCTCGGAACCACCAATCCTAATAGGCCAGCGTACAGAAGCAATCCTGAGGAAACCAAGGAATTACAAAAGCAAGTCAAAGAACTACTAGACAAAGGATAAATTCGGGAGAGTTTAAGTCCTTGTATTGTACCGCTTTTGTTCGTACCAAAGAAAGATAGAACGTGGAGAATGTGCATGGATTGTAGGGTTGTGAACCAGATCACCATCAAGTATAGACACCTTATACCTCGATTGGGTGATATACTTGATGAACTTAGTGGTGCCAACATCTTCTCCAAAATTGATTTGAAAAGTGGCTACCATCAGATTAGAATGAAAGAAGGCGATGAGTGGAAAACCGCAATCAAGATCAAACAAGGTTTGTATGAGTGGTTAGTCATGCCTTTTGGCTTAACTAATTCCCCTAGGACATTTATGCGTTTGATGAACCATGTCCTTTGGTCTTACATTGGTAAGTTTTGTGTTTTTTTATTTTGATGACATCTTAATATATAGTAAGTCCCTAAACTAGCATGTTGAACATTTAAGAACTATTCTTGGCACTTTGAAAGAAGAACACTTATACGCTAATCTCAAGAAGTGTGCTTTTTATACTGACCAGGTTACCATCTTAGGTTTCATTATAAGTCCACAGAGATTGGCAGTGGGTCCAGAGAAGAATAAATCAATTCAAGAGTGGCCAAAACCTATTAATGTCAATCAAGTATGGATTTTCCATGGATTGGCTAGTTCCTATATGAGGTTTGTACTGAATTTTTGTTCATTGTCGCACCCTTATTAGGGGTTACTAAGAAGAAATCAAACTTCTATTGGGGAAAAGAACAAGATGTAGTGTTCAACGAACTCAAGGATTATTTGACTAAGGCACCATTATTAGCCTTGCCAAATTTTGAAAAGACATTTGAAGTTGAATGTGATGCATCCAGAAATGGAATTGGTGCTGTTTTGAGTCAAGAAGGAAAGCCAATTGCTTACTTTAGTGAGAAACTAAATGGCACAACTCTGAATTATCCAACTTATGAAAAAGAGATGTATGCACTCATTCGAGCATTGGAAACTTGGCATCACTACTTTTTACCAAGGGAATTTGTTATACACACTGACCATGAAGCCTTAAGGAATATCAAGGGACAACACAATCTTAACCAGAGACACACCAAATGGGTTGATTCCTTGAGTCTTTTCCCTTTGTCATCCACTATAAGAAAGGAAAAGATAACATTGTGGCTGATGCTCTTTCATGCAAGTATGTTTTACTTAACACTTTGGATTCTAAACTTCTTGGTTTTTCATTCATCAAAGAACAATATGCTACTGACTTGGACTTTGGAGAAAAGTATAAGTTATGTGAAACAGGTGCTCATGACAAATACTACCAGCATGATGGATATCTTTTCAAGGAAGGGAGACTTTGCATCCCACAAGGTTCCATGTGAGAAGTATTAACCAAAAAAACACATAAAGGGGGACTTATGGGACACTTTTCCATTGAAAAGTCACTTAGCATCTTGAAAGAACATCTCTTTTGGCCAAAGATGAAAAGGTATGTAAAAGGTGCTTAGTGTTTAGAAAGGAAAAATCAAGAGTTATTGATATGATCTCGATTATGAGTTTTGAATCATATATATAATTTCCTGATCGTGATTCTAGTAAGAGATTAAATTGCTTGCTTTGAACGGAATATGATGGAAGTTGTAGTTTGGATGGAATAAAAGTATGACGAAGGTATGGGTTGGTAATGGCATGTAATATGAAAAATTGATTGAAAAGAAAACAGGTTGTGACCCTCTAACTATATGGAGTTAGGAACCAACAATATAAATCGATAGAATCGAAGTGGAAGTAGATGGAACGTGACCCAATAGCTATAGATGAGCTAGGAACCAACACTATAATAAAAGGAAATGGATGAAGACAACAAGACTTTCTTGAAGCCGATAAAGTTCTACAAGAGAACAAGAATAAAAGAAACCTATCAAATATGTTTTATATCTTCAAATTTGTGTCTACAAATGATCCCAAAGGTGCCTATTTATAGTGTTTCTAAGCAGCATATGAAAAGACTCAAATGATAAAAATATTCTCATCAATTTAGCAAAAAAATGCACTTGAATGCTTTGTCTTCTTATCTTCAAGGTTGGCTGAATATTCTAGATCATTTTGGGGATGAATTTAGACATTTTGAAGCTGAATTTGGCCTTAACTTCATCTAAGGGGTGGAAGACTCTTGCTATTCCATGGTGTCTTAACAAGTGAATTAAATCACCCTTCATTGCATGCTCCCTTGAAGAATATGAACAACCCTTGAATTTAGATGATAACAATCAACTTTGAATGCCTTGAATGGGTGAATTAAGAGTACTTCAATGGTTTGTCACTTGGCTGAAGCTGAAAAGACTTTCCCTTGGCTCAAACTCATCCAAATCATCCATGCATAAAATTCTCGTAACAAAATTCCAACCGACACTGTCTTCAATAAATCGATCATATCTCAAGCTCTCAATATCAGATTAAGGTGATTCAAAAGGCGTTGGAAAGCTAAGAGATAGAGGAATAATGTCAAATTGATTTCTAGAACCAAACACATATGTATCACATCCATAATTGGAAGACATTCTGATAATCATTCTTACATATGATGAAACCATTCAACTTCTCTCATGCACCTACACACAAAGGTGAACTTTATTCAATATTTAATTGAAAACATGCATGAATCAATTAAGAGTTAATTTAATAAATGAACTAGTTTGATAAATGAAATAGTTTAATGAACTACTTCCTTAAATGAACTAGATGATTTAAATGCAATGCATGATTGAATGAACAACACACTTATTAAATTGAATGAATGTTATGCAAACTTTAAATTATCATGCAAATTCATGCATAAGCAACGTAAAGTGTTCCTCCCTTATTATTCATTCTTCATCACGTTCCAAACTTGATGTAAACATAATCTCCATGGATGCTTGAAACTCCTTAGCCCTTGCTCGTGTAATGGGGCAACTTGGTTACTTCTCTAGGTCTTTGCTATTAGCGATCATATCAGTCCCTCCCTCTTTAAGGCGATTTGATCCCAAATCTCACCTATATCATAAGGGGACAAGTCAACAACATTGAAGGTTGCACTAACATTAAACTCACCTAGAAAAGCTAATTGATATGTGTTGTCAATAATCTTATTGACTGTTTGGAATGTTCCATCTCCCCGAGGAATTAATTTGGACTTTCGTTGAGCTGAAAACCTTTCTTTCCTCATGTGCAGCCATACCCAATCCCCTGGCTCAAAAGTAATTCACTTACGACCCTTATTTGCTTGTTGCCCATATTGCTTAGTTTACTTTTCAATACTCTCCCTCACTTGTTGATGAATCTTCTTAACACACTCAACATTGTTAAGTCCATCTTTATTCATAATTTGATTAGTAGGTAATGGTAACAATTCTATCGGTGATAATGGATTGAACCCATACAGCACTTCGAAAGGCATACGCCCTGTAGTAGTATGGATTGAACGCTTGTATGCAAACTCCACATGCGATAAACTCTCCTCCCATGTTCTCAAATTATTTTGAATGATGGATCAAAGTAACATGGATAGTACTCGATTCACCACTTTAGTTTGACCATCCGTTTGAGGGTGGCAAGTGGTGGAGAATAATAGCTTAGTACCAATCTTACTCCATAGAGCTCTCCAAAAGTGGCTTAAGAACTTCACATCCAGATCAAACACAATAGTTCTCAGTCTGCCATGTAGCCTTAAAATTCCCCTAAAAAACAAAGCAGCAATATGTGAGGCATCATTAGTTTTGTCACATGGAATGAAATGAGCCATTTTTGAAAATCTATCAACAACTACAAAGATGGAGTCTTTGTTGTTCTTTGTGCATGAAAGCCCTAGCACAAAATCAATTGAAATATCCATCCATGGTGCTTCCTGTATAGGTAGTGGTGTGTAAAGTCCATGTGGCATGACTTTAGATTTGGCCTTCCTACAAGTAATGCAATGCTTAGATAACCTTTCCACATCTCGTTTCATTTTGGGCCTATATCTTTGCTATCCCAAAATGTCCCATTATTCCTCCACCATGGGCTTCCTTAGTGAGCAATTCTCGCAAGAAACCTTTAGGGACACAGAGTATCCCTTCCTTGAATAGAAAACCATCATGCTTAAAGTATTTATCAATCGTCCCTTTCTCGTAAGCTTTGTAAATTTCTCCAAAATCAGAGTCAGAAACATATAAGTCTTTAATAAAAGTAAAACCCAACAACTTAGATTCCAAAGTGTTTAAAAGAACATACCTTCTCATCAATGCATCAGCAACTATATTCTCCTTACCTTTCTTGTACTTGATAACATATGAAAAAGTTTCAAGAAACTATACCCATTTGGCATGCCTTTAGTTGTGTTTATGCTACCCCCGAATATCTTTCAATGCCTCATGATGGGTGTGAATGATGAACTCCTTAGGCTAAAGGTAGTAAATTGCATGCTGCAATACACCAAAAATTTAGACAATGACCAAAATGAAAATTTTGAAAGTTTGATGGTCAAAGTAGTAAATTGGGAAACGTTTGATGAAATTAAGTGATAAATTTCCTAAAAAGAATTTTATTTCATAAATAGATGGTTTACTCTTGAGAGTGGAGTTTTACGGAAATCATATTTTTGGAATTTGAATTTTAGTAAAGAAAAACTAGAAAAGGTTAAAGTTCGATAAGGAATCGGTAATTCTGATCGAATTGGAATTTTACAGAAATTTGAAGAATGTAATAAAATGGTTGGATATATTATTTTGATGTTTTAGATCAGAGAAATTGATATAGATATGTGCAATTTTTCATATTTAATCGAAGCAGTAGAATTTAGTGACTAAAACACAATTTTTGAAAATTCAAGGGAAATTTCAGAAATGAAAGTCAAATTAATTCATATTTGACTTTGAAATATGATAAGGATGAGTTGTCATGGTTTTATGGTTAATAAGAAGATTCATTAAGGGTGATTTGGTCTTATCTCAGCTAAATGAATATTATATTCATTTAAAGTGGAATGAAATGTAAATTAAGATGAGATGTTTCCCACATTTCATCCAAATTTGTTCATATTCTTCTCCAACCACGCATGAGCTTCTTCAAAGGTAAGATAAAACTTCAACTCAAATTTCAAGCAATTTTCTTAGGATTTTGAGTAAGTTGTAAATAGAATGCGAAAAACGCTATCTTTTAGTACCAATATTGCATGATAATATTGTTGGTTGTTCAAGTTCATCTTGAGTTGATGAAGGGGATGTTGAATCTTGTGTTTTATAGGTTTTGAAGAGTTAGATGATTTTAAAGAACTGGTTTTAAGAATTGATGAAGAACCTAAGGATGAAGTTAAAGAAAACAGTTTATATTTTGAATTTTGCAGTGAGTTTGGAAATTTACCGGAAATTATATAAAAATAAATTGGAGGTAATTTTTATATATTATGTTAATATATTGATCTAGTTCAGTTTAAAACAAACGGGGATCAATTTATAGGTGTATACAAAGAGATGAATTTTTAACCAATGAAAGGTCAGAAAAATCGGACAGCAGATTATGCAAACAGATTATGTTGATCAACTTTGAAAATTCACCATAAATTGTACAGAATGAATTAAAATGAGTTATTTATATGGATAGATTCTTATTTGAGTCTAGTTTTCAACGGAAGAAATGGAATTGAAATCCGGTGTGTGTATCAACACAGAATACTGATTCTTTAAAGATAGTGTGAATTGTCTGAATATGGAAATTTTAGAATTTAAGTGGAAATGGATTAGAAGATGAAGAGTAATGTTTAAATGTTGAATATATTTTTGGGATGCTTGGAATTCAATTTAAATGGTAAGAGACCATTGTGGGTAAATTGGAAAAGTTTGTTCCAATGTTATAGGAATTATTAAGTATTGAGTATTTTGATAGATAATGAGTTTCAAATATATTATGGAGTTTTTTTGGGATATGTTTATGATAGCACAATACTAACATATGTATTATTATGAATTTGAGAATATACAGATTATGATTGATTTGTGATTGAAGCAAGTCAAGTGGGTTTATTGTGGACAATAGTGAGGCACATATTTTGGAAATTATAAAGTGTCAAGGTTAGTGCAATACATGCATGAAATTATACATGTATGTTTTATACATCATCGGGAAGATTTGCAATAAGTCGACCTTGTTTATGTTGACATGATATTTATGTCATTTATCATATATTTGATATATTCTTAATATGTCAAAGGTTGAAAATAAAATGCATTGATCACTGATTTTTGCTTATGATGTTATCATGAACATATATGATTTTTATCATGAATGTTATTTCGGGTATGAACTACCCAATGTAAATTTTGATAATATACTTTGCCATGGATGGATCAAATAAAATAGATTGTACGCCCAAGTAAGTCATTGAGGGACATGGTATAGTTGACATGCCATAGAGTACAGCAGCAAGCTGCATATTCGAGAATACACTAAAGGATACCTAGTGTATATGGTGGGCACTACCTTATGTGTCATATTCGGGACTGTACTTAAGGATACCTAGTACATATGGTGGACACGTCCTTCTGTGTCATATTTGGGATTACACTACGGTGCAAGTATTTGACTCACGTACCCAGGGTCCTCAGGGTTATATATTGGGTTATTGTCTATTGTTTATGGCTATTGTCTATGGTATATGGTTATGGATAAATGGTAAGTATATTGGTAAAATAAGCTTACGAGCTTATGGATTAAATGGTAAGTATATTGGTAAAATAAGCTTACGAGCTTATGGGATAAATGGTAAGAAATTTTATATTATTTTGATCATGGTAAAATATTGGATATGAAAATAACATGATTTTATGGCGTTTTGAATTTGTCATTGAAATTCATGCATGAATTGTATTGCACTATATATTGTTTTAATTGCCTCACTAAGTTTATACTTAGCGTGTGATGATTTTCACACGTAGGTAAAAAGCAGTAGTAGAATAAAGAGTTCGAAATGACATCAAGCATGGACTAGTATATTTCAATATCAGTAAGACATCCTATGGTGTAATATTGATTTTATTAGTGGCATGTAATTTGATAATGTTCAATTAGTAATTTGGAAACAAATTGGTAAATTATTATTGATGAAAGGTTAATTTTTAATGGTTTTATATGAAATTTTCGGAAGTTACTGTAGCAGCGAATAGTAATGAACAGTAACCACGTTTCTTAAAAATTTCCCAGTATATTAAAGGGGAACCGATTCTCTAATACAGGGGTATCGATACCCCCACTGTTCATTGTTATTGTTCACTATTCATTATTAAAAAAATCTTTTGTTTTAAATTTTCTATAACGAATACATATTATATGATATGATATTTTTATAATATCATTTACTATTTTAAGGAAACAAATTTTAAATCGCTTTTGAATTAAAAATGGTTTTAGAAATTTAGGTGACATTTGTAATCTGTATAGGTATAATTATACAGGTTATGGGTGTTACATTTATTGGCATCAGAGCTATAGGTTTAGCCGATTCTAGGACTAAACCGAGTTTATTTTGAGTTAAAAAATGTATACATGCCACTAGGATGTCAAAAGTTACTGATAGTTGTATATATGCTGTGATGATGTTTATTGGGAGTAAAGTTATTATTTACTAATGTATGATGATTCTGACTATATTAAAATGTCAGAAATTAAAGACGAAGGTAAGAAAGTTGAAATTTGTTAAAAATAATGTCTAGATTAAAATCGACTCAAAGGGACCGACATGATTTATGTAAAACACCTTAGAAGGGTAGAAGTTGTTAGGGATTTTTCTCCATTTTGTGGAAGAAATGCCCAGTTTTCAACGAAGTTTCTGAATGGGAAGAATCAATTAAAAAAATTTAAATGGACTTGTAAGAAAAGACGAATCAGATAAGGATTCATAGTAGATTTTTGAATCTAGTGATGATTTTGAGGTTTCTCTAGGTAAGCTTAAATAAGTGAGAAATATTTAAGCTTATATTTAAGCTAAGCATCAAATTGTTTAAAACATTATTGATTTGAGTAAGAGAAATTGGGTAAACCGTAAATGTGATTTCCGCTAAAAGTTTAAAGAAAGTTGAGTTATAGGTGAATCAAATGGTTATAAGTTGGATTTAAAATAGACATCAAGTCTATAGAACTGGATAGAGTTACCTTGTGAAGGTAAATATGTGAAAATGGATTCTTTAGGCTTCCATGTTGAAATGAATTATTGTTTAGATTGAGATGGGTTCTCAAGAACTTGAAAAGTGTCAAGTTCGTAATGATAAGAAAAAGGAGTAAATTTGTATACTAGTGTGATTATAGCATCAACTGCTATTAAGTTATTGCTACAAATTTATCTAGTTTTATTATTGAATGAAGTTGACATTTAGACTTTCAGTTGAGATGGAAAATGTTTCAACTGTTTGAAAATATTATCTTTGGATCTGGACAAGTTATACAGATTTCCTTAAGAAGCAAATAAGGAATTCTATAGTAGAAATATTCAATTCTACTTGTTATCGAGTGATATTATAGCGGAAGACCCATAGGTCACAGTTATGATACAAGTGTTAGACGGACAATTAATAAATGTCCAATAAAGATTCAGGAGCTTATGTTATTGATGAATCCGATGGGATTATCATTAATGAGTTTAGATCATTTTGATCATGAGTGGTTGTTTCTGCATTAAGGTTGGGTTAATAGTCGCCATAAGCGAATAATTTAAAAAAAATGCAGAGAAATAGGAAATTTTAACGATTGATGAAAATGTTAAATCATCAATAAGTGATATCAGCAATGGTTGAGATTAAGAGGATATAAAAAGGATGAATATCTTTTGTAGCTAAGGTGATAGATACTCAAGTATCTAAAGTAAGATCATATGATATTTCCATAACACGAGAATTTCCATATGTCTTTTTAGATTTATTATTATGGGTTACCTCCAGATTGAGATGTGGAATTCAATATTAATGGTTATCATGGTATTAATCTTGTATCTATGGATTCATATTGAATGATTGCAATTGAGTTAAGAGAATAAAGAACTAATGGTAAGAACTAATAGATTGAGGATGCATTTGACCGAGTAGTTCACATTGGGGTAAACCGGTGTTGTTTATAAAAAAATGGATATGTACAATTATGCATAGATTATCGATAGTTAAATAGAGTAACTATCAAGAACAAATATCCTATTTTGAGGATTGATGACTTGTTTGATCAGCTTAAAAGGGAGCAACAATTTTCAATAGAAAAAATTGATATTCGAATGAGATATCATTAGTTACAGATTAAAGAGGAAGATGTTCCAAAGATAGTTTTCAGAATACGGTATGGACACTACGAGTTTGTAGTAATGCCATTTGGTTTGAAAAATACTCTTGCAACATTCATAGAATTAATGAATCAAGTATTTCAATTTTATTTGGATTACTTTGAGGTGGTCTGTATTGATGACATTCTGGTATACTCGAAGTCAAAGATAGAACATGATGTTGATCTTCGTATTGTGTTGAGATACTTATGGATAAAAAGTTATACGCCAAGCTGTCAAAGTGTGAGTTTTGGCTATCAGAAGTGAATAGTAACCACGTTTGTTAAAAAATTTCCAGTATGTTAAAGGGGAACCGATTCCCTGATACAAGGGTATCGATACTCCCACTGTTAACTGTTCACGGGTATTATTCTCTGTTACTGTTCACTATTCACTATTAAAAAATCTTTTGTTTTAAATATGTTATAACGAATACATATTACATGATATGATATTTTTATGATATCATTTACTATTTTAAGGAAATAAATTTTAAATCGCTTTTGAATTAAAAATGGTTTTAGAAATTCAGGTGACATCTGTAATCTGTATAGGTATAACTATACGGGTTATGGGTGTTACACGTGTATTGAAACGACATCACATAATACCTCGTCTTTGTACTTCCCAATGGAGAAAGAAATTCGAACTTGCTTGGACACCTTGAGTACTCCTCCATTGTTGAGCAATTGAAGTTTATAAGGTTTTGGATATTTGTTGTTACCAAGCCAAGTTTATATACCATTAAGGTACTAGCAACATTAGTGCAACTACCTCCATCAATAATAACAAAGCATACATTTCCTCCAACGTGGTAGGGAGTATAGAAGATATTTTCACGTTGTTCATCTCCTTCATTGGATTGCACGTTTAGGCTCATTTTGATAACAAGAACCTCTCCTTCCATAGCATGCTCTAATTCTTCCATATCAATGGTAGCATCTTTGATGTGATTCAATTCAGCATCATGTTTATATTGACTATTCCAACCTTTCAAGGGAAGAAACTTTCTAACTTTATACATAAAGATGCTTATTTCATATGTTATAATATAGTTATTTTCATAAATATATTATATCTATAGTTACTATGATAATAAATTATTCATTAATATGTGAAATATAAGTTATTATTATATACTATAGTACACATTTCTATCTTATACACATTATATAAGTTTATATACTTAGTTTATTTCCTTATGTTATGTATGTAGGCACATTCGACCAACACTTGGGAGCTAAATTGGAGCTAATTGGAGCATGTAACAGCAAGGAAACTTATATGGGGACTTTTAGGAGAGCATAAGGAACCATTTGTGAGAAGTTGTCCAGAAACCCGTGAGCTCATATCTGGATTGAGTTGAAGATTTGAGCTGTAAGATGACCTCATTTCAGCTGGGGAGCTGCACTAACATCATCACCACTTAGGACACCTCAAATATGTCTTAAGTCAAAATTTGTGAAATCGTACCTTTTCGCAAATAGTTGCCACCTCAAGAGTTACCTTTTCACAAGGAGCTACCATTATGTTCACCATGCTACAACTCACCTATGGCCAGCTCACCTCCAGCTTATTCACCTCCGAACTAGCTCAAACATGAAGGGTTACCTTTCCAAACATTGTGACCTTTCATGAATGATGCTACCCATGAAGATGCCCTTTCACCAAGGAGCACGTTGGTAAAGAGATCACACTCATTGGAGGCCTAAATCAACAAGATAATTCTGCTAGAGCTCCATACCTATTCGACCACATCACATGCCTTGTACATGAGAGCTTTGGCACCAAATATGAGGAGGCACATCATCATTCGACCAAGGGAGGTGTCTATGGCGCCAAGATGAACAAGCATGCACCATTTGGCCAAGAAAGATGTCTCCCCACCCTTTGACCGAAACATCAAGTCCCTCCATGAAGGGTTAGCCAAACCATCACCAATCCAAGGGACTTCTCCTTTATTTTAAAGCATTATGTACTTTTATAAAGTCATGTATCTAGCCGAATCATTAGGAGACTATTCGGCCAAGCCCTCTCATTTCCTATAAATTGATAGGCTTGCCTTTATTTGTAATCATCTCATCTCATATATTAAACAAACTCTTGTGAGTTAATTTCTCTTCAAAGTTCTTTGTGAACTTTATCGATTAAGCAAGTATAATTCATATACTTGTGGCGTCATTCCTTTCACCTTGATTTCTAAATTCATAGATTGATATCTAGTGGGTTGAAGAAACTATCACCACCCTTTAAGTAAGTTTCTGAAGATCGAGACTGTGCTTCCTAGTATTGTTTCCTCCTTGGCGGGCTCGAGATACAACATCTCCACCATCTCTACTTTAACATCAACCTCAAGACCATCAATATCTTCTTTGTTGTCTTTGTTACAGCCTAAACTTATAATTCAAGGACATTATTACTTGTCAATCCTATATCGGGACACAATATGGCTATCTACTCACTTCCATCAAAGAGTGTAGATTCAACCTACAACATGCGGTATTCAAAGCATAGTTGGATTGATAACAAAAGTGTCATTGGCGTGCAAACCAAAAAGAAAAACAAGTTCAAAAAGAAAAGTAAGACTCCTACAACAAAACAAAGGAGTTCAAAGACAAAAAGAAGACAAAAATTAGAAAAAAAGAAGAAAAGAAATTCAAAAAGAGAAGCAAAGCCTAGGAAAGTTCTCTACTATTGTAAGTACATCAAAGAGGCATATCTACACTAAGAGAAGATAACCTTATTGTTTTTTGAGAAAGGTTGCAGTAAGTGTTGTTTCTTGAATTATAAGCCACCTCTTCCTTTTTTATACTTTCATTTTCCTTGTCTTCAACCTTTTCTTTCTTTTAAATACCCTGAGTAATTTCTTAGATCTTTCTATTTCTTCTATTCCTTTCTACCCTAACCTATTTGTAGCCGACACACACAAGTAGAGAATTAACTTGTTCTAATTTTGAGTAAGTTCTTCAAAGGACTTAGCAAGAGAAATTGAGTGGAAAAAGGATAATTGAGAGAGTGAGATCAGAAGGGGAATTGTTAAAAGCCAAGATATATTCCCAGAGTAAACACGAGTATTAAGTGGAGTTATCCTATCATTTATTTTGAGTGAATCTTGTGAGGCTTTGTGAGTGTGCTGGTAAGGTTTACTTTTGTTTTATTTGTTTACTAATCATGTCTCAAAGTCCTAAAGGAAATGAAGGTCATCCAAACTTGCAAATGCAAGCATTGATTAGAGAAATGATGAGAATGTTTCAGACATAATTCGATGCTCTTCATGGCAAACTAGACCAAAGACGAGATCAAACTCAAGCTCGGAATAATGATACTCCTCGGAGGTAACAACCTCTTCCAGAAGATGATGTTCTAGACAATTATGATGAAGAAGAACCAGCAATGTTATAAGGAGCTAGGCATTCCAATGTTGATGATAATATGAGCAACATTAAAATCAAGATTCCTCAATTCTGAGGTAAAACTGATCCTGAAGCATATCTTGAATCGGAAAGCAAGGTGGAACATGTTTTTAGTTGCCTTAACTATTTCGAACTCAAGAAAGTAAGATTGGCAGCCATGGAGTTTGTCGATTATGCTTTGATATGATGGGATCAACTTACTATTACCAGAAGGAGGAATGGACAAAGACCAATCTCAACATGGCTTGAAATGAAAGGTATCATTCGTAAATGTTTCATTCATTTTCATTATCATTGGGACTTGTTTCAGAAACTGCATAACCTTAAACAAGGCCAACGAAGTGTGGAGGATTACTATAAGGAGATGGAAGTGGTAATGATCTGAGTCAATATTGAGAAGGATCGTGAAGCAACCATGGCTAGATTTCTTGTCGGACTCAATCCAGAGATTGCCAATACTTTGGAGTTGTACCATTACATAGAGATCGATGAAATTGTGCAAATGGCTATGAAGATAGAAAGGAAATTACGGAGAAAATCTATATTTTGTTTTACCATGCCAACACCTTCAAGATGGAGCCCAAACAACTTGAAGAAATCTACCTCTACTCCTACCAAAGAGAAGGCTGAATCATCCAGTGCTCCACAACTCAACAAGGATAGCCGAGGAAAAGAGACCCCTGAACAATCAAGAGACATTCGGTGCTCTAAATGTCTTGGGAGGGGTCATGTATCTACACAATGTCCCAACCGAAACACCATGTTACTACTTGGAAATGGTGAAATTGAATCTGACCATGAGTAAGAAGAATCACCACCAACAGAAGTCGATGAAGAAATAAAAATTAGTGCTCTCGTGGAAAGTGAAGCTTTTGTGGTTAAAAGAAGTCTGAATACTCAAGTGATGGAAGATAATACACAACGGGAAAACATTTTTCATACTCGATGCCATGTGAATGAAAAGGTGTGTTTCATGATCATAGACGGTAGGAGTTGTACTAATGTTGCCAGTACCATCATGGTGGAGAATTTAGGCTTAAAAACATTGAAGCGTCCAAATCCCTACAAACTACAATGGCTTAATGAACGAGAAGAACTTAACGTGAATAAATAGGTTATGGTTTCTATTTCAATTGGAAAGTACAAGGATGAGGTTATGTACGATATTGTTCCTATGCATGCTAGCCATTTGCTCCTTGGAAGACCATGGCAATATGATAAGAGGACCATCCAAGATTGTTTTACTAATCAATACTCGTTCAAACATGAAGGGAAATAAATTATCCTAACACCTTTGATGCCAAAGCTAGTCCAAATTGATCAAATCAAGATGAAACAAATTGTTGAGGCCATGAGGAAAGGAAAATCAACATCAAGTAAGGAGGAAACTAGTCCAAAAGCGAGTACTTGTACATCTAAGTTCTTGTCACAAAAATACTTATTGTCGAGTCTCAAGATTGATAAAGATTTTTCTAACCTTGAAAATGTAGAAATTTCCTTTGACTTTCAGGAAGTTCCAAGCAACACAACTTATCAAACTGGGAGGTTTAAAGACGTGACCTTTCAAGAGCCAAGAGGTTCGACTAATGAAAAGCAAAGAGTGGTGATTCTCTATCCAAAAGATGTAACCCTTCAAGAATCAAGAGTTGTGCCTAATGAAAGACAAAGGGAGACGATTCTTCATCCAAATGACGTAACCCTTCAAGAATCAAGAGTTGTGCCTAATGAAAGACAAATGGAGGCGATTATTCATCCAAAGGACGTGACTTATGAGGATTATAAGGACATCACCATTCCATGAGTCATCACCTTTCATGATTCGATGTATATATCTATTGAGGAACCAATGGACATGACTTTTGGAATGATAAAGGACATAAACATTCAAGGCAAAATGTCTTCAATAAACATGAACTTTGTACGTTCATATAACAAGAAGTATTTCTTAACTTTAATTATGTTTGATCACATTTTTACTTATGAAAGTTTTCTTTCTTTTCAGATCAAGAACTTCCAAAGCATTCTTTCATAATGAACCTTTTCATAAAGGTACTTATTGAATGGAAGGACACTAGGAAAAGAAGACTTTTCAATTTGAGGACTAATCCATTAAAAAAAGGGAAGATGATGTGATTCAATTCAACATCATATTTACATTGACTATTCTAAAATTTAAAGGGAATAAACTTTCTAACTTTATACATAAAGATGCTTATTTCATATGTTATAATATAGTTATTTTCTTAAATATATATTATATCTATAGTTATTATGATAATAACTTATTTATTAATATATGAGATATAAGTTATTATTATATACTATAGTGCACATTTCTTTCTTATACACATTATATAAGTTTATATACTTAGTTTATTTCCTTATGTTATGTATGTAGACACATTCGGCCAACACTTGGGAGCTAAATTGGAGCATGTAACAACAAGGAAACCTATATGGGGACGTTGAGGAGAGTATAAGGAACCATTGGTAAGAAGTTGTCCGGAGACCCGTGAGGTCATAGCTGGATTGAGCTAATGATTTGAGCTGCAAGATGACCTCATTTTAGCTGGAGAGCTGCACTAACATCATCACCACTTAGGACGCTTCAAATATGTCCTAAGTCAATATTTGTGAAATCGTACCTTTTCACGAATAGTTGCCACCTCAAGAGGTACCTTTTCACTAGGAGCTGCCATAATGTTCACTATGCTACAACTCAACTATGGCCAACTCACCTCCAGCTCATTCACCTCCAAACTAGCTCAAACATGAAGGGTTACCTTTTCAAACATTGTGACCTTTCATGAATGATACAACCCATGAAGATGCCCTTTCACCAAGGACCACGTTGGTGAAGAGATCACACCCATTAGAGGCCTAAATCAATAAGAGACTTGAGATGGAGCTCTATACCTATTCGACCACATCACATGCCTTTCACATAAGAGCTTTGGTGCCAAACATGAGGAGGCACATCATCAGTCAGCCAAGGGAGGTGTCCATGGCGCGAAGATGGACAAGTATGCACCATTCGACCAAGGAAGATGTCTCCCCACCCTTTAACCAAAACATCAAGCCCCTCCATGAAGGGTTAGCTGAACCATCACCAAGCCAAGGGACTTATCCTTTCATTTTAAAGTATTATGTACTTCCATAAAGTCATGTATCTAGCTGAATCAATAGGAGACTATTCGGCCTAGCCCTCTCATTTCCTATATATTGAGAGGCTTGCCTTCATTTTTAATCATCTCATCTCATATATTAAACAAACTCTTGTGAGTTAATATCTCTTCAAAGTTCTTTGTGAACTTTATCGATTAAGCAAGTATAATTCATATACTTGTGGCGTCATTCATTTCATCGTGATTCCTAAATTCCTAGATTGATATCTAGTGGGTTGAAGACACTATCACCACCCCTCAACTAAGTTTGTGAATATCGAGATTATGCTTACTAGCATTGTTAAATTGCTAGATTAATATCTAGCGTGCTTGAGATACAACATCACTACCATCTCCATTTCAACATTTACACCATCAACATCATCCATCAAGACCATAAATATCTTCTTAATTCCGCATCCATCTCTATTCATTTTCTTTTATTTCATTACTTATCCTATTATTCCATTTATTATTTCATCATTAATCATATTTATTTATTATCTTTGTTGTAGGCCAATCTTATAATTCAAGGACATCAATACTTGTCAATCCTAGATCGGAACACAATAAGGTTTTCTACTCACTTCTATCAAAGCGTGTAGATTCAGCCTACATCAATCTTCATTCTCGTCCTCTTCTTGTTCCGATTCAACTTCTCCATCATCTCAAAGAAGTATGGTGTTGCAATTTGGACATTGGCTTGGAATGTGTCCATGCCCCAAACACTTAAAACATTGTATGTCACGGGAATGATTTGGAGTGGCGACAGTCTTACCCTTGCTAGTTTCGGTAATGGGCTTACTTCCTTTGGGTGGTCCTCCTCTTTTATGGGAAAATAATGGATGAGTCATTTTGTATGAACATTGCCCCCATTTTGAAGTCACACTCCCATAAAATCATGTGATACCCTTTCTTTTGAGTTGATTTCCCACCTTTATGGCCATATGCACCATGTCTTCCATCTCCACAAAATGTTGTAACGTAATCACGTTCGCAATGTTTGGATGAAGTCCGTTAGAAATCTTGCGATTGTGGCTTCTCGATCCTCATCGATGTTGGCTCGAATCATGTCCATCTCCATCTCTTTGTGATTATCTTCAACACTTCGGTTACCTTGTGAAAGGTTTTGAAGACTGATGTGATCCTGTCTAGCACCAACTTTCTTTATGACATACTCACATCATTGAAGATCCATCAAGCTCAATATAAGAGAGTTCTACCTTACTTTTTACTATATCTACTCATTTATGAACCATATAATATTATGAGCATACATTTGAATATTAGACTATACTTGAATTATCATAACATGTGCAATCATTATGTCCTATGGTTTGCATCATTGATTGATATTCATGCATATAATCTATAGTTATAATAATACTATTCATTCATTATCGTATGATGCATGAGTTATTATTATAACCTATAGTATACATCTTTATCTTATACACATTATATAGTTCATGTACTTAACTTAGAATTTATGTTATGTGTGTATGTACATTCGGCCACAACATGGGAGCTATATTGGAGCTAAATGAAGAAAGAAAAGCAAGGAAACTTACATGGGACGTTTAGGAGAGCATAAGGAACATTTGGTGAAAAGTTGTCCGGAGACCCGTGAGCTTATAGCTGGTTTGAGCTGAAGTTTTTAGCTATAAGATGATTTTAATTCAGCTGGGGAGCTGCACCATCATCATCACCACTTATGACACATCAAATATGTACTAAGTCAAATTTTGTTAAATCATACCTTTTCGCAAATAGTTGCAACCTCAAGAGGTACCTTTTCACAAGGAGCTGCCATAATGTTCACCATGCTACAACTCACCTATGGCCAGCTCACCTCCAGCTCATTCACCATTTGAGGCCTAAATCACCGAGGGACATGAGACAAAGCTCTATGTCTATTCGGCCACAACCACATGCCTTGCACATGAGAGATTTGGTGCCAATTTGAGGAGACACAACCCCATTCGGTGAAAGTAGATGTCTTTGGCACCAAGATGAAACAAGCATATACATTCGGCCAAGGGAGATGTTCCCTCATCATTACCAAAACATCAAGCCCCTTTATGAAGAGTTAGCCGAACCAACACCAAGCTTATGGACATATCTCTTCATTCAATTAATTATGTATTTTCATTAAGAGACATGTACCAGTCGAAACATTATGTAACCATTCGGCCAAGCCCTTTCATTTCCTATAAATTGAGAGTCTTGCCATCATTTGTACTCATCTCATATCATAGATTAAACAAACTCTTGTAAGTTAATTTCTCTTCAAAGTTGTTTGTGAACTTTATCGATTAAGTAAGGATAATTCATATACTAGTGGCATCGTTCCTTTCACCTTAATTCCTAAATTCCTAGATTGATATCTAGTGGGTTGAAGACACTATCACCACCCCTCAAGTAAGTTTGTGAAGATCGGGACTGTGCTTCCTAGCATTGTTTTCTCTTTGGCGGGCTTGAGATACAACATCACCACCATCTCTATCTCAACATCAACATCATCCATCAAGACCATCAATATCTTCTTAATTCCACAACCATCTCTATTCCTTTTCTTTCATTTTATTACTTATCCTATTATTCCATTTATTATTCCATCATCAATCATATTTCTTTATTATCTTTGTTGCAACCAAAACTTATAATTCAAGGACATCAGTACTTGTCAATCCTAGATCGGAACACAATAAGTCTATCTACTCACTTCCATTAAAACGTGTAGATTCAGCCTACATCAAGCGGTATTCAGAGAATAGTTGGATTGACAACAAAAGTGTCATTGGTGTGCAAAGCAAAATGAAAAATAAGTTCAAAAATAAAAGCAAGACTCCTACAATAAATCAAAGGAGTTCAAAGTCAAAAAGGAAAAAATCAGAAAAGGAATAAGAAAAGAAATTCAAAAAGAGAATCAAAGCAAAGGAAAGTGTTCTACTATTTCAAGTACATCAAAAAGGCATATCTACACTAAGAGAAGATAACCTTATTGTTCCTTGAGAAAGGTTGTAGTAAATGTTGTTTCTTGGATTGTAAGTCACCTCTTCCTTTTCTATACTTTCATTTTCCTTGTCTTCAAACATTTCTTTCTTTTAAATACCTTGAATCCTTTCTTCCACCATTCCATTCCATTTCTTCTTTTCCTTTTCTACCCTAACCTATTTGTAGTCGATGCACACAAGTAGAGAATTAACTTGTTCTAATCTTGAGTAAGCTCTTTAAAGAATTTAGCAAGAGAGATCGAGTGGAAAATGACTAATTGAGTGAGTGAGATTAGAAGGGGAATTCTTAAACGCCAAGTTATATTTTCGAGAGAAAACATGATTGTTGAGTGGAGTGATCCTATCTTTTCTTTGGAGCGAAATTTGTGAGACTTTGTGAGTTTGCTAGTCAGGTTTACTTTTTATTTATCTACTAACAATGTAACAAGTTTCAGGACAAGTTTTGGTAGTGAAAAGAACTTTGAATATTCATCCATGGTGGATAATCAAATAGATAACATTTTCCACACTCGTTGTCCTATAAACAACAAAGTTTGTTTCATGATTATTGATGGGGGAAGTTGTACCAATGTTGCAAGCACTTTAATGGTGGTTAAACTCAGAATCGATACGATTAAACATCCTACACCATACAAGCTACAATGGCTAAATCATAGGGGAGATGTCAGGGTCACCAAGAAAGTCACCATTTCATTTTCAATCGGGAAATACCAAGATCAAGTTCTTTGTGATGTTGTTCCAATGAATGCTTGCCATATACTCCTAGGAAGGCCTTGCCAATTTGATAAAAAGTGATATAGGCTGATCTACACGCTTTGGTGAAAGAGAGTAGATAACCATATTGTGTCCTGATATAGGATTGACAAGTACTAATGTCCTTGAATTATAAACTTGGGCTACAATTAAAATAAGAAAGAAATAATATTAATGATGGACTTAAGAAATGGATAATAATATAAGTAATGGAAATATAAAGAAATGAAATAAAGATAAGAAAGATATAGTTGTAGAAGAATAAAGTTGGTGATGGTCTTAATGAAGGATGTTGAAGATTGTTGATGATGAAATGGAGATGGTGGTGATGTTGTATCTCAAGCACGCCAAAGAGGAAATAATGCTAGGAAGCACAATCCTGATCTTCACAAACTTGCTTGAGGGGAGGTAGAAGTGTATTCAACCCACTAGATATCAATCTAGGAATTTATGAATCATTATGGAAGGTATGACACCACAAGTATATGAATTATACTAGCTTAATCGATAAAGTTCACAAAGAACTTTGAAGAGAAATTAACTCACAAGTATATCAATCATAGGGATTCGGCTAGGTACATGTCTCTATGGAAGTTCATAATGATTCAAGATGAAAGGAGAAGTCCCTTGGCTTGGTGTTGGTTCGACTAACCCTTCATGAATGGACTTGATGTTTCGGCAAGGGGTGGAAAGATATCTCCCATGGTCGAATGTGCATGCTTGTTCATCTTGGTGCCAATTTCCTCTCCTTGGCCAAATGATGATGTGCCTCCTCATGTTTGGCACCAAAGCTCTCATATGCAAGGCTTGTCTTGTGGCTGAATAGGCATGGAGCTATACCTCATGTCTCTTGGTGATTTAAGCCTCCAATGGTTGCATTCTATTCACCAACGTGCTCCTAGATGAAAATGCATCTTCATGGGAAACATCGTTCATTAAAGGTCACAATGTTTGGAAAAGGTAACCCTTAATGTTTGAGCTACTGTTGGTGTCAATAAGCTGGAGGTGAGCTGGTCATAGGTGAGTTCTAGTATGGTGAACATTATGGCAGCTCCTAATGAAAAGGTACCTTTTGAACTGTCAACTATTCACAAAAAGGTACGATTTCACAAATTTTGACTTAGGACATATTTGAAGTGTCCTAAATGGCGATGATGATGGTGAAACTCCCCTACTGAAATGAGGTCATCTTGTAGCTCAAATCTTCAGCTTAATCCAGCTATGAGCTCATGGGCCTCCTGATAACTTTTCACTAATGGTTCCTTATGCTCTCCTAAATCTTGTAGCTATGAGTTTCCTTACTGTTACATACTCCATTTAGCTCCAATGTAGCTCCCAAGTGTTGGTCGAATATGACTACATGCATAACATAAGGAAATAAACTAAGTATATAAACTTATATAATGTGTATAATATAAGAATATGAACTATAGTATGTCATAATGACTTATGCTTTATATATAATGAATAAGCTATCATCACTATAGCTATAGATGTAGTATATGTATATGAATATAGCTATGTTATTGTATACGAAATAAGCATCGTTATGTATAAAGTTAGAAAGTTTCTTCCCTTAAAAGGTTGGATTAGCCAAAGTAAACATGATGCTGAATTGGATCACATAATCCTCCCACTCTTTTATTCGATTTATCCTCAAATCAAAAGGTCTTCTTTTCCTAGTGTCCTTCCATTCAATAAGTACCTTTATGAAAAGGTTCATATCCTTTGAAAGAATGCATTGGAAGTTCTTGATCGAAAAAGAAAGAAATCTTTCATAAATAAAAATGTAATCAAACATAATTAAAGTTAAGAAATACTTCCTGTTAAATGCATGTTCAAAGTTCATGTCTATTAAAGACATTTTGCTTTGAACGTTTGTGCTCTTTTACATTCCAAAAATCATGTCCCTTTGTCATTCAATAGATGTATGCGTTGATTCATGAAAGGTGATGACTCTTGGAATGGTGATGTTCTTATAGTCTTCATAAGTCATGTCCCTTGGATGAAGAATCGCCTCCCTTTACTTGTCATTATTCATACCTCTTGGCCCTGGAAAGTTCACATCCTTTAGTTCCTCAAATTGATGAATTATGTCACTTGGATTATCTTGTAAGTCAAAGGAAATTTTTGCATTGTCAAGGTTAGAAAAATATTTATTGACCTTGCGTCTCGTCCATAAACATCTCTGTAAGCAGATGTATAAGCACTTGTTTTTAGACTAGTTTCATCATGGTTTGACTTCCATTTTCCTTTCCTCGTGGCCTTAATACTTTGTTTCATCTTGTTTTGATCAATTTGGACTTGTTTAGGCATCAAAGGTGTTAGGATAATCTTCTTTCCTCCATGGTTGAACGAATATTGATTGGTAAAACAATCATAGATGGCCCTTCTATCATATTGCCATGGTCTTTCAAGGAGTAAATGGCTAGCACGCATATGAACAACATATAACCTCATCCTTGTACTTTCCAATTGAAAAAGGAACCATCACCTATTTGTTGACATTAAGTTCTCCTCATTCATTAAGACATTGTAGTTTGTAGGGATTTGGATGCTTTAACATTTTTAAGCCCAATTTCTCCACCATGATGGTAATTACCACATCGGTACAACTCCCTTCGTCTATGATTATGAAACATGCCTTTTCATTCACATGGAATCTGGTATGAAAGATGTTTTCCCGTTGTGCATTGTCCTCTATTACTTGAGCACACAGACTTGTTTTAACCACTAGGGCTTCGCCTTCCACAGGAGCACCAATTTTGCCTTCTTCCATAACTTCTGTTGGTGGTGCTTCTTCTTCTTCACGGTCAGATTCAATTTCACCATTTCCAAGTAGTAACATAGTGTTTGGGTTGGGATATTGTGTGGATACATGTCCCTCCCAAGACATTTAAAGCACCAGATGTCTCTTTTCCTCTAATATCCTTGTTTAGTTGGGGAGCACTTGATGATTCAGCCTTTTCCTTGGTAGGAGTAGGAGTAGACTTCTTCAAATTGTTAGGACTCCATCTTGAAGGTGTAAGCATGGTAGTGTGAGCTATAGATATTTTCTTTAATTGCCTCTCTATTTTCATAGCCATTTACACCATTTCATCAATCTCTATGTAATGATATAACTCCAATGTGCTGGCAATCTTGGGATTCAGTCTGGCAAGAAATCTAGCCATGGTTTCTTCAAGATCCTCTTCAATATCGTCTCAGATCATTGCCACTTCAATCTCCTTAAAGTAATCCCCCACCCTTCATTGGCCTTGTTTAAGGTTATGCAACTTCTGAAACATGTCCCGGTGATAATGAGTAGGAATGAAACGTTTACGCATGATACCTTTCATTTCAAGCCATGTTGAGATTGGTCTTTCTCCATTCCTCCTCTGGGTAATAGTAAGCTGATCTCACCATAGCAAAGCATAATCGACAAACTCCATGGTTGCCAATCTCACTTTCTTAAGTTCGGAATAGATGTGGCAACTAAAAACACGTTCCACCTTACTTTCTAATTCAAGATAGGCTTCACGATCAGTTTTCCCTTGGAATTGAGGAATTTTTATTTTGATATTACTCATATTATCATCAACATTGGCACGCCTAGGTCCTTGTATTAATGCTAGTTCTTCTTCATCACAATGGTCTAGGACATCATTTTCTGGAATAGGTTGTTGCCTCCGAGGAGTATCATTGTTCCACCCGTGGGGTTGATATTGTCTTTGGTTTAGTTTATCATGAAGAGCATCAAATTATATTCAAAACATTCTCATCATTTCTCCAATCAATTATTGAATTTGCAAGTTTGGTTGACCTGTATTTCCTTTAGGACTTTGAGACTTGGTTAGTAAATAAATAAAACAAAAGTAAACATTACCAACACACTCACAAAGCCTCTCAAGTTCACTATAAAGAAATGATAAGATCACTCCACAAAACTCTCGTGTTTACTCTTGGGAATATAATTTTGGCTTTTAACAATTCCCCTTATGATCTCTCTCTCTCAATTTTCCTTTTTCCACTCAATTTCTCTTGCTAAGTCCTTTTAACAACTTACTTAATATTAGAACAAGTTAATTCTTTCCTTGTGTGTGTCGGCTGCAAATAAGGTTAGGGTAAAAAGGAATAGAAGAAATGGAAAGGTAAAAAAAGAATTTAAGGTATTTAAAAGAAGAAAATGGTTGAAGACAAGAAAAATGAAAGGATAGAAAAGGAAGAGGTTACTTACAATCCAAGAAACAATATTTACTGCAACCTTTCACAAGAAACAATAAGGTTATCTTCTTTTAGTGTAGATAAACCTCCTTGATGTACTTGCAGTGGTATAGCACTTTCCTTGGCTTGCTTTCTTTTTGAAATTCTTTTTTCTTCTTTTTCTTCTTTTTGTATTTTGAACTCCTTTGATTGTTGTAGGAGGTTTTTTTCTTTTCGAACTTCATTTTCTTTTTGCTTTGTATGCCAATGACACTTTTGTTGTCAATCCAACAATGCTCTAATTACCGCCTAATGTAGGTTGATCTATACGCTTTGGTGGAAGAGAGTTGACAGCCTTATTGTGTCTCGATCTAGGATTGAAAAGTACTGATGTCCTTGAATTATAAGCTTGGGCTACAATTAAAATAAGAAAGAAATAATATTAGTAATGGACTTAAAAAATGGATAATAATATAAGTAATGGAAATTTAAAGAAATGAAATAAAGATAAGAAAGATATAGCTACGAAAGTATGATGTTGGTAATGGTATGAATGAAGGATGTTGAAGATAGTTGATGATGAAATGGAGATGGTGGTGATGTTGTATCTCAAGCACACCAAAGAGGAAACAATGCTAGGAAGCACAATCTCGGTCTTCACAAACTTACTTGAGGAGTGGTAGAAGTGTCTTCAACCCACTATATATCAATCTAGGAATTTAGGAATCATGATGGAAGGTATGACTCCACAAGTATATGAATTATACTTGCTTAATCGATAAAGTTCACAAAGAACTTTGAAGAGAAATTAACTCAGAAGAGTTGGTTTTAATATATGAGAAGAGACGAGTACAAATGAAGGCAAGCCTCTCAATTTATAGGAAATGAGAGGGCTTGGCCGAAAGGTTACATAGGGATTTGGCTAGGTACTCTATGTAAGTAGATAATGATTCAAGATGAAATGAGAAGTCCCTTGTCTTGGTGTTTTTTCTGCTAACCCTTTATAAATGGACTTGATTTTTTGGTAAAGGGTGGAGAGATATCTCCCTTGGCCGAATGTGCATGCTTGTTCATCTTGGCACCACTTTCCCCTCATTGGCTGAATGGTGATGTGCCTCCACATGTTTGGCACCAAAGCTCTCATGTGCAAGGCATGTGTTGTGCCCGAATAGGCATAAAGCTCTATCTAATATCTCTTGGTGATTTAAGCCTCCATTGGTTGTAATCTCTTTAACAATGTGCTCCTAGATGAAAAGACATCTTCATGGGCATCATCATTCATGAAATGTCACAATGTTTGGAAAAGGTAACCCTTCATGTTTGAGCTACATTTGTGTGAATGAACTGGAGGTGAGCTGGTCATACGGGATTTGTAGTATGGTGAACATTATGGCAGCTCCTTGTGAAAAGGGACCTCTTGAAGTGGCAACTATTCGCGAAGAGATACGATTTCACAAATTTTGACTTAGGACATATTTGAAGTGTCCTAAGTGTTGATGATGATGGTTCAGCTCCCCGACTAAAATAAGGTCATCTTGTAGCTCAAATATATAGCTCAATCGAACTATGAGCTCACGAGCCTCTGAATAAATTTTCACTGATGGTTCCTTATGCTCTCCTAAACATCCCTATGTGAGTTTCCTTGCTGTTACATGCTCCATTTAGCTCCAATGTAGCTCCCAAGTGTTGGCCGAAATGCCTACATACATAACATAAGGAAATAAACTAAGTATATAAACTTTTATAATGTGTATAATATAAGAATGTGAACTATATTATATCACAATGACTTATGCTTCATATATAATGAATAAGTTATAATCATTATAGCTATAGATGTAGTATATGTATATGAATATAGATATGCTATAGTATACGAAATAAGCATCATTATGTATAAAGTTAGAAAGTTTCTTCCCTTGAAAGGTTGGATTAGCCAAAGTAAAAATGATGCTAAATTGGATCACATCAAAAAGGTTATTCATAATGGTTTCACGAACCGGTATTCTTTCTATCACAATGAAAAGAAATTCATCTTGACTCCACTTTTACCAAACCAAGTATATGAAGATCAAATTCATTTGAAAATAAACATTAAAGCAATGAAAGAGCAACTTAAAGACAATGCAATTGAAGGAGAACATTTGGAGAAAAATTCAAATGAAGAAAGTCTTGAACGTTTGAAGGAAAATTCAAATGAAGAAAAGCTATTTGAAGTTGAACAAAAGAGAGTGGATGAAGGAGACGTTGGAGTTGAAAATAAGAGTTGCAAAGGATAAATTTAGAGATAAAGAGGAGAATGAAGAACAGATTTTGACTAACCTTACTATTTCATCTATTCTTCATAATGTTTTCTAGGATAATCCAAGATATGTATCTTTTTGGGGAGATGATTCAAGAATCACGAATTTTAGAGGACTAAAAGATGTGACCTTTGAAGAACCAATAGACGTGACTTTTGGTAATCCACAAAATGTCTCTTGATATTTCAAAAGAAGTGTCACTTGAAGTACTAAGAGTTGTAGCCGTTGACATTCCAAATACATTGAACATATTAAAGGGAATTCAACGACCAATGGAGTTCTCCATCATTAAGCAAATAACTCCCATTAAACATCCACATTGGTTTGATAATTCCATTCATTTTGTTTATAATTTCTTATATTCTAACTTTGATTTAATTTGTAAGAAATCAATTCATATACATGGTATTATCCTACCAAACAATGATGGCAAGTTCTTTTGTCATCATGAGATTGATTGGTGTATTGAACTAAACCATTTTAAGAGTATAATGCGAGCATTGTCCACATACTCAAGAGTTATCATTTGGAAAACTGCATCAAGCATGGAGGATGATTCAAAGGGCACAACTTGTCAAATGGAGGAACCAAGAGGCATGATTCATTGATGATGTAAGGCTATTCAAGCTTCTTCAATAATGGAGAAGTTGGCAGCCTTGTTGTTTCCCGATTTAGGAGAGACACCAAATGCTACACTTTGAATTGATAAGTAATCTGCATAATATAAGAAAGAAAATGATTAATTGGAAATAAGAAGGAAAGAAATGGAAATTGATAAGAAATGAAATGAAAAGTAATGATATCAAAGTAGGATGCAGAAGTGTTGAAGAAGTATTCTTCAATGGAACTTGAATTGGCCTCCAATGTTGTTGTTGGACGTTGCCTTAATGATGAAGGAAGGATGCTTCAATGATGATAAAGATGGTAATGTAATGGTGGTAGATGTGGTGTGAAAGTGATGGAATATGGTGATGGAAAGATAGTATCTTATAAGACTAAGGAGGAACCAATACTATAAATGAGCAAAGACCCGTTTCTTATAAGTCATTATAAGGGATGGTAGCAAGGACTTGAACCCACTAGTTATAATAAATAGAAACTCTAAGAATCAAGAGAAGGGTTTGACACCACAAACTTAAGAAATAAGCTTGCTTAATCGATATAGTTCTAAAAGAATTTAAAGATAGAATAATCGCACAAGAGTTTTAATTTATCCAATGGTAGAGTTTACAAATGAATGTCAAAGCCTATTTATAGGCGTGCAAGGGGTTTGGTTGAATAGATACAAGTCTTTTCGACAAAATAAATGTCTTAAAATGAAAGTAAATGATGCTTGGATGATGGGAGATGTCCTTGGTCGAATTGTCCTCTTGTTGTTCATCTTGGCGCCAACTTTGAAATAAGGTGATGCTTTGGCCAAATAGAGAGAAGTCTCTTCATGTTGGCACCCATTTCATCCCACACGCATGGAACATGGGTGGCTGGTCATGAGGCACTCATATGGGTGGCATAGGGTACTTATGGTGTGGCTCCTCCATGGCGTGAAGATAAGCAGCAAGTTAGGCATGACTTGGTATTCATCTGGCGTTAAAATAACATGGTATCAATGGGGCATCAACTTATTATGAAAAGTCACATTTGTGCAAGACAAGCTTTCATCATTTGAGCTACTTCCCATGTATTTGAGCTAAAGATGAGCTGGCCATAGATGAAGGACATGTAGTTGAGTCGTAGGATAGCTCCTTGTGAAAATGCACTACTCGGAATGGCAAGTCTTCACGAAAAGGTACGAATCCACAAAAATTGACCTAGACTATATTTGTAGTACTCTGTGTAGTGATGATGATGGTATAACTCTCCAGATGAAATCAAGTCTCTAGCTAACTCAAAAGTCCAACTCAAGTTAGCTATGAGCTTGGGGGTTAGCTGACAACTTTGACCCAAAATGTTCTTGAGCTGTCCCAGAGTTGTCCTAGTCAAGATTCCATAGCTCTTGGACTCTAATGCTAGCTTTAAGTCAGCTACCATTGTGTGGCCGCCTATGCACCTGCAAAAGAAAGCATAATATAAGCTAAGTATTATAAGTAATAAACATATAAAGATATGGACTATAGGTTATAATAATAAATCATGCATCATATGATAATGAATGAATATTATTATAATTATAGATTATATGTATGAATTTCAAAAATGATGCAAACCATAGAATAAAATGCACATATTATGATAATTCAAGTATAGTCTAATATGCAATGTATGCTCAAAATAAAGTATACTATATAAATGAGTAAATATAAGATAAGGTAAGGTACAACTCCCTTAGATTGAGGTTGATGGATCTTGAATGATGTGAGCATGTCATGAAGAAAGTTGGTGCTAGACAGGATCACATCAATGGAAGTTTCTTTCAGATGATGTTTCCTCAAATCGAAAGGTGACTTCTCCTTAGTTTCTTCCCATCCAATATATGCAACATGTATCTTTATGAAAAGATTCTTTTCATAAGTCATGTCTTTTGAATAAGTGCTTTGAATATACATGACTTGAAAAGTAAGATAACTCTCATAAGTAAAAACACGATTGAATTCAAATAACTGAAAATTGTACTTCGTGTTGGTGTTTGATGGTGGATTAAAAATCATGTCTGTTGAAGACATGTTGCTTTGAATGATCATGTTCCTTGGCATTCAAAAAATCATGTCCATTGAATCATGAAAATTCACAACTTTATGTTCTTGAAGGGTCACGCCCATTAATCCTTTATGAATCATGTCTCTTGGCTCTTTCCCTTGACAAATTGTGTCCTTTGAATCATCCTGCAAATCAAAGAAACATTATGCAGTTTCATGGTTAGAATAATCATCCTCAATCTTGCGTGTCATCCATAGGCATTCTAGAATGACCTTGCCATCACAAATTGATAAGAAAATACCATAGACATGAACTGACTTGCTGCAAAATAAGTAAATGAAAAACTATTAACAATATGGATGGAAATATCAAACCAGAGTGGATGTTTAATGGGAGGTGGTTGCTTGATGATGGAAAACTCCATTGGTTGTTGAATTCTATTCCATAGTTGTAATGAACTTGGAGCTTCAATGTTCATAACTTTTGGCACTTCAAATGACACATCTTTTTAAACCTCAAGTGGCATAACTATTGAAACATCAAAGGACATATCTTGTGGATCACCAAAGGTCAGACCTATTGGTTCTTCAAAAGACACATTTCTTGAATCATCAACTTGAAGTGATATGTCTCTTGGATTATCTTGCAAAACAATAGGAAGAATAGATGAAAGATAAAGGTTAGTTAAAATATGTTCTTAATTCTTCTCTTTATATCCATATTCATCTTTTCAACTCCAACGTCTTCTTTATACACTCTTTGATTCTCATCATTTTTAGCATTTTGTTCAACTTCAAATTGCATTCCTTCATTCAAACTTTCTTCCAAACGTTCTTCTTCAAGTTGCTCCTTCATTGCTTCAATGCATTTCCTCAATGTGTTTTGATCTTCATTTACTCGGCTAGATGATAGTAGTGTCAAGATAAATTTTCTTTCATCGTGGATGAATGAGTAGCGATTTGTGAATCCATCATAGATAGCCTATTTTTCAAATTGTAATGGTCATCCAAACAGGAAATGACTCGTACTCATAAGCACCACGTGGTATAGAATCTCGTCTTTTTATTTTCTGATTGAGAATGACACAAGTACTTTTTCAGTAACCTTCAACTCTTCCTCGTCATTCAACCATTGCAATTTATATGGGCTGGAATGTTTAATCGTTGTAAGCCCCAATTTGTTCACCATGTATGTGCTTGCAATGTTTGTTCAACTTCCTCCGTCAATAGCTACAAGACACACTTTACCATTTACATTGCAACGATTGTGAACTGTGTTTGTTCTTTGTTGTTCATCCTCCAATGTTTGGAAGGATAAAAGAACACAAGACATTGTTAGCATAAAAAAATTAAAAATAAAACCTTACCAGTGCACTCACAAAGCCTCACTTGGTCACTCTAAAGAAAATTCAAATTTCACTCCACTCACACTTATGTTTACACTCGGGGATATGTTCTTGGTTTTTTCTGATCCCCCTTCTAATCTCACCCTCTCGTTTCCCTTTTTCCGATCAATTCTCTCTTGTGGGTCCTTTATAGAACTAACTCAAGATTGAGCAAGTTTCTTTGTTTGTTGCCTCGGCTATAGGAAATGGTTATGGTATAGAAATAGTAAAGGTAAAGGTAGGATAAATTGGTTAACAACAGATAAGGTAATAAATAAGAACGAACGAAAGAAAAGAAAATGAAATGAAATAAAGAGAAAATGAAGATAACTTACAACTCAAGTTGCAACACTTACTATCTTCCTTCACAAGAAACAACAAGGATACCTCCTTCTAGTTTGTTGTTGGGGCAGACTGTAATGTTCTTCTCTTTGAGTGTACTTTGCAAATTTGCTTCACTTTTTATCTTCTTTTTCTTTTCTTTCTTTTTTTCACTCCAATTTTGATGTAAGAGTCTTTTCCTTTCTTTATGTTTTTCTTCTCTCTTTTGCTTTTTGTTGCAACACTTGATTGTCAATCTGACTAAGCTTTGAATATCGCTTGATGTAAGGCTATTCAAGCTTCTTCAATAATGGAGAAGTTGGAAGCCATGTTGTTTCCCAATCTAGGAGAGACACCAAATGCTACAGTTTGAATTGATAAGTAATCTGCACAATATAAGAAATAAAATGATTAATTGGAAATAAGAACGAAATAAATGGAAATTGATAAGAAATTAAATGAAAGAAATGATATCAAAGTAGGTTGCGGAAGTGTAGATGAAGTATTCTTCAATGGAACTTGAATTGGCCTCCAATGTTGTTGCTGGAAGTTGCCTCAATGATAAAGGAATGATGCTTCAATGATGATTAAGATGATAATGGAACAGTGGTAGAGTTGGCGCGTAGGTGATGGAATATGGTGATACAAAGATAGTATCTTATAAGACTAAGAAGGAACCAATGCTATAAATGAGTAAAGACTCGTTTCTTATAAGTTGTTATAAGGGATGGGAGCAAGGACTTGAACCCACTAGTTATAATAACTAGGAACTCTAAGTATCAAGGGAAGGGTTTGACGCCAAAAAAAATAAGCTTGCTTAATCGATATAGTTCTAAAAGAACTTAAAGAGAGAATAATCTCACAAGAGTTTTAATTTATCCAATGTTGGAGTTTACAAATGAATGTCAAAGCCTATTTATAGGCCTGCAACGGGTTTGGCAGAATAGAAACAAGTCTTTTCGGCAAAATACATGTCATAAAATGAAAATAGATGATGCGTATATGAGGGGAAATGTCATTGGCCAAATGGTCTCATTGTTGTTCATCTTGAAGCCAACTTTGAAGCAAGTTGATTCTTTGGCCAAATAGGGAGAAGCCTCTTCTTGTTGGCGCCCATTTCATCCCACACACATGGAACATGGGTGGTTAGTCATGAGGCACTCACATGGGTGGCATAGGGTACTTATGGTGTGGCTCCTCCATGGCGTGAAGATAAGCAGAAAGTTAGGCATGACTCGGTATTCATCTGGCGTTAAGTTGACATGGCATCAATGGGGCATCAACTTATTATGAAAAGTCACATTTGTGCAAGACAAGCTTTCATCATTTGAGCTACTTCCCATGTATATGAGCTGAAGATGAGTTGGCCATAGATGAAGGACATGTAGATGAGTGTTAGGATAGCTCCTTGTGAAAATGAACTTCTCGGAATGGCAACTCTTCACGAAAAGGTACGAATCCAAAAAAATTAACCTAGACCATATTTGTAGTGCTCTGTGTGGTGATGACGATGGTGTAACTCTCCAGCTGAAATGATGTCTCTAGCTAGCTCAAAAGTCTAGCTCAAGTCAGCTATGAGCTCAGGGGTCAGCTGGCAACTTTGTCCCAAAATGTTCTTGAGTTGTTCCAGAGTAGTCCTATTTGAGTTTCCATAGCTTTTGGACTTCAATGATAGCTTTAAGTCAATTCCCATCATGTGGTCCCCTATGCACCTGCAAAAGAAAGCGTAATATAAGCTAAGTGTTATAAGTAATAAACATATAAAGATTTGGACTATAGGTTATAATAATAAATCATGCATCATATGATAATGAACGAATATTATTATAACTATAGATTATATGTATGAATTTCACCAATGATGCAAACCATATATGGAATGCATATGTTATGATAATTCAAGTATAGTCTTATATGCAATGTATGCTCAAAAAAATATATACTATATAAATGAGTAAATATAAGATAAAGTAAGGTACAACTCCCTTAAATTGAGCTTGATGGATCTTGAATGATGTGAGCATGTCATGAAGAAAGTTGGAGCTACACAAGATCACATCAATGGAAGCTTAAGAGAATTATCTTTTAAAGTGCCAAAATCTTCAACTTTTAATGATTCAATTGACATGATTTTTGAAGAACCAAACAATATGTCTTTTGTGGTACCAGAAGATATGAATATTCTAGACAATATGTCTTCAAAAGACATGACTCTTGACCATCAACCAAACATATACAGGGAGTATTTCTTTCACTTATTTATCATTAATCATTCTCTTACTTATGAGATTCTCTTTTCTTTTCAGGTCATGGACATTAAAGGAACTTATTCAAGGGTTATGACTTTTGATAAGAATCCTTTCATAAAGATGACCTATGGAGACAAAACATCAACGATTGAATGGGTGTACAATTTGGAGAAGCCACCTTTCGATTTTGAGGACAAATCGTCCAAAAGAAGGGGAGGATGATGTGATCCTGTCTAGCACCAAGTTTCTTCATGACATACTCACATCATTGAAGATCCATCAAGCTCAATATAAGGGAGTTATACCTTACCTTTTACTATATTTACTCATTTATGCACTATACATTATTATGATCATACATTTGCATATTAGACTATACTTGAATTATCATAACATGTGCATTCATTATTTTCTATGGTTTGCATCATTGATTGATATTCATGCTTATAATCTATAGTTATAATAATAATATTCATATAATGCATGAGTTTTTATTATAACCTATAGTACACATCTTTATCTTATACACATTATATAGTTGATATACATAACTTGGTCTTTATGTTGTGTGTATAGGTACATTCAGCCACAACTTGGGAGCTATATTGAAGCTAAATGAAGAAAGCAAAGGAAAGGGGAAACTCACATGGGGACGTTTAGGAGAGCATAAGGAACATTTGGTGAAAAATTGTCTGGAGACCCGTGAGCTAATAGCTGGATTAAGCTGAAGATTTGAGCTACAAGACGACTTCAATTCAACTGGGGAGCTGCACCATCATCATCACCACTTAGGACACTTCAAATATGTCCAAAGTCAAGTTTTGTTAAATTGTACCTTTTCACAAATAGTTACAACCTCAAGAGGTACCTTTTCATAAGGAGCTTCCATAATGTTCACCATGCTACAACTCACCTATGGCCAGCTCACCTCCAGCTCATTCACCTCCAAACTAGCTGAAACGTGAAAGGTTACCTTTCAAAACAATGTGACCTTTCATGAATGATGCTACCCATGAAGATGCCCTTTCACCAAGGAGCACGTTCGTGAAGAGATTGCAACCATTGGAGGCCTAAATCACCGAGGGACATGAGGCAAATCTCTATGCCTATTCAGCCACAACCAAATGCCTTGCAGATGAGAGATTTGGTGCCAATTTCAGGAGACACAGCCCCATTCGGCCAAAGGAGATGTCTTTGGCGCCAAGATGAACAAGCATATGCATTCGACCAAGGGAGATGTTCCCTCATCATTTCCAAAACATCAAGCCCCTTTATGAAGAGTTAACCGAACCAACACCAAGCTTATGAACGTATATCTTCACTCAATTAATTATATATTTTAATTAAGAGACATGTACCGGTCGAAACACTATGTAACCATTCTGACAAGCCCTCTCATTTCCTATAAATTGAGAGGCTTGCCATAATTTGTACACATCTAATCTCATATATTAAACAAACTATTGTGAGTTAATTTCTCTTCAAAGTTCTTTGTGAACTTTATCGATTAAGCAAGTATAATTCATATACTTGTGGCATCATTCCTTTCACCTTGATTCCTAAATTCCTAAATTGATATATAGTGGGTTGAAGACACTATCACCACCCCTCAAGTAAGTTTGTGAAGATCAGGATTGTGCTTCCTAGCATTGTTTCCTCTTTGGCGTGCTTGAGATACAACATCACCACCATCTTCATTTCAATATCAACACCATCAACATCATCCATGCAGACAATCAATATCTTCTTAATTTCGTATCCATCTCTATTACTTTTCTTTCATTTCATTACTTACCCTATTATTCCATCATTAATCATATTTCTTTGTTATCTTTGTTGTAACCCAAACTTATAATTTAAGGACATCAGTACTTGTCAATCCTAGATTAGGACACAAAAATGCTATCTACTCACTTCCATCAAAGCGTGTAGATTCAGCCTACATCAAAGACGGTTGAATAACTCTCGGTGGTAGTGGGTTGGAATGAATCACCTTCGCATCACTGCTTTCATTTCATCCCATGTAGTGATATAATGTTCTTTATTCCATCTCCTACTTGATGTCAATTAATCCCACCATATTAGTGCATAATCCATAAACTCAAGGGCAGCGAGTTTTACCTTCTTGAGTTCGGAATAATCAAGACACCCGAAAATGTGCTATACCTTCTTTTCCCATGCTAGGTAAGCCTCGGGATCCATCTTGCCTTGGAATGGTGGAATGGAAATATTAATATTAACAAGATTATCATCCATCAATGGATGAAACCTTTGGGGCCTTATACGTCAATTTCATATTCTTTGTCGTGATGCACGATCTTCTTCTGGTCTTTCAACTTCTTCATTTCCTTCTTGATTGACATCTTCTTGCTCTCGGAATCCTTGAGTACGCTCCTCTTCAATACGATCAATACGTTTATGGAGAGGTTCCAACTCTTCCCTCAAAATCCTGGTCAATTCACGCACCATTGCGTGCATTTGTAGGTTTGGTTCAACGTTACCTGTAACTTGAGAATTGTCTCCCGAATGATGAGACATAATTAGTAATATACAAAATAACCTAAAAAAAACCTCAACAAACACTCAAAGAAAAGTCACTACCACTCGTGTTTCACTCGAGATGGCTTTTACCCTTAATGATCACTCTTGCCGTTTACCACTCATGCCATTTACCACTCATACATTGATTTCAAGTCCTTTTGGGAACTTCCTCAAGTCTTACAAGGTCTAGTTGACTTCGGCTGAAACAATTGTGACTTGGTAGTAAGGATAGTGAAAATAAATTGGCTACAAGGAAAATAGATGGTAAGTAAAGGTAACAAAATTGAATAACTGAATATAAAGATGAAGTAAAAATTTTTTTAAAGATGAAAAGAATTACTCCCTCCCTCTTTAAACTTTTTCTTTCTTTTTTGATTTGTTTTTTATTTTTTACTAACCCGGGAGAGAGAAAATGAAACGATACGCTTATTGAATCGGATTGCTCTGATACCAAATGATATGATCTCGATTATGAGTTTTGAATCATATATATTATTTCCCGATCGTGATTCTAGTAAGAGATTGAATTGCTTTCTTTAAACGGAAGATGATGGAAGTTGTGGTTTGGATGGAATGAAAGTATGGCGAAGGTATGGGTTGGTAATGGCATAGAATATGAAAGATGGATTGAAAAGAAAATGGATTGTAACCCTCTAACTATATGAGTTAGGAACCAACAATATAAATAGATGGAATCAAAGTAGAAGCAGATGGAACGTGACCCACTAGCTATAGATGAGCTAGGAACCAACGCTATAACAAAAGGAAATGGGTGAAGAGAACAAGACTATCTTGAAGCCAATAAACTTATACAAGAGAACAAGAATGAAAGGAACCTCTCAAATATGTTTTATATCTTCAAATGTGTGTCTACAAATGATCCCAAAGGTTCCTATTTATTTTCTAAGCAGCATACGAAAAGACTCAAAAGATGAAAACATTCTCATCAATTTAGCAATAAAATGCACTTGAATGTTTTGTCTTCTTATGTTCAAGGTTGGATGAATATTCTATATCATTTTGGGGATGAATATAGACAATATGAAGCTGAATTTGGCCTTAATTTCGTCCAAGGGGTGAAAGACTCTTTATATTCCATGCTGAAATTTGTCTTAACAAGTGAATTAAATCACCCTTGATTGCATGCTCCCTTGACGAATATGAACAGCCCTAGAATTTAGATGATAACAATAAGATTTGAATGTATTGAATGAGTGAATTAAGAGTAATTCAATGGTTTGTCACTTGTCTGAAGTTGAAAAGACTCTCCCTTGGCTCAAACTCATCCAAATCATCCAGCCATAAAATTCCCGTAACAAAATTCCTGCATGCACTGTCTTCAATAAATCGATCATATCTCAAGCTCCCGATATTGGATTAAGGTGATTCAAAAGGCGTTGGAAAGATAAGAGATAAAGGAATAATATCCAATTGATTTCTAGAACCAAAAACATTTGTATATCACCCATAATTGGAAGACATTCTGACTAACATTCTTGTATATGATGAAACCATTCAACTTCTCTCATGCACCTAGACACAGAGATGAACTTTATTCATTATTTAATAGAAAACATGCATTAATAAATTAAGAGCTAAATTAATAAATGAACTAATTCCCTAATTGAACTATATGATTTAAATGCAATGCATGCTTGAATGAACAACACACTTATTAAATTTAATGAATGTTATACAAACTTTAAATTCTCATGCAAATTCATGCATAAGCAATGTAAAGTGTTCCTCCCTTATTATTTCTTCTTCAAATCATTCTAAACTTAATGTAAACATACTCTCCATGGCTGCTTGAAACTCCTTAGCCCTTGTTCGTGTGATGAGGCCACTTGGGTACTTCTCTGGGTCTTTGCTATTGGCGATCATATCAGTTATGCCCCATGGATTGTACACGCCTTTTCCAATTCCAACCATGTCATGGGTAGATATCTCTATGAACTTTGTTTTGGGCTGACCAAAGACCAGGAGTGGAAAATATTAAATATATCTGTTGGTCGATAGGTTCTCTAAGATGGTTCACTTTATACCATGCAACAAGACCGGTGATGCCATACATATTACAAATTTGTTCTTCATATAATTTGTAAGGTTACATGGACTTCCTCGAACCATTGTGTTAGACAGAGATGTCAAATTCTTAAGCCACTTCTGGAGGACTTTGTGGAGTAAAGTTGGCACAAAACTACTATTTTCTACTACATTGCATCAACAAACGAATGAAAAAACTATTGTGGTTAATAGAGTTTTGTCAACGTTACTCAGATCCATCATCAGGAAGAACATCAAAACTTGGGAAGAATGCCTACCACACGTGGAGTTTGCTTACAACCAAACCATTCATCCAGCAACCAAGTATTCTCCATTTGAGGTAGTGTATGGTTTTAACCATTTAACTCCTTTAGACTTACTTCCTTTACCTTATGATCAAATAGTGAACAAATATGGAAAGGAAAAAGCACAATTTGTTAAAAGGCTCCATCAACAAGTCAAGGACAATATTGAAAGAAGAACTAGATAATATGAACAATAAACAAACAAAGGAAGGAAGAATATAACTTTTAAAGTGGGTGATTGAGTTTAAGTACACTTTAAAAAAGAAAGGTTCTCAAATCAAAGAATGTCCAAACTATTACACTGAGGAGACGGTCCATTTAAAGTGTTGGAAAAGATAAATGATAATGCATACAAATTAGAGTTGCACGGTGAGTTTGGTGGTGTAAGTGCTTCATTCAACATATATGAGTTGTCAGTATTTGAGGATGGAAACGATAAGGGGACAAATCGCTTAAAACAAGGGGGGATGATGTGGTCACACCTACGTTGGATCCAAAAGTGATGCCTCAAGATCCCATTACTCAATCAAGGGCCAAATAATTAAGGGAAGTACTCCCAATTGAGTGTCCTGAATACTTCAATTCGTTTGACAACTTAACATAACCCAATGTTAAGTTGTACAATATTTTAATAGCTAAAGAATAACTTAGTATATCCACATCTTTTTTATTGATGTACAATGTTATAATTATGTTAGATTAGTCTTGCATTCATTTAAGCATGATTCATTACATTAATGAAATGGAAGCATGCTTAATCATTCATTTGTTAGCACATGTGCATTCATTCTAGCTCCTAAGTCTTATACAACTTACATATGTTATATGATTATGTACTTAGCTCATGACATGCATACATAGCTCACAAGATCATATTCATGCACGGCAGTAAGGTAATTAGACCATACAAGCTCAATGCCTTTGATTTACCTTGTTTTCTTTGCACATCTACGTACATGGAAGTATGGTACAATTGGAGTAGATTGTTAGAGTATTTGGATCCATATGTAAATCACAATTAGCTCACAAACATCATGGCAGCTCGTGTAACATAATAGGAAGCTCAACTCAGCTGGAGGAGCTCGAGGCTAGCTAATCTCAGCTAGTTGGACTATTTGAAGACAAGTTGCTAAAAGTGATAACAAATGCAGCTGATGGTGATGCTAAGGACCTTGAGAGATCACGGATAAGAAGATCATTCACCACCCGCCCTTGCATTGTTAGCTAGTTATATAAATGCAAGCTTGAAGATAGCTCAACTCACGCCCAAGGTTGTTGCACATGTTTGGTCTTCATCATATGCATAAGGCTACACCATAATATTTCTAGATAACCATGTGCACGCCTTGTGACCAACAACCATGTGCCAAGCGTGTGGACTCCTCCTAGGCACGCTAAACAAGCCAACCATTTGGCCAATGCTCCTAATGCATCATTTAGACACCAACTTGAAGGGGTTTAAGCACCATTTGGCCAAGAGATATGCCCTTTCATTCAGCTGAAACATTAACCCCTTTCATTCTTGTACTTAATTAATTAATTAACTATGTCATTCTAGAGGGACACAAGGGCTGACAGATCCAACATGTATCCATTCGGCCATGTCCCTTCAACTCCTATAAATAGGCTAGTCATATTCATTTTGAAGACGGATTCACATAATTTAAGTGAGATTATTCTCTTTTCTCAAGTCCTTATGACTTTTATCGACTTATCAAGTAAGTTAATTACTTGTTGCGTCAACCTCTATTCCCTTGATACTTGTAGTTCCTATCTCCTTATAGATAGTGGGTCCAAGTCCTTTGTTACCATCCCTTGGATAGATTTGTCAGTTTGGGTCTTTTCTCATTGTAGCACTGATTATTCCTTGGTCTTTCTAAGATATTATCCTCACCAACCATCCTTTGTTTAATTATCGATACCATAGCCATATCAACATACTTCTTCTACAAATCTCATAACATAAATAGCCCTCAATTTCACCTTTACATCAACTACCAAACCATCTATTTGAGCCATTCACTTATGTAAGTTATTTATCTTCCTTCTTAGATCCACAATTAATTTATGGTAGTAGTACCTTACATGATGTAAGGTAATTCTACCTTTTCGATGGATAGTAGATCTAGGAATGAAGCAAAAAACCTACATAAGTGAATGGCTCAAATAGATGGTTTGATGGTATATGTAAAGGTGAAAAGGTAGGCTATTTATGATATGAGAGATGGTAGCGGAAGTATGTTGTTATGGCTATGGTATTGTTGATGAAACAATGGAAAGTTGTAAGGATAATATCTTAAAAAAGACTCAAAGAAGAACCAATGTTAAATAACAAAGACCCATACTTTATATTTCTTCTTTAAGGGGCGGTAATAAGGACTTGGACCCACTATCTATATGGAGATAGGAACCACAAGTATCAAAGGGAAACGGGCTGACGCTACAAGTAATGAATTACTTGATAAGTCGATAAAAGTCACAAGAACTTAAGAAAAGAGAAATATCTCACTTTAATTGATAAAAAGGTCTCTCTACAAATGAAATAGAAAAGCCTATTTATAGTTTTTGAAGGGACTTGGCCGAATAGGTACATGGTGGTTCGGCTAGCCCTTGTGTCTCCCTGTAAAGACATAATTTAATTCATAAATAACATGAATAAATAAGTGTTGGTTCGGTTGGAATAAGGAGCATGTCTCTTGGCCTATGTGAAGTGTGGTTTCATGCATGGGTTAAAGGTTAGCAACAACTAGGCGTGCCTTCATAAATTCCCTAGCATCATTGATACATGCATGATCATGACCAACTTTCTTCATAACTTGAACGTTCTTCATTGATGATTCTAAAGGAGTTCTTCCTTACCCTATCTTATATTATATCATTTATAAATTGTATTATATCATAACCATGCATTCACATGTTAGTATAAATTATCATATTATTGTTACCATCTTTTGCTTAGTTGATCATATCATTCAAATATATGCTATGATTACATATCGTTTCTTAGGATATTATTATTACATGTTTCCATTTATCATTTATTATTAATACCATGTTAAATGATATTCATGCATACAACATATATCCACATCTTTATATTTTTTGGTGCACAATGTTATTTCAAGCATGTTAAGTATGCTATGTTAGTCTTGCATTCATCTAAGCATGATTCAATTCATTAATGAAATGGCAGCATGCTTAATCACTCATTTTATTAGTTCATATTCATTCATTTTAGCTCATAGGCTTTAAACAGTAGCTCAAACATATTATATGATGATATCCTTAGCTCATTACATGCAATCATAGCTCACAATACCATGATCATACACAGTAGCAAGGTAAATTGCTCATACCAACTCAATGCCATTGAATTACCTTCTTTCCTTGCACATGTAAGTACATTGGAGCATGACACACATTATGGTAGCTTGGTGGACCCTTTGGCATCAATATGTAGCTCACAGTTAGCTCACAAAAGATATTTTAGCTCATGGAGATTTATGGAAAGCTCAACTAAACTAAGGGAACTAGCATGTAGCTGAACTAAGCTAGATAAACAATTTGAAGTCAAGTTGCTACAAGTGATGCCAAATGCAGCTAAACATAGCTAAAGGATATGCTATGGAGCTTAAGAAGTCACGGCCAGCATGCTTGCAACACATCAGCCTTTACTTATATAGCTAGCTCACTACTAGCTTAAATGGAGCTAAGTCACACCTAGTTGTTGCCTTTCTTCAACCCATGGATGACCAAGATGATGCACAAGACCAGCCTTCATCCTATGCACAAGGCTTCACCACAAGATCCCCTAGAACCCCCATGTACATGCCATATGACCAGCAACCATATGTCTTGCACGTGGTCTCCATTTAGGCTCCAAGATGAAGGGCCATCTATCCATTTGGCCAAGCATCATTTCCTCTCCAATTTGGCGCCAAGTTGAAGGGGTTCAAGAGCTATTCGGCCATGAGATGTGTTCCTACACTTCAATCGAACCAGCACCTATTTATTCATGTTATTTAGCATTTAAGTTATGTCTTTATAGGGAGACGCAAGGGCTGGTTGAAACCCCTTGTAACCATTCGGCCATGCCCCTCCAAAATCTATAAATAGGCTATCATATTTCATTTGTAAACATACCTTTTGATCAATTAAAGTGAGATTATTCTCTTTGCTTAAGTCATTGTGACTTTTATCGACTTATCAAGTAATTTATTACTTGTGGCATCAATCCATTACCTTTGATACTTGTGGTCCTATCTCTATATAGATAGTGGGTCCAACCCTTAAAGAAGCAATATAAAGTATGGGTCTTTTCTCTCTATAACATTGGTTCTTCTTTGAGTCTTCTTTAAGATACTATCCTCACAACCATTCCATTGTTTTATCAACCAAAACCATAGCCATATCAATAAGCTTCCGCTATCATCTCTCATATCATAAATAGCCTATTCTTTTTACCTTTACATCTAGAACCAAACCATCTATTTTAAGCCATTCACTTATGTAGGTTGTTTTGATTCCTTCATAGATCCACAATCAATCGAAGACGTAGAATTACCTTACATCAAGCGGTAATCAGAGCTTTGGTGGAACATGCTAACGTACAACAAAAAAAAACAAAAATACAAAAAAAAAATACAATTGAAGTGCATGTGAAGAAATCAAAATCCAGCAAAGAAATCGAAGCACTTAAAAGAAGAAATTGAAATAACTCAAAAAGAGGAAAATGAAAATAAAAGAAAATAAAGAAAAGTTGAAGCACTCATAAAAAAATCCCATCACCAAGCCATTCAAGTAAGCCTTTAAATTGATTGTAGTGATAGAAGGTTGTAAAGTGACTTTGTGTAAGTAACTCCTTTTATTATGTTCTTTCTATTTCTAAGCCATCCTTTTCATTATTATTTTCTTTCAATTCCTACTAAACCTTTTGCAACCGACATAAAACAAGTAAAATTTACTTGATACAGTTTTGAGTAAAGTTATTTAGAACTTGGGATAAAGAGAATTGAGAGGAAAAAGGCTTGAGCATGTGAGATCAAAAGAGGACAAGTAAAAGTCTTGATGTCCCAGAGTGCAAACACGAGCGGATTAAGTGATATTCAAGTTTACTTGGAGTGACTTGTGAGGCTTTATGAGAGCATTTTTGGTAAAGTCTTATACACATTTTGTTTTTTTCCTTATTTGCTAACATGTCTCTTCCATCAAACATCTCTGTAGTCAAAAGGATTTTGAACATTCAAAGTCAAGAAGATGAACAGAGAGAAAATATCTTCCATACAAAATGTCACGTGGGAGATAAAGTTTGTGTGGTGATCATTTATGGAGGAAATTGTACAAATGTAACAAGTACTCACATGGTGGAAAAATTGGGCCTCAATACGTGAAAGCATCCTCAACCTTACAAACTTGAGGGGCTCAATGATGTGGGGGAAGCCAAGGTAACCAAACAAGTTATTGTCCATTTCTTAAGCTCATCTAGCTGAATTGAGCTTTCCTTAGTGTTTCATGAGCTTCCATGTTCCTTGTGAGCTGTTTGTGAGCTGCATTTGATGTCCAAATAATCCACCAAGCTTCCCCAACGTGTTCCATGATCCAATGTACCTATATGTGCGAGAAAACAAGGTAAGTCCATCGTATTGAGCTTATATGAGCTAAATACCTTGATGCCATGCATGAATATGGTAATGTGAGTTATGATTGAAGGTTATGAGCTAAATATATCATCTTATAATATGTATGAACTAATGCATAAAGACTAAGTGCTAAAATGAATTAATATGAACTAATGAAATGAATTATAAGTATGCTGCCTTGATGTATATGTGATAATCATGCTTAATATGATTATAAGACTATTCTAACATGTTTAACATATTAAAATAACAATGTGCATGATGTGTTCATACTGAGTTATTTATTAACTACATAACAAGTATTCTTATCATGAAATGTATTATAATAGCATATAGTATATAACTAATATAAAGTAAATTCATTATAAAGATGTTCAAGAGTACTCCCTTTGTAGGTGAAAATGTGCTTGCATTAGAGGCTATCATATTTCATTTGTAAACTGACCTTTTGATAATTTAAAGTGAGATTCTTCTCTTTTCCTAAGTCCTTATGACTTTTATCGGCTTATCAAGTAATTTATTACTTGTGGTGTCAACCCCTTCCCTGTGATACTTGTGGTTCCTATCTCTATATAGACAGTGGGTCCAAGTCCTTATTACCACCCCTTAAAGAAGTAATATAAAGTCTAGCTCTTTGCTCTCTATAGCATTGGTTCTTCTTTGAGTATTCTTTAAGATACTACTCTCATAACCATTACATTGTTTCATCAACCAAAACCATTGCCATATCAACAATCTTCCACTACCATCTCTCATATCATAAATAACCTACCATTTTCACCTTTACATCTACCACCAAACCATCTGTTTTGATCCATTCACTTATGCAGGTTGTTTTGCTTCCTTCCTACATCCATAATCAATCGAAAAGTTAGAATCACCTTACATCAATCTCCTTTAGCTATGTTCAGCTGCACTTGGCATCACTTGTAGCAACTTCACTTTAAATGGTTCATCCAGCTAGGTTCAGCTACATGCTAGCTCCCTCAGCTGAGTTGAGCTTTCTATAAGTCTTCACAAGCTGCCATGATATTTGTGAGATGCATATGATGTCCAAATACTCTACCAAGCTCTCCCAACGTGTGCCACGCTCCAATGTACATATATGTGCAAAAAAAGACATTTTAATTCAATGGTATTGAGCTTGTATGAGATAATTACCTTTCTGCCATGCATGATTATGGTATTGTGAGCTTTGAATGCATATAATGAGCTAAGTATATCATCATATAATATATGTGAGCTAATGTATAAGGTCTACAAGCTAAAATGAATGCATATGAACTAATCAAATGAATGTTAAGTATGCTGCCATTTCTTATATGTAATGAATCATGCTTAAATGTATGCAAGGCTAATCTAATATACTTATCATGCTTTCAAATAACATTACGCATTAAATAATATAAAGATGTGGATATATGTTGTATGCATAAATATCATATAACATGGTATTCATAATAAATAATAAATGGAAACATGTAATAATAACATCGTAAGAAATGATATGTAATCATAGCATATATTTTAATGATATGAAAGACATGATCAACTAAGAATAGGATAGAATTATTATGATAATTTATACTAACATTTGAATGCATGCTTGTGATATAATATAATGTATGAATGATATAATATAAAATAGGGTAAGGAATAACTCCCTTAGAATCATCTTTGAATAACATCCATGGTGTGATCAAGTCATGGAGAAAGTTGGAGCTAGTTTGGATCATATTATCCTCCCCTTCTTTTAGGCGATTTGTCCTCAAATCGAAGTAGTTTCTCATTGAAGACCTTATTGATGTAGGAAGGATTGAATCCTTATGCTTTCCTCCAATAGATGCACGAAATGTTCAACCTCTTGGCTTCAAATCTGGTAACTTCACGTCCTTTAATGGTAGGACACAATGTTTGGAAACCATCACATGTCATTTGATTTAAAAATTGTTTCTTGTACTTCAAAGGTTTTATCCTTTCAAAACATTGTATCTTCTCACTCTTACTCCTTGAATCATCATGATAGTTGGTGAAGAAATTTGACTTTTGATCTCATTCAAGCAAGTGGATAAAGTCAACAACTTTAAGCTTTGTGCTCTTCCAGATGATGGCCTTTAAAAGGTGGACAATGCCTGCTTCACACCATCGTAGTGGCTGAATTTGATGTACAAATCAAACTCAAAATGACAAATGATCTTGCCATCATAGATTGATTGGATAACGCCACTTATACTAATAAAATTGTTGCAAAATGAATCAAAGTTCTAAAATGAAAAACTAGTAACAAAATGAATAGAATTAGCAAACCAAGGAGGATGTTTAATGGGTGTTGGTTGCTTAATGATGAAAATATCCATTTGTTGATGAATTCCCTTCAATATTTTCAATGTACTTGGATTATCACTGATCCTATTCCTTGGCAATTCAAGTGGTATATCCTTTGGAACGTCAAGGGACATAACTGTTGGATCTTTAAAAGACATGTTGTGTGGATCACCAAAGGACATGACTATTGGTTCCTCAAAAGAAATGTTTCTTGAATCTTTAACTTGAAGTGACATGTCTCTTGGATTATCCTGCAAAGAAAAAGAAATGATTGGAGGAAAAGAATTATTAGGTGAATCATGCTCTTTTCTACACCCATCAACTCCAATGTTTCTTATATCAATTTGATTTTCCACTCGTTCTACTTGTTCCTCTTCCAAGACTTCCTTTTTATCTTTTTTTTTTGGCTTTGGTTTTCTCCCATTCTTCTATGCGAGACTTAAGGGTCACTTGGCATTCATGGACTTGGTTTGGAAGTATCAGTGCCAATATGATTCTTTCCTTGATGTTGGAAGGAATACTTATTGGAAAATCCATCACGAGTAGACTTCTTGTAAAATTTCCAAGGGCGTCCTAGTATAATGTGTCTTGCACTCATGGGAACCACGTCACAAAGAACTTCATCCTTGTATCTTTCAATTGAGAAAGGGATAATAACTTGTTTTGTTACCTTGGCTTCCCCCACATCATTGAGCCACTGAAGTTTGTAGGGATGAGGATGTCTAGACTCTTTAGGCCCAATTTTTCCACCATGTGAGTACTTATCCTTTGTACAACTTCCTCTATCAATGATCACCACACAAACCTTATCTCCCATGTGACATTTTATATAGAATATATTATCTCTTTGTTCATCTTATTGACTTTGGATGTTCAAAGTCCTTTTGACTACAAAGATGTTGGATGGAAGAGACATGTTAGCAAATAAGGAAAAAGGAAATGTGTATAAGACCTTACCAATAATGCTCTCACAAAGCCTCACGAGTTCACTCCAATAAAACTTGAATGTCACTCAATCCACTCGTGTTTGCACTCTAGGACTTCAAGGCTTTTACTTATCCTATTCTGATCTCACACGCTCAAGCCTTTTTCCTCTCAATTCTCTTTATCTCAGGTTCTAGATGACTTTACTCAAAACTGTATCAAGTAAAGTTTACTTTTTGTGTGTTAGCTAAAAAAGTGTTAGTAGGAATGAAAAGCAAATATTAATGAAAAGGGTGACTTAGAAATAGAAAGAAGAGAATAAAGGGGTTACTTACACAAATTCACTTCATAACCTTCTATCACCACAAATTCATTTTTTTTTGTTGTTACACGTTGCTTCTTCAACCTGACTCTGATACAACTTTATGTAAGGTAATTCTATCTTTTCGATTGATTGTGGATCTAGGAAGGAAGCAAAACAACATGCGTAAGTGAATGACTTAAATATATGGTTTGGTGGTAGATGTAAAGGTGAAAAGGTAGGCTATTTATGATATGAGATATGGTAGCGGAAGTATGTTGTTATGGCTATGATATGGTTGATGAAACAATGGAATGTTGTGAGGATAGTATCTTAAAGAAGACTCAAAGAATAACCAATGTTAAATAACAAAGACTCAGACTTTATATTGCTTCATTAAGGGGTGATAATAAGGACTTGGACCCACTATCTATATAGAGATAAGAACCATAAGTATCTAAGGGAAAGGGGTTGACGCCACAAGTAATGAATTACTTGATAAGTCGATAAAAGTCACAAGGACTCAAGCAAAGAGAAATATCTCACTTTAATTGATAAAAAGGTCTCTTTATAAATGAAATATGAAAGCATATTTATATTTTTTGAAGGGACTTGGTTGAACAGGTACATGGTGGTTCAGCCAGTCCTTGTGTCTCCCTGTAAAGACATAATTTAATTCATAAATAACATAAATAAATAAGTGTTGGTTCGGTTGGAATGAGGATCATGTCTCTTGGCCCAATAAAAATTGTATCCTTTCAAGTTGGCGCCAAATTTGGATAGGAAGTGATAATTGGCCAAATGGATAGGTGGCCCTTCATCTTGGCGCCTAAATGATGCACACACATAGCGCATGCTCATGCCTTGGCCGAATAGAGAGGGGACTATTCATTTGGCGCATAATGGAAGCACATGGCTTTGCAAGTCACAAGGCGTGCACATGGCTATGTGAAGTGTGGTTTCGTGCATTGGTTGAAGGTGGGTAGCAACTAGGCGTGACTTAGCTCCATTCAAGTTAGTAGTGAGCTAGCTATGCAAGTAAAGGATGATGCGTTGCAAGCATTCTAGTCAAGCCTTCATAAGCTCCCTAGCATCCCTTTTAGCTATGTTCAGCTGCACTTGTAGCAATTTGACTTCAAATGGTTCATCCACGTAGGTTCAGCTATATGCTAGCTCCCTCAACTGAGTTGAGCTTTCCATAAGTCTTCATGAGTTGCCATTATATCTGTGAGCTATTTGTGAGCTGCATATGATGTCCAAATACTCCATCAAGCTGTCCTAAAGTATGCCATGCTCTAATGTACTTATGTGTGCAAAGAAGACAAGGTAATTCAATAGTATTGAGCTTGTATGAGCTAATTACCTTGCTTCCATGCATGATTATGGTCTTGTGAGCCTTGAATGCATATCATGAGCTAAGTATATCATCATATAATATATGTGAGCTAATGTATAAGGTATAAAAGCTAAAATGAATACATATGAGCTAATCAAATGAATGTTAAGTATGCTGCCATTTCTTAAATGTAATGAATCATGCTTATATGGATGCAAGGCTAATCTAACATACTTATCATTCTTTGAAATAACATTGTGCATAAAATAATATAAATATGTGGATATATGATGTATGCATGAATATCATATAACATAGTATTCATAATAAATAATAAATGGAAACATATAATAATAATATCCTAGGAAATTATATGTAATCATAACATATATTTGAATGATATGAAAGACATTATTAACTAAGCATAGGATGGAATTATTATGATAATTTATACTAACATGTGAATGCATGCTTATGATAGAATAGAATGTATGAATGATATAATATAAGATAGGGTAAGGAAGAACTCCCTTATAAACAACTTTGAATAACATCCATGGTGTAATAAAGTCATGGAGAAAGTTGGAGCTAGTTTGGATCGTATCATTTCATCAACACCCTTAGCACACACCTAGCATATGCGAAAGGCTTGGTGCCAAAGTGAAGAAGTACGTAACCATTCGGCCAAGGGAGATGTATTTTCAATTCAAGCCGAATAATCATGCTCTTAAATGAAGAAGGAACCGAGCAACACAAGGCCAAGGGACATTTCCATTCATCCAAGCATAATACATCTTCATTTAAAGTTATATACTTAGCCGAATAGGCATATAATTATTCTGTCAGCCCTTCTAAAATCTATAATTAGGAAGGCTTATTTCATTTGTAAGCACACCATTTGAATATATAAAAACTCTTCGTGAGAATTCTCTCTTGCAAATTCTGTAAGAACTTTATCGATTAAACAAACTTTTTTAAGCTTGAGGTGTCATTCATTTCCTTTGAAACTTTGAGTTCTGAGTTTCTATAACTAGAGGGTTCACGTCCTAACATAACATCCCTTACTTAAGTTTATAGAGAATGTAGATAAGCTTTCAATAGATTTTTTTTCTTCTTTGGCTTATTTAAGATACTACCTTTATCCTTCCATTATCCATAATCTTCATGCCCCATCCCCATTTCCCATTTTCATTTTATCACCATTTGTAGTATCTCCATTCATCATCAAGGCAATCATCCATCATCACCATTGGAGGCCAGATTCATCTTCCGTTTTAATGATACTTCTACATCACTTCCGCAACCAACTTTAATAATAATTTTATCCTTTATTCCTTTATTAATTTATTATTCCTTTAATCATTTCTTTCATTACATTGTGTAGATTACATAAAAATTCAATTGTGGCATTTGGTGTCTCTCCTAGATCGGGAAACAACAAGGTTTCCATCTTCTCCATTATTGAAGATACTTGGATAACCTTACATCAAGTGATATAAGAGCTTAGTTGGATTGACATTCAAAGTGTTGCAACAAAATAAAATGAAAAAGAAATAAGAAAAAGAAAAAAGAAAAGACTCCTACGTCAAATAAGGAGTAAAAAAAGAAAAAGAGAGAAAGAATACAAATCAAAATTCTAACAAAGAAAAGTTGAAGAAAGTTGCAATTCATCCAAAAAGGAAGCACATTATAATCTGCCAACATCAAACTTGAAGGAGATATCCTTGTTGTTTCTGGTAAATGATGATAATAAGTGTTGCATTTTGGATTGTAAGTTATCTTCATCTTTCTCTTTAATTCAAACATCACCTTTTCTTTCATTACTTCCTATTCATAACCTTTTCTTTTCTTAACGTACTCTACCTTTACCATTCCATATCCTTTTCTATACTAACCATTTTCTTTAGCTGACGCAACAAACAAAGAAAACTTGCTCAATCTTGAGTTAGTTCTTTAAAGGACTCAACAAGAGAGAATTGAGAGGAAAAAGGCAATAGAGATGGTGAGAACATAAGGGGATCTAAAAAAAAGCCAATAAACATATCCTCGAGTGCAAACACAAGCGTGAGTGGAGTGAAATATGAATTTTCATTGGAGTGACCAAGTGAGGCTTTGTGAGTGCGCTGGTAAAATTTTAGTTTTCTTTATTTTCTACTAACAATGTCTTTTGATCTTCCATATTTCAAAACATTGGAGGAAGAACATCAAAGAAAAAACACATTTCACACTCGTTGCCATGTAAATGGTAAAGTGTGTCTTGTAGCTATTGACGAAGGAAGTTGTACAAACATTGTAAGCACATACATGGTAAACAAATTGGGACTTACAATGATTAAACATTCCAGCTCATATAAATTGTAATGGTTGAACGACGAGGAAGAATTGAAGGTTACTGAACAAGTATTTGTGCCATTCTCAATCAGAAGGTACAAATATGAGATTTTTATGTGATGTGGTGCCTATGAGTACGAGTCATTTACTGTTGAGAAGGCCATGACAATTTGACAAGCGGGCTTTCCATGATGAATTCAGAAATCATTACTCATTCATCCAAAATGAAAGAAAAATCACATTGACTCCATTATCTCATAACCGAGTGAATGAAGATCAAACTAATTCCAAAAGGAGTATTGAAGTAATAAAAGAGCAACTTAAAGATAATGCAATTGAAGAACAACGTTTGGAGGAAAATTCAAATGAAGAAAAGCACTTTGAAGTTGAACAAAATGTTGGGGTTGTAAATGAGAGAATTGGAAAGAATGAATTTGGAGACAAAAAGGATGATGAACAACCGATTTTATCTAACGATTCTTTTTCTCCTATTATTTATTCTTCTTTGATGCTGGATAATGAAAAGACTTCAAGGGATGATCCAATCATGTAGGAAATGAATGATGAAATAAGTTTGAGAAAGAGTTACACCGGAAGATGAGAGGAAACAAAGAATATGATTCAATTTTTATCCTACCATGATTGTTTCCATTAAATCAAAGATGGTCATTTGGAAAGATACAAAGGCAAAAGCACATGACGGTTCTAACCATCACAAAAGAGAAGATGAAGGGATAAGTAAATTTTCGAAAAGACATAATGTTCCGAGCTAAGTAGTAGTTCAAAGGACAAGTCCCTTCACCAATGAATATGGAGTTGAAGTTATCTACCTACTTAAAGGATTTCAAAGGTTAAGACTGTTCACCAACAATCATGATGATTCAAAGAAAGAAAAAGAGTTATATACCTTCTCCAAATGATGTGTTGTTTCAAGCAAATATATAGTTCAAATGTCATGTTTTATCATTGAAGGGTATGATGTTTTCAAAAGACATCAATGGGGACTCCAAAAGATGTAAATCTTTACACGGAGATATGTTGAATCAAAGCAACATAAACGAGATGGAAAAAAGAGGTTGAACATTTCATGGGGAGCATTTTCTCAAGGAGAGCATAATGATTCAATCCTCATTACATTAAGAAGGTCTTCAATTAAAAGCTACTTCGATTTGAGGACAAATTCCCAAAAAGAAAGGGGGATGATGTGATCCTATCTAGCACCAACTATCTTCATGACATACTCACATCATTGAAGATCCATCAAGATCAATATGAGGGAGCTATACCATACTTTATCTTATATTTACTCATTTATGCATTATATAATATTATAAGCTTACATTTGTATATTAGAATATACTTGAATTATCATAACATGTGAATTCATTGATTATGTCCTACAGTTTGCATTATTGATTGATATTCAAGCATATAATCTATAGATATAATAATAATATTCATTCATTATCATATGATGCATGAGTTATTATTATAACCCATAGTCCACATCTTTATATAATTATTACTTTAAATACATAGCTTATCTTATGTTTTCATTTGAAGGTACATAGGCGGTCACATGATGGGAGATGACTTAAGCTAGCATTGGAGTCCAACAACTATGATAACATGACTAGGACAATTCCAGGACAGCTCAAGATCATTTTGGGACAAAGTGTCAGCTACACTCCGAGCTCATAGTTGACTTGAGCTAAACTTTTGAGCTAGCTGGATATCTCATTTCAGTTGGGGAGCTGCACCATCAGCACCACCACAAAGAGTACTTCAAATATGGCCTAAGTAAAATTTTGTGAAATTGTGCCTTTTCACGAGTAGTTGTCATTCCAAGAGGTGCCTTTACACAAGGAGTTGTTCATTGACTCATCTAAATGTAACTCACCTTTGACCAGCTCATCTTCAGCTCATACACGTGGGAAGTAACTCAAATGATAAAAGGTTACCTTACACACAAAGTGACCTTTCATGACAAGTTGTTGCCCATTGGATGCCATGACACCTAGGTACACGTTGGTGAGCCTGTTGTAGCTAAATGGAGCCTAACTTGCGAGATAAGCTTTCTATAGCTTTTCTTCTTCTTTCTCTTATTTAAGATACTACCTTCATCCTTACATTATCCATCATCTTGACGCTTACACCATCACCATTTCCCGATATCATTTCATAACTATTTGTAGAATCCTTTATTCATCATCAAGGCAATCATCAACATTGGAGGCCAGATTCATCTTCCATTTGAAAAATACTTGTACATCACTTCCGTAATCAACTTTTATAACAATTCTACACTTTATTTCTTTATAAATTCATTTCCTTTAATCAATTCTTTAATTACTTTGTGCAGAATACTTATAAATTCAAGTGCATATAGCCTTACATCAAGTGGTATCAAAGATTAGTTAGAGTGACATTCAAAGTGCTACAACAAAAAAAATAAAAGAAGAAATATAAAAAATAAAAGAAAAGACTCCTACATCAAATAAGGATTACAAAGAGAGAAAAAAAGAAATACAAATCAATATTCCAGCAAAGAAAAGTTGAAAAAATTACAATTCATCCAAAAAGTAAGCACATTACAATATGCCAACATCAAACTTGAAGGAGGTATCCTTGTTGTTTATTGTAAAGGAAGATAGTAAGTGTTGCATCTTGTGTTGTAAGTTATCTTCATCTTTCTCTTTAATTCAAACATCACATTTTCTTTCACTACTTTCTATTCATAACCATTTCTTTTCTTAACCTACTCTACCTTTACCATTCCATATACTTTTATATACTAACCATTTTGATGTGATCCAAATCAGCAACATAAATGGACTTGAATCTCCAACCTTTCACAATAATCAAAGGGGGATTTTCTCTAACTTACTCTTTCTTTATACCATAGTTATAATAATAGTTTACATACATTGCAGTTATAGTTATGATGATATTATGTAATGAATGAAGTTCTTATTATGAACCATATATTTATATGTTTATATCCTATATTACTTAGCTTATATTATGCTTTCTTTTATAGGTGCATATTCAACCGCATGATGGTAGTTGACTTAAAGCTAGCATTGGAGTCCAAGAGCTATGGAAATGTATCTACGACAAGTCCGGGACAACTCAAGAACATTTTGGGACAAAGTTTCCAGTTGACCCCCGAGCTCATAGCTGACTTGAGCTGGACTTTTGAGCTAGCTAGAGACCTCATTTCAGATGGAGAGTTGCACCATCATCATCACCGCACAGAGCACAACAAATATGGTCTAGGTCAATTTTTGTTGATTCGTACCTTTTCATGAAGAGTTTCTATTTCGAGAAATACCTTTTCACAAGGAGTTGTCCTAAGACTCACCTACATGTCCTTCATCTACGGCTAGCTCATCTTAAGCTCAAACACATGGGAAGTAGCTCAAATGATTAAAGGTTGTCTTCCACAAATGTGACCTTTCATAATAAGTTGTTGCCCCATTAATTCCATGTCACCTAGATGCAAGATGAATGCCAAGTCATGCCTTACTTGCTCTTTATCTTCACGCCAAGGAGGAGCCACACCATAAGCACCCTATGCCACCCATGTGAGTGCCTCATGACCAGCCACCCATGTGTCATGTGTGTGGGATGAAATGGGTGCCAAAATAAAGAGGTTTCTCTCTATTCGGCCAAAGCATCACCTTGCTTCAAAGTTGGCGTCAAGATGATCAAATAGAATACCATTCGGCCAAGGACATCTCCCCTCATCCAAGCATCATTTACTTTCATTTTAAGACATGTATTTTACCGAAAAGCCTTGTATCTATTCGACCAAACCCCTTACACACCTATAAATTAGATTTGACATTCATTTATAAACTAAACCCTTTGATAAATTAAAAACTCTTGTGAGATTATTCTCTCTTTAAGTTCTTTTAGAACTATATCGATTAAGCAAACTTAATTCTTAAGTTTGTGTCATCAAACCCTTCCATTGATACTTAGAGTTCCTAGTTCCTATAACTAGTGTGTTCAAGTCCTTGCTACCATCCCTTATAACGACTTATAAGAAATGGGTCTTTGTTCATTTATAGCATTAGTTCCTTCTTAGTCTTATAAGATACTATCTTCCCATCACCATATTCCATCACCTTCACACCAACTCTACCACCATTCCATTACCATCTTCATCATCATTGAAGAATCCTTCCTTCAACATTGAGGCAACGTGATACAATCCAAACTAGCTCCAACTTTCTTCATGACTTGATCTCAGGGAGTTCTTCCTTACCCTATCTTATATTATATCATTTATATATTTTATTTTATCATAAGCATGCATTCATATATTAATATAAATTATCATTTCAATCATACAATCTTATGTTTAGTTTATCATGTCTTTCTTATCATTCAAATATATGCTATGATTACATATCATTTCTTAGGATATTATCATTACATGTTTCCATTTATCATTTATTATGAAAACCATGTTATATGATATTCATGCGTACAACATATTCACATCTTTATAATTGATGCACATGGCTATTTCAAGTATGTTGAGTATTTTAGAATAGTCATGCATTCATTTAAGCATGATTCATTACATTCATGAAATGGAAGCATGCTTAATTATTCATTTGTTAGCTCATGTGCATTAATTTTCACTCCTAGGTCTTATACATTAGCTTACATATGTTATATCATTATGTATTTAGCTCATGGCATTCAATCATAGCTCACATTACAATAATCATGCATGACAGAAAGGTTTTAGCTCATATCAACTCAATGTCATAGAATTACCTCGTTTCCTTGCACATGTAGGTACATTGGAGCATGATACACGTTGGGGTAGCTTGGTGGATTATTTGGACATCATATGCAGCTCACAAAGTACATGCAAGATCGTGTAACACTAAGGAAAACTCAACTCAGCTGAAAGAGCTCAACGTTAGCTAATGGAGCTCAACGCTAGCTAATCTCAGCTAGTTGGACTATTTTAAGCCAAGTCACTAGAAGTGACATCAAGTGTAGCTGAATATAGTTGAATGTGTTGTTATGAAGCTTACATGGTCTCGGCTAGGAAGCTCATCCACAACTAGCCCCTTGCTTGCTAGCTAGCTACACACTAAAGTAAGCTTGGAGGAAGACACATGCACGCCCAAGATGATGCACATGACCAGGCTTCATCCTATGCATTAGGATGCACCAAAAGGCTCCCTAGAACACCCATGTGCGTGCCATATGACCAGCCACCATGTGCCTTGCATGTGGTCTCATTTAGGAGCCAAGATGAAAAGCCATCTAACCATTTGGCCAAACATAATTTCATCTCCCATTTGGCGCCAACTTAAAGGGATACAAGTGCTATTCGGCAAAGGGTTATTACCCTTCATTTAGAACTGAATCATCATCTCTTTTAGCATTTAAATTATGACTTTATATGGAGACACAAGGGCTGGTCGAACCACCATGTATGTATTCGGCCATGTCCCTCCAACAACTATAAATAGGTTTTCCTATTTCATTTGTAAGAAGACTTTTTTTTGATTAACTAAAGTGAGATTATTCTCTTTTCTTAAGTCATGGTGACTTTTATCGACTTATCAAGTATGTTAATACTTGTGGCGTCAACCCCTTTCCCTTGATACTTGTGGTTCCTATCTCCATATAGATAGTGGGTCCAAGTCCTTAATACCACCACTTAAAGAAGCAATATAAAGTCTGGGACTTTTCTCTCTATAGCATTGGTTTTTCTTTGAGTCTTCTTTAAGATACTATCCTTACATCCATCCCATTGTTTCATCAACCAAGCCCATAGCCAAATCAACATCCTTCCGCTACCATCTCTCAAATATTAAATAGCCTACCTATTCACGTTTACATTTATCACCCTTAACCATTTGTTTTGAGCCATTCACTTATACTTGTTATTTTTCTTCCTTCCTAGATCCACAATCAACCGAGAATGTAAAATTACCTTACATCAAGCGATAATCAAAGCTTTGGTGGAAGAAGCAATGTGCAACAACAAAAAAAACAAAAATACAAAAAGAAGTACCAATAAAGTGCAAAGTAAAATAAATCAAGAAAAATCCAGAAAAGAAATTCAAAGCACTCAAAAGAAGAAATTGAAAGCACTCAAAAAGACGAAAAATAAAATAAAATGAAAAAAATGAAAGTTGAAGAACTCATCAACAATTCTCATCACCAAGTCATTCAAGTAAGCCATGAAATTGATTGTGGTGATAGAAGGTTGTACAGTGACTTTGTGTAAGTAACCCCTTTTATTCTCTTCTTTCTATTTCCAAGCCATCTTTTTCATTGTTATTTGTTTTCCATTACGACTAACCTTTTTCTAGCCGACGCCCAACAAGTAAAATCTACTTGATACGGTTTTGATTATAGTCCTCTAGAACTTGGGATAAAGAGAATTGAGAGGAAAAAGTCTTGAGCGTGTGTGAGATCAGAAGAGGTCAAGTAAAAGCCTTAAAATCCTAAAATACAAACACGAGCGGATTGAGTTATATTCAAGTTTGTTGGAGTGACTCGTGAGGCTTTGTGAAAGCATTATTGGTAAGGTCTAATACATATTCCTTTTCCTTATTTGCTATCATGTATCTTCCATCCAACATCTTTGTAGTCAAAAGGAATTTGAACATTCAAAGTCAAGAAGATGAACAGAGAGAAAATATCTTCCATACAAAATGTCACGTGGGAGATAAAGTTTGTGTGGTGATCATTGATTGAGGAAGTTGTACAAACGTAACAAGTACTCACATGGTGGAAAAGTTGGGCCTAAAGACATCTAAACATCCTCATCCCTACAAACTTCAGTGGCTCAATGATGTGGGGGAAGCCAAGGTAACCAAACAAGTTATTGTCCCTTTCTCAATTGGAAGATACAATGATGAAGTTCTTTGTGACGTGGTGCCCATGTGTGCAAGCCACATTATATTAGGACGTCCTTGTCAATTTGATAAGAAAGCTACTCATGATGGATTTTCCAATAAGTATTCCTTCCAACATCAAGGAAAGAAAATCATATTGGTGCTTATGCTTCTAGGACAAGTCCATGAATGCCAAATATAGAGGAATGGGAGAAAACTAAAGCCATGAAGAAAGTTGAAAGAGAAGTACTGCAAGAAAAACAGGTTGAACAAGATGAAAATCAGATTGATATGACAAAAGTTGGAATTGACGAGTGTAGAGAAGAAAATTATAATGGAAAGCAAGACTCACCTAACAACTATTTCCCTCCAATTCTTTCTTTTGTTTTGTAGGATAATCCAAGAGACATGTCACTTCAAGTTAAAGATTCAAGAAACATGTCTTTTGAAGAACTAATAGTCATGACTTTTGGTGATCCACAAGACATGTCTTTTGAAGAACCAATCGTTATGTCCCTTGAAGTTCCAAATGATATATCACTTGAAGTGCCATTGAATGGGATCATTGATAATCCAAGTACATTGTACATATTGAAAGGAATTCAGCAACCAATGGAGATTTCCATCATTAAGCAACCAACACCCATTAAACATCCACCCTGGTTTACTATTTCAATTCATCTTATTTATAGTTTGTCATTTACTAACTTTGATTTATTTTACAGTAACTTGTTTCATCCTTATGGTGAAGAAATCATACCAACCATCAAGATAATCATTTGGAGAGGCACAATGGTAAAAGGACATGATGATTTAAATATGTCCCAAGAAGTCATTCAAAGAACACTTAACTTCACCAAGCGACATGATGACTCCAACAAAGAGACAAACCTTTTCACCAACAAGTACGGTGAATTAAAAGGAGGAAATGAAGATATAGAGGTCTTTTCCAAGTATTGTGATGATTCAAAGAATAAAGAAAAGGGATCAAGTTGGTTCGTGAAGGGATATGTCTTTCCTGTTTAAATGATATGTGATGGTTCCCAAATATTGTGTCATTATATCAAATGACATGAAGTTACCTGATTTGAAGCCAATAGGTTGAACATTTTATGTGAATCATCTATTGAAGGAAAACATAAGGATTCAATTCTTCCTACATCAAGAAGGTCTTCAATGAGAAACTACTTCGATTTGAGGACAAATCGCCTAAAAGAAGGGGAGGATGATACGATCCAAACTAGCTCCAACTTTCTCCATGACTTGATCTCACCATGGATGATCTTCATTGTTGTTTCTAAGGGAGTTCTTCCTTACCCTATCTTATATTATATCATTTATATATTTTATTTTATCATAAGCATGCATTCATATGTTAATATAAATTATCATTTTAGTCATACCATCATATGCATAGTTTACCATGTCTTTCTTATCATTCAAATATATGCTATGATTACATATCATTTCTTAGGATATTATTATTACATGTTTCTATTTATCATTTATTATGAATACTATGTTATATGATATTCATGCATACAACATATTCACATCTTTACAATTGATGCACACGGTTATTTCAAGTATGTTAAGTATTTTAGAATAGTCTTGCATTCATTTAAGCATGATTCATTACATTCATGAAATGAAAACATGCTTAATTATTCATTTGTTAGCTCACGTGCATTCATTTTAGCTCCTGTATTTACCTCATGACATTCAATCATAGCTCACATTACCATAATCATGCATGGCAACAAGGTATTTAGCTCATATCAGCCCAATGCCATGGAATTACCTTGTTTCCTTGCACATGTAGGTACATTGGAGCATGACACACGTTGGGGTAGCTTGGTGGATTATTTGGACATCATATGCGGCTCACAAACAGCTCCCAAAGTACATGGAAGCTCATGGAACACTAAGGAAAGCTCAACTCAGCTGGAGGAGTTCAAGGCTAGCTAATCTCAACTAGTTGGACTATTTGAAGCCAAGTTTCTAGAAGTGACATCAAGTATAGCTGAATATAGTTGAATATGTTATTATTAAGCTTGCAAGGTCTCAGCTAGGAAGCTCATCCACAACTAGTCCCTTGCTTTCTAGCTAGCTACACACTCAATTAAGCTTGGAGGAAGACACATGCACGCCCAAGATGATGCACATAACCGCCTTCATCCTATGCACTAGGCTGCACCACAAGGCTCCCTAGAACACCCATGTGCGTGCCATATGACCAGCCACCATGTGCCTTGCATGTGGCCTCATTTAGGCACCAAGATAAAGAGCCATCTAACCATTTGGCCAAACAACATTTCCTCTCCCATTTTGCGCCAACTTGAAGGGATACAAGTGCTATTCTGCCAAGGGTTATTACCCTTCATTTATGACTCAATCATCATATCTTTTAGCATTTACATTATGAATTTATAGGGAGACACAAGGGCTGGCCGAACCACCATGTATCTATTCGGCCATGCCCCTCCAACAACTATAAATAGGCTTTCCTATTTCATTTGTAAGCAGACCTTTTTTTATTAGCTAAAGTGAGATTATTCTCTTTTCTTAAGTCGTGGTGACTTTTATTGACTTATCAAATGTTTTAATACTTGTGGCGTCAACCCCTTCCCATTGATACTTGTGGTTCTATCTCCATATAGATAGTGGGTATTAGTCCTTAATACCACCCCTTAAAGAAGCAATATAAAGTCTAGGTATTTGCTCTCTATAGCATTGCTTCTTCTTTGAGTCTTCTTTAAGATATTATCCTCACTTCCATCCCATTGTTTCATCAACCAAACCCATATCCAAATTAACATCCTTTCGCTAGCATCTCTCAAATATTAAATAGCATACCTATTCACCTTTACATTTACCACCCTTAACCATCTGTTTTGAGTTGTTCACCTATGTAGGTTGTTTTGCTACCTTCCTAGATCCACAATAAATTGAGAAGGAATAATTACCTTACATCACAACGTCCAGCAACAATATTGGAGGCCAATTCAAGTTCCATTAAAGCATACTTTTTCAACACTTCTGCAACCTACATTTGAGCTGCATAGGATACTTCTTCCATTTCTTATTTCATATTTCAATTTTAATAATTTCTTTCTTTTAATTTTGCATATTACTCATCAATTCAAAGTGTAGGATTTGGTGTCTCTCCTAGATCGGGAAACAACAAGGCTGCCAACTCTCTATTTTTGAAGAAGCTTGAATAGTCATACATCAAGCGGTATTCAGAGCTTAGTTAGATTGACAATCAAGTGCTGCAACAAAAAGTAAAAGAAAGAAAAAAAAAACAAAAAGAAAAAAAAATACTCCTACATCAAAATTAGAGTGCAAAAAAGAAAAAAAAAGAAACAAAAGCAAAGAAAAAAGTGAAGCAAAGTTGCAAGTACACTCAAAGAGAAGCACATTACAATCTGCCCAACAACAAACTAGAATGGTATCCTTGTTGTTTTTTGTGAAGGAAGATAGTAAGTGGTGCAACTTGGGTTGTAAGTTATCTTCATTTTATCTTTATTTCATTTTTTATTCTTTCATATTTTCTTATTTTATTACCATATCCTTTTTATTTTATCCTACCTTTACCATAACCATTTCTATACCCTAACCATTTTTTAAGCGGATGCACAAACTGAGAAACTTGCTCAATCTTGAGTTAGTTCTTAAAATGACCCACAAGAGAAAATCTAGTGGTAAAAGGCAAACAAAAGGGTGAGATCAAAAGGTGGAACACGTTTTTAGTTACCACAACTATTCCGAGACGAAGAAAGTGATATTGGTAGCCATGGAGTTCATAGACTATGCTTTAATATGGTGGGATCAACTTACCCTTAACCGAAGGAGGAATGGAGAACGACCGGTCTCAACTTGGCATGAAATGAAAGGTATTATGCGGAAATGATTCATTCATGTTCACTATCACCGAGACTTGTTTCAAAAGTTACATAATCTCAAACAAGGTCAGAGGAGTGTGGAGGAATGCTACAGAAAAATGGAAGTGGCAATGATCCGACTCAACATTGAGGAGGATCGTGAAGCAACTATGGCGAGATTCCTTGTTAGACTTTATCCCAAAATTGCCAACACCTTAGAGTTGTACCATTACATTGAAATAGATGAAATGGTACAAATGGAAATGAAGATTGAAAGGCAACTGAAGAGGAGACATACTTCTCACAATGTTACGCCCACACTGTAAAAATGGAGTCCAAACAACATAAAGAAGCCTACTCCTCCTCATGTCAAAGAACAAGTCGAATATTTAAAGACTCAGCAAGTAAGTAAAGACCCCAACCGAGGAAAGTAATCATTGAACGTTCAAGAGACATTAGGTGCTTTAAATGTCTTGGGAGGGGCCATGTATCTACACAGTGTCCTAATCGAAACACCATGCTCTAACTTGGAAATGGTGAAATAGAAACTGAAGAAGAAGAAGAAGAAGAAGAGGCACCCACTGAAGTCAATTAAGAAATAACTCTTGAAGATCCTGTTGAGAGAGGAGAAGCCTTGGTAATAAAAAGAAATTTGAATCTTCAAGTCACGGAAGACAATGCACAGCGAGAAAACATTTTCCATACTTGATGCCATGTGAATGAAAAGGTATGTTTTGTTGTTAAGATGGTGGAAGTTGTACTAACGTGCCCAGTACAATAATGGTGGAAAAGCTTGGCTTGAAAACAATTAAGCACCCGAATCTCTATAAGCTACAATGGCTCAATGAACGAGTGGAAGTCAACGTTAGCAAATAAGTGATAGTTCTTTTTTTAATTGGCAAATATAAAGATGAGGTTATGTGTGATGTTGTCCCTATGCACGCTAGCCATCTACTCCTTGGAAGGCCATGGTAATAAGATAAGAGGACTATTCATGATTGTTTTACCAATCAATACTCGTTCAACCATGAAGGGAAGAAGATTATCCTTACTCCTTTAACGCCGAAACAAGTTAAGAACGATAAAGCCAAAATGAAACAAAGTGTTGAGGCTATAAGGAAAGGAAAAGCATCAGCAATAGTCGAGGAAATGATCCAAGAACAAGTGCTTATTCTTCAAAGTGGATGATACGAGAATGCCTACTAACAAAATGCAAGGTTGAAGATGATTTTTCTAACTTTGAACATGCATATTTTTTATTTAACTTGCAGGATGTACCAAGAGGCATAATTCGTCAAAATAAAGGTTTAGGAGACGTGTTCTTTGGGAACCCAAAAGATGTGTCCATTGTGCAGAAATGACACAAATTTTTATCCAAAGGACATGTCCTTAGGAGGACCAATAGACGTGACCTATGTGGACTCAATGATCATGCCTAATGGAGAATTATGGGACACCACTTTTGGGATGTCAAGGGACCTAAACATTCAACACAAAATTACATGGTCATATCTCACACAAATGCCTATTGAAGGGATCCATACTTTTGAAAAAATAATAACTATGTGATGGAGGAACGTTGAAAAGAAAAAACCTTTCGATTTGTGGACAAATCGCTTTAAAGAAGGGAGATAATGTGATCCAAATCAGCAACATAAATGGACTTGCATCTCCAACCTTTCACAATAATCAAAGAGGGATTTTCTCTAAGTTACTCTTTCTTTATACCATAGTTATAATAATAGTTTACATACATTTTATTTATAGTTATGATGATATTATGTAATGAATGAAGTTATTAATATGAACCATATATTTATATGTTTATATCCTATATTACTTAGCTTATATTATGCTTTCATTTATAGGTGCATATTTGGCCACATGATGGGATCTAACTTAAAGCTAGCATTGGAGTCCAAGAGCTATAGAAACTTGACTAGGACAAGTCCATGACAGCTCAAGAACATTTTGGGACAAAGTTTCCAGTCATAGCTGACTTGAGCTGGACTTTTGAGCTAGCTAGAGACCTCATTTTAGATGGAGAGTTACACCATCATCATCACCAAAGAGAGCACTAGAAATATGATTCGTACCTTTTCACGAAGAGTTGCCATTCCCATAAGTGCCTTTTCACAAGGAGTTGTCCTAAGACTCACCTACATGTTCTTCATCTATGGCCAACTCATCTTCAGCTCAAACACATGGGAAGTAGCTGAAATGATGAAAGGTTATCTTGCACAAATATGACCTTTCATAATAAGTTGCTGCCCCATTAATACCATGTCACCTAGACGCAAGATGAAAGCCATGTCATGCCTAACTTGATGCTTATCTTCACGCCAAGGAGGAGCCACTCTATAAGCACCCTATTCCACCCATGTGAGTTCCTCATGAGCAACCACCCATTTGTCATGCGTGTGGGATGAAATGGGTGCCAAAATTAAGAGGTTTCTCTCTATTCGCCAAATCATCACCTTGTTTCAAAGTTAGCGCTAAGATAAACAACAAAGAGACCATTCAACCAAGGATATCTCCCCTCATCCAAGCATCATTTACTTTCATTTTAAGACATGTATTTTACCGAAAAGCCTTGTATCTATTTGGCCAAACCCCTTGCACGCCTATAAATAGGCTTTGACATTTATTTGTAAACTAAACCCTTCGATAAATTAAAAACTCTTATGAGATTATTCTGTCTTTAAGTTCTTTTAGAACTATATCGATTAAGCAAGCTTATTTCTTAAGTTTGTGGCATCAAACCCTTCCATTGATGCTTAGAGTTCCTAGTTCCTATAACTAGTGGGTTCAAGTCCTTGCTACCATCACTTATAACGACTTATAAGAAATGGGTTTTTGCTCATGTATAGCATTGGTTCCTTCTTAGTCTTATGGGAGGATGATGTGATTCTGTCTAGCTCCAATTTTCTCCATGACTTGATCACACCATGGATGTTATTCAAAGCTGGTTAAAAGGGAGTTATACCTTTCTTTATCTTATATTTACTCATTTATGCATTATATATTATTATGAGCATACATTGGCATATTGGACTATACTTGAATTATCATAACATGGGCATTCATTCATTATGTCCAATGGTTGGCATCATTGATTAATATTCAAGCATATAATCTATAGTTATAATAATAATATTCATTCATTATCATATGATGCATGAGTTATTATTATAATATATAGTTCACATCTTTATATTATAAATTATTTACTTTTAATACTTGGCTTATATTATACTTTCTTTTGTAGGTACATAGGAGACCACATAATGGGACCTAACTTAAGCTAGCATTGGAGTCCAAGAGCTATGGAAACATGCCTAGGACAACTCCGGGATAGATCAAGATCATTTTGGGACAAAGTTGTCAGCTACCCTCCGAGCTCATAGCTGACTTGAGCTAAACTTTTGAGCTAGCTAGACATCTCATTTCAGCTAGAGAGTTACACCATCATCACCACCACACAGAGTACTTCAAATATGGCGTAGGTCAATTTTTGTGAAATCGTACCTTTTCGTGAAGAGTTGTCAATCCAAGAGGTGCCATTTCACAAAAAGTTATCCAAAGGCTCATTTACATGTCATTCATCTATGGCCAGCTAATCTTCATCTCATACACATGGGAGGTAGCTCAATTGATGAAAGGTTACCTTACACATAATGTGACCTTTCATGATAAGTTGCTGCCCGTTTGATGCCATGTCACCTAGACACATGTTGGAAGCTAAGTCACGCCTAGTTTTTTCCTATCTTCATTCCATGGACTTCAAGACATCATCCTATGTTTTCAACTCACCAAAGTATTGCAAGAAGACCCATGTGCATTCAAGTAGGCTGTCGTGTGCATCATTCAAGCATGTTCACTTCATGTGACATCAAATAGGTGCCAAAACACCAAGGGATGCTTCCTATTCGGCCAAAGACTCTTTCCTCTTCATTTTGGCGCCAAATAACATCCAAATGCATTCAAAACATCCTTAGGTCAAAACCAACACGTTACCATTCAGCCAAGAGCATGTATCTTCATTAAAATCATGCATTTTCATTTAAAATCATGTTTATACAAAGGGGTTTTATCCATAGCCAAACCATCATGTGTCTATTCGGCCTAAACCCTTTGAAATCTATAAATAGGTTATTGCATTTCATTTGTAACTCAACCCTTTGATAAATTAAAAACTATTGTGAGATTATTCTCTCTTTAAGTTCTTTTAGAACTATATCAATTAAGCAAGCTTATTTCTTAAGTTTGTGGCATCAAACCTCTTCTATTGATACTTCTGGTTTATATCTTTATAGATAGTGGGTCAAATTCCTTGCTATCATGCCTTATAAGAAACGAGTCTTTGCTCTTTATAGCATTGGTTCCTTCTTAGTCTTATAAGATACTATCTTTCTATCACCATATTCCATCACCTTCACGCCGACTCTACCACCATTCCATTACCATCTTCATCTATTCACCATTAAATTATCCTTTAATCATCAACAGGGAATACGTCCATCAACATCATTTGGAGGCTGAATCCACCATCACTTGAAGGATAACTATACAACACTTCTGCAACATACTTTGATATCATTTCTTTTCATTTCCTTTCTTCTTCCATTTCTTATTTTGTATTTCCATTTTAATAATTTCTTTCTTTTAATTTTGCATATTACTTATCAATTCAAAGTGTAGCATTTGGTATCTCTCCTAGATCGGGAAACAACAAGGCTGCCAACTTCTCCATTAATGAAGAAGCTTGAATAGCCTTACATCAGATACTATCCTTCCATCACCATATTCCATCACCTTCATGCCAAATGCACCACCATTCCATTACCATCTTCATCATCATTGAAGCATAGTTCCTTCATCATTGAGGCAACGTCCAACAACAACATTGGAGGCCAATTCAAGTTTCAATTAATCATTTTCTTTCACATATTGTGCAGATTACTTATCAATTCAAAGTGTAGCATTTGGTGTCTCTCCTAGAACGGGAAATAACAAGGCTGCCAACTTCTCCATTATTGATGGAGCTTGAATAGCCTTACATCACAGTTTCTTTTACCGACGCAACATAGAAAACTTGTTCAATCTTGATTTAGTTCTTTAAAAGACCCAAACAGAAGGAATTGAGAGGAAAAAAGGAAACAAAAAGGGTGAGAAAAGAAGGGGGATCTTAAAAAAAGCCAATAAACATATCTCCGAGTGTAAACACAAGCGTGAGTTAAGTGAAATCTGAATTTTCATTGGAGTGACCAAGTGAGGCTTTGTGAGTGCATTGGTAAGATTTTAGTTTTCTTTATTTAAACTAACAATGTCTTTTGATCTTCCATATTTCCATACATTGGAGGACGAATAGAAAAGAACAAACACATTTCACACTCGTTGCCATGTAAATGGTAAAGTGTGTCTTGTAGCTATTGATGAAGGAAGTTGTTCAAAAATTGTAAGCATATACATGTTAAACAAATTGGGGCTTACAACGATTAAACATTCTAGCCCATATAAATTGCAATGGTTGAACGACGAGGAAGAATTGAACGTTACTCAACAAGTATTTGTGCCATTCTCAATCGGAAGGTACAAAGATGAGATTTTATGTGATGTGGTGCCTATCAGTACGAGTCATTTACTGTTAGGGAGGCCATGGAAATTTGATAAGCGGGATGTTTATAATGGATTCACAAATCTCTACTCATTCATCCAAAATGAAAGAGAAATCACATTTACTCCATTATCTCCTAACCGAGTGAATGAAGATTAAACTCATTTGAAAAGGAGTATTGAAGCAATGAAATAGCAACTTAATGACAATGCAATTGAAGAAGAACGTTTCGAGGAAAATTTAAATAAAGAAAAGTATTTTGAAGTTGAACAAAACGTTGGGGTTGAAAATGAGAGAACTGGAAAGAATGAATTTGGAGACAAAAAGGAGGTTGAACAATCGATTTCATCTAACGATTATTTTTCTCCAATTCTTCATTTTTCTTGGATGCAAGATAATGAAAAGACTTCACGGCATTATCCAATCATGTTGCCAATCATAAATATTATCAAACAACAACCATGTTTTGATAAAGAAGTTTCAAAGGATGAACTAATACAATTGTCCATCAAGAACATGCGTTCACTTACATTCATAAGCATTAATGGGTTTGTTTTCTCTACTCTTTTGGAATTGATTTTCTTTTCTACTAATCTGATTATGGTTGTAAGAAATGAAATAAGACATAAGTTTGAGAAAGAGAAGTTAAAGGGATAAGTAACTTTTCCAAAAGACATAATGTTCTGAACCAAGTAGTAGTTCAAAGGACAAGCCCCTTCACCAATGAATATGGATTTGAAGTGATCTACCTACTTGAAGGATTTGAAAGGTTAAGACTCTTCACCAATAATCATGATGATTCAAAAGAATAAGAAGAGTTGTATACCTTATCCAAAGGATGTGTTGTTTCAAGCAAAAAGATTTTTTAAATGACTTGTTTTATCAGTGAAGTATATGACATTTCCAAAAGACATCAAGGAGGACTCCAAGAGATGCAAGTTTTTACACAGAGATATATTGAATCAAAGTAACACAAACTATATGGAACATAGAGGTTGAACATTTCATGGGGAACATCTTCTCAAGGAGAGCATAGTGATTCAATCCTCTTTACATCAAGAAGGTCTTCAATGAAAAGCTACTTCGATTTGAGTATAAATCGCCAGAAAGAAGAGGGATTATTTTATCCTGTCTAGCACCAACTATATTCATGACATACTCACATCATTGAAGATCCATCAAGCTCAGTATGAGGGAGTTCTACCTTACGTTATCTTATATTTACTCATTTATGCATTATATAATATTATGAACATTCATTTTCATATTAGACTATAGTTGAATTATCATAACATGTGCATTCATTCATTATGTCCTATGGTTTGCATCATTGATTGATATTCAAGCATATAATCTTTAGTTATAATAATAATATTCATTCATTATCATATGATGCATGAGTTATTATCATAACCTATAGTCCACATCTTTAAATAATTATTACTTTTAATACTTAGCTTATGTTATGTTTTCTTTTGAAGGTACATAGGCGGCCACATAATGGGAGCTGACTTAAGCTAACATTGGAGTCCAACAGATATGGCAACATGACTAGGACAACCCAGGATCATTTTGGGACAAAGTTGTTAGCTACACTTCGAGCTCATAGCTGACTTGAGCTATAATTTTGAGCAAGCTAGATATCTCATTTCATATGAGGAGCTGCATCATCATCACCACCACAAAGAGTACTTTAAATATGGCCTAAGTCAATTTTTGTGAAATCGTGCCTTTTCACAAATAGTTGCCATTCCAAGAGGTGCCTTTACACAAGGAGTTGTTCAATGACTCATCTAAATGTAACTTACCTATGACCAGCTCATCTTCAATTCATACACGTGGGGAGTAGCTTAAATGATGAAAGGTTACATTACACACAACGTGACCTTTCATGAAATTTGCTTCCTATTGGATGCCATGACACCTATGTACGCGTTGGTGAGCTTGTTGTAGCTAAATGGAGCCTAAATTGCGAGAAGACATAAGGCATCCCTTACAACTATTCGGCCACACGCTTAGCACACGCCTAGCACATGCATAAGTCTTGGCGCCAAAGTGAAGAAGCATATAACCATTCGTCCAAAGGAGATGTGCTTACAATTCAACCCGAATAATCATGCTCTTACAATAAGAAATAACCAAACCAGCACAAGGCCAAGGTACATCTACATTCATCCAAGCATCATGCATCTTCATTTAATGTTATGTACTTAGCCGAATAGGCATATAATTATTCGGCCAGCCATTCAAAAATCTATAAAAAAAGAAGGCTTATTTCATTTGTAAACACACCATTTGAATTTACAAAAACTCTTTGTGAGAATTCTCTCTTGCAAGTTCTTTAAGAACTTTATCAATTAAGCAAACTTTTCTAAGTTTATGGCATCATTCATTTCCTTTGATACTTTGAGTTCCTAATTTCCATAACTAGATGGTTTAAGTTCTAACATACCATCCCTTACTTAAATTTATAGGGAACGGGGATAAGCTTTCTATAGTTTTTCTTATTCTTTGGCTTATTTAAGATACCATCTTCATCCTTCCATTATCCATCATATTCAATCCTACACCATCACCATTTCCCATTATAATTTCATCACCATTTGTAGCATCCTTCATTCATCAACAAGATAATCATCCATCATCAACATTGGAGGCAAGATTTATCTTCCATTTAATGGATACTTCTACATCACTTTCGCATCCAACTTTGATAACAATTCTATCCTTTTTTTCTTTATCAATTTATTTCCGTTCATAATTTCTTATTGCTTTAATCATTTATTTCATTACTTTGTGCATATTACTTATAAATTCAAGTATGGCATTTGGTGTCTCTCCTAGATCGAGAAATAGCAAGGATGTCATCTTCTTCATTATTGAAGAAGCTTGGATAACCTTACAATAAGTGGTATTAGAGCTTAGTTGGATTGACATTCAAAGTACTGCAACAAAACAAAAAGAAATAAGAAATATCAAAAACAAAAGAAAAGACTCCTACATCAAAAAAGGATTACAAAAAGAAAAAAGGAATACAAATCAATATTCCAGCAAACAAAAGTTGAACAAATTACAATTTATCCAAAAAGGAAGCACATTACAATATGCCAACATCAAACTTGAAGGAGGTATCCTTGTTGTTTATTGTAAAGGAAGATAGTAAGTGTTGCATCTTGGGTTGTAAGTTATCTTCATCTTTCTCTTTAATTCAGACATCACCTTTTCATTCATTACTTCATATTCATAACCATTTCATTTCTTAACCTACTCTACATTTACCATTCCATATCCTTTTCTATACTAACCATTTTCTTTAGCCGGCGTAACATAGAAAACTTTTGCAATCTTGAGTTAGTTCTTTAAAGGACCCAGCAAGAGAGAATTGAGAGAAAAAAGGTAACAGAGAGGATGAGAACATAAGGGGGATAAAAAAAAGCCAATAAATATATCCCGAGTGCAAATACCAGCATGAGTGGAGTAAAATCTGAATTTTCATTGGAGTGCCCAAGTGAGGCTTTGTGAATGCATTAGTAAGGTTTTAGTTTTCTTTATTTTCTACTAACAATGTCTTGTGATCTTCCATATTTCTAAATAGTGGAGTACGAACATCAATGATAAACACATTTCACACTGGTTGCCATGTAAATGGTAAAGAGTGTCTTGTAGCTATTCACGAAGGAAGTTGCACAAACATTGCAAGCACATACATGGTAAACAAATTGGGACTTACAAGGATTAAACATTCTAGCACATATGAATTGCAATGGTTGAACAACGAGGAAGAATTAAAGGTTACTGAACAAGAATTTGTGACATTCTCAATCGGAAGGTACAAAGACAAGATTTTATGTGATGTGGTGCCTATGAGTACGAGTCATTTACTGTTAGGGAGGCATGGCAATTTGAAAAATGGGTTGTCCATGATTGATTCACAAATCACTACTCATTCATCCAAAATGAAAGAAAAATCACATTGACTCCATTATCTCCTAACCTAGTGAATGAGGTTCAAACTCATTTGAAAATGAGTTTTGAAGTAATGAAAGTGCAACTTAAAGACAATGCAATTGAAGAATAACTTTTCGAGGAAAATTCAAATGAAGAAAAGCATTTTGAAGTTGGACAAAACGTTGGGTTTGTAAATGAGAGAATTGAAAAGAATAAATTTGGAGACAAAAAGGAGGATGAATAACAGATTTTATCTAACGATTGTTTTTCTCCTATTCTTTATTTTCCTTTGATGCAGGATAATGAAAAGACTTCTATAGATGATCCAATCATGTTTCCAATCATAAATATTATCAAACAACAACCATGTTTTGATAAAGAAGTTTCAAAGGATGAACCAATACAATTGTCCATCAAGAACATCACTTTCATTCATAAGCATTAATGGGTTTGTTTTCTCTACACTTGTGGAATTGATTTTCTTTTCTACTTATCTGATTGTGGTTGTAAGAAATGAAAGAAGACATAAGTTTGAGAAAGAGTTGTACCGAAAGATGAGAGGAAACAAAAAAGATGATTCAAATTTTTTCCTACCATGATTGTTTTAATTTAATCAATTATGTCATTTGGAAAGATACAAAGGCAAAAGCACATGATGGTTCCAACCATCACCAAAGAGAAGTTGAAGAAATAAGTAACTTTTCCAAAAGACATAATGTTCTGAGCCAAGTAGTAGTTCAAAGGACAAGTCCCTTCACCAATGAATATGGAGTTGAAGTGATCTACCTACTTGAAGAATTTCAAAGATTAAGACTCTTTACCAACAATCATGATGATTCAAAGGAAGAAGAAGAGTTATATACCTTCTCCAAAGGATGTGTTCTTTTAAGCAAAGAGATTGTTCAAATGACATGGTTTATCAGTGAAGGATATTTTGTTTCCAAAAGACATCAAGGAGGAATCCAAGAGATGCAAGTCTTTACACAGAGATATGTTGAATCAAAATAACACAAACAAGATGGAACAAAGAGGTTGAACATTTCATGGGGAAAATCTTCTCAAGGAGAGCATAATGAATTAATCCTACCTACATCAAGAAGGTCTTCAATGAAAAACAACTTCAATTTGAGGACAAATCGCCTAAAAGAAGGGGGACGATATGATATTGTCTAGCACCAACTATCTTCATGACATACTCACATCATTGAAGATTCATCAAGCTCAATATGAGGGAGTTATACCTTACTTTATCCTATATTTACTCATTTATGCATTATATAATATTATGAGCATATATTTGCAAATTAGACTGTACTTGAATTATCATAACATGTGCATTCATTCATTATGTCCTATGGTTTGCATCAGTGATTGATATTCAAGCATATAATCTATAGTTATAATAATTGTAGACATCAATTTTTTCATTTTAAATTATTATTATTAAAATTATTATTATTATTATTATTATTATTAATTGTAATATTATTTATTATTTATTAAATATTACAAAGCCCAAATCACAGCCCAATTACATTCAAATCCCAGACCCAACCAGAACCGACCCAAACCTAAATGGAAACCCTAAACTGATTTGGGGTTTCAGCTAGGGTTTCTAAACCCTAGCACTACTGTTGCTGCCACCGTTTCCAGATGCTTCCAGCCGCCTCTGATGATTCTAGGTGTCTCCTCTCGCCATTGCCGACGGTCAGCCGCCCCACGTTGACGCTTCAACTGGCAAGTGACCCAATCCGTTACAACCACGACGACGCCGCCTCGAGGAAACTTCCAGAAGAGCCAATTTCTCCTCCACGTCGTAGCTACCAAGGTGAGTCAACACATAGCCCGGTGACTCAATGAGAAGCCCCTCTGTGACCAGTCCATACCGAGCACCATGGTGGCTATAAAAGCCACCACCGAACCTTCAAAGAAAAGGACAACAAGCAAAGAACGGAGACAACAACCAACAGACCAGAAAAAGCAACAAAGAGATACCGAACAAACAAAAAAAAATTATAATAACAACCCTCAGCAGCAAACAAAACAGAAAGAAAGAAAGGAGAAAGAACTTACCGAGGAAACCACGCGGTGACCGGAGACGCTACGTACCGAGGAAACATTCGAAATACCCGAAGCTATTTCTCTAGATCTGCTCCGATCCAGAGCTTTTTAGGGCAAACCAAGGCCAGATTCGGCCTTGGGAGGTTCGGGTCTTTATTTTGGGGTCTTTATGTAAAATCAGACCACCGTATATGGTAGCCGGCGGCGGTGGTCGAGACCAAAGCGCGGCCATCGGCCGGAGCTCAATTCCCTCAGATGAGGGAATTGAAGAGATAACCGAGAGAGAATGTTAAATTCTCTCTCAGTGAGAGAGAAGAGGAACGAGAGAAATGAGGATGCTGGCCCTTCGGGCCAGCCGTTTGGTAAAATATAAATCTCTCCTCAAACGACGCCGTTTTGGGGAGGGACCCTTGTGTAATTTTACATACGGGTAAAACCCTTTCCGTAGTCATTCAATTTTTATAAATTTACATTATGGTCATTAATATCAGTTTATGAGCTTTGTAATTTGGTTTTCTAATTCAGTTTTATTATAATTTAATCACTGCTACATATGTATATATATCCTTAGTATAAAATACCCTATTTAGTCCCTTAAGCTTTAATATTTTTTATTTTGATCATTAATTAAATAATTAAGGCTAAATGACAATGTTAATTACCATATTTCATAACATTACGAATTAGACCATTTAATTTTATTAGATTATAATTTAGTCCCTAAGTTTAATATTTTCATTTATTTTACAAGCTTTATTATTTTTTATTTTTTTCATACCATGTTTTAATTGTATTTTAAACATTATCATATGTTACTTTTATATATTTATGTTCATATATATTTAATTATCATTACTATTACTATTATTTTTTATTAATTATGTCAATATATATAGTCTTATAAATATATATAATATTTATTTATTTATTCTATTTTCCTATTTATAAATTTAATTTTATAAATTACTTTTAAGGAAAATAATCATATTTTGATATTTATTTATTTTTAATATCGAATTAAAGAGCTGTCTTAAGGTACCTAGAAGCCCTTTTCTGATATTTCTAAATAAGTAAATATCTTATTTATGTATATTAATATATTTTTTTAAAATTATTTGAAATAGTAGAATTATGAATTAAATATATTTTGAATTTTTAAATTTCTAATAATAGAGACAATTTATAATTAAAAAGTACCAATTTTGGGCGTTGTAGGGGTGCTAATCCTTCCCTAAACGTAACCGACCACGAATCCCTTTTTATTATTAAAAAAAACGAATTTTTGGTTATAAACGCAGATCAGTTCATTTTTTAATTGATGTTTTCTTAAAACTCTTTTAAAAAATAATTTTTAGGTATTCAACCTACCTGACCCAAAAGGCCGATGGCGACTCCCAAATTATTTTTAAAAACCATTTATTCACATCAATTTTCCCGCCAAATAAATATTTCGTGCCCGGACGAAAACCGGTTACGACAGCTTGGCGACTCTGCTGGGGATCGCTAGTCAAACTTTAAAATCAATTGTAAATTGTCTCTATCAGTTAGAAATTAAAAAATTCATATATTTAATTTTTAATTCTTTTCTTTCAAATTTTTTATTACTTATTATTTTATTTATTTATTATATTCAAGAATTAATTATTTTATCTGTTTGTTAGAGGTTTTAACATTTCTCCTCACACACAACACTTGCATAACATAAAGCTCTATAATTGAGTGTTTGTCCTTTTGAGTGGGAGTGAAAGCGATGTCTTCGTGAGAATTTATTCTCCGTGTCAGACCTAGCAAGTAACTTTTAGGGTTCATATGCTCTATGTCTTCGTGAGAATTTATTCTCCGCATCAGGTATAGAGAAATGTGTCCCCTCGAATTGAACTCGATCCGTTTAAGTCTGTAATGGACTAGGATTGAGGGTTGACAGCCCAAGGGGCATCAACAAAGACAGTTTGAGTACTTTTACTCCTAGAACTGAAAACCTGCATATAATAAACCTTAGAAACTCTCCCAATCTGAGACTATGCCGAAATTTTGTCAGTAGGTATACACAAAGGAGAAATAAGCTCTAGCTTTTAATTTATTTTATTTTCTTTAATAAATGCATGCGAACTAGAAATCATGCGGTTAGGTTAAAATTTCCAAACAAAGCATGGAACTAGAAAGCATGAGGTTAAGATTTATACCTTGATAGATAGATTTTTTTCATTAGTTGGTACTAACTATTTTATTTTTTTCTCATTTCTTTTGTTTGCATTACATGATCATAGCATAACCAAAAGGTGTTTACTTGAAAGACTGTTCATCATATTGGAAAGAAATTGTAAATGGACAAAAAGTTTTATGATCAAACAAAATATGATGCGGCTAAAGAAAGACATCCTGAGGAAACTCTAAGGATAGAAGCAAGCTATGCACCCAAAGATCGTATGACCATTGAAGAGCAAAAGGAGATACGAGAAATAAGAGAGCAGATGACCAAGATGATGGATAGAATATCTGTTTTGGCCAAAGGAAAATAGATTCCAGCACAGAAAGAGAGAGAGAGCTCAATGAACCTAACTCTGCAGTTTCAGATACGCAAGGGACTTCGATTCTTAACCAATTTGAGAAATTACAGACAGTCATCATTCATATTCACAAATCGTCTGGAGATACCAAAGAAATGGTGATGACTGTACAAGCTCCCAGAGAAGAGAAGAAATCATGTAATCAGAAATCATCAAAGTTTGGTCTGCTCCCGATGTCTAAAACTCATGTTCAATCCAAGACAAAAGGTGGTTCTCATCTTGATACTATCCCCATATCATATAAAGAGTTGTATGAGAAGCTACTTGAAGCACGAGAAGTGGATCCATATTATATAAAACCGTTCCAACCTCCGTATCCAAATTGGTATGACATTAACGTTCATTGTGAATATCATGCCGGAGCTCAAGGACATATCATCGAGAATTGTCTTGCCTTCAAACGCCGAGTCCAAAGTTTTTTAGATCATGGAACCTTACAATTTATGGTAAATGATCGACCTAGTTTGGTAACCGAGGGTCCTGATAGATTAATACCAAAAGTCTTCAAAGGTAAGAATATCAGTAGAGGCGCCTAGAGAAAAGAAGTTTTGCTGAGGTTTGAAGCTCAAATACGTCATTTGAAGATTGAAAATGATAAATTGAGCACCAAAATGGAAACCATACATGAAGACTTCCAGAAGGTCAGTCAAGCCTTTCAAAATGCTGGTATAGGAAACACCCCAGAAGAGTAGATAGCAGGGGTCACCAAACTGAAAAAGAGTTGCAACATACATGAAGATCTTTTCCAAAAACTTTTTGAACACAAATGTTCTCTCAGAAGGGAAAATGAGCAACTCCGAGAATTGACATAGGAGATGAAATAACACCAGAATGTCATGGAAGAAGCTGTAGTCCAGACAAGTAATATGGCCTATAAGCTGATAAACTAACTTGGTTTTAGGGAAGAAAATGGGAAAGTTATTCCCTATATGTAAAGTTTTGTTGAAGCTAGGACTGAAAGTTGTCCCCTACATGTAAAAGTTTTGTTTGATGTACTGAAGCTTTTGTGTTCAATGAAATATGTTCTAAGATGATCACTCTTAAGTAACACCTTTTCATACATGCATTTACATTTTGTATCTGTACATTTTCATTTTGTATATTTACTTTTTATATCTTTGAATTGCACATTTTGCATTCTTATTTTTCCATTTATGCATTTTTCCCATTTTTATTTAAGTACTGTCATGTACTTTATTTATAAAAGCATGTTAATAATTAATGAAAGGTTTTGTAACAGTAAAACCAAGGTCATTCATTCATATTACTTCACTGTCATCATGAAAATAATGGAGCAATCTTATAAAGGACTACAAGACCAGTGGCCAGAACAATTGACAGGGTTACCTCGGGATACAAGGAAATAAGCGTCAGATTCAGTACCAGATGGATCAGATCAAATTATTCAGGGAATGGAATCTGATAAAGAAGAGATAACTGCTAAAGAGAAATTGTGCTATCAGATTGAAGAGTCGAGAAAGACAACATACCCTGGAGCATCCCACTCAAACCCAAAGAATAGCCTCATTCATTATTCGCAATATGAGGAAAGATTCAAGAAGATGGATGAATCAATCAAAAATATGAAATGTGTTGATACTTCCCACAAAGAATTAGAAGCAAGAGAGCTTAGCTTGGTTCCAGATTTGATTATTCTCCATGAATTCAAAATGCCTGATTTTGAGAAATATGATGGCACAAGTTGTCCCCTAATCCACCTGAGAATGTTTTGCAGAAAAATGGGAGGATATTTAAATTCTGATGACCTGTTAATTCACTCTTTCCATGATAGCCTTGTTAACCCAGCAGTAGTCTGGTACAATCAGTTGACCCAAGAACAGATCAAGAAATGGGTAGATTTAGCTGATGCATTTTTGGGACAATATCGGTATGTTAAAGGCTTAGCTCCAACACGTATAGACCTTCGAAGAGTAAAAAGGAAAACCAATGAAAGATTTCAAGAATATGCCTTAAGATGGAGAAGAGTGGCAGCACAAGTTCAACCTCCCATGTTAGAAGAAGAGATATCACGTATGTTTCGTGATTCCCTTCCAGCGCCTTTCTTCGAGTTAATGCAGGCAAATCCGACAAAGGAATTCAAGAATCTTGTGACAAGTGGAGATTTAATTGAGAATGTAATCAATGAAGAAAACTCAAAAGTCACATCCAAGAGCCCAACGGATCAAAAAGCGAAAGCTGATGATGTGAATGTATGTCGCATCCAGAATCCCCGCAACTGCAAAAGAAAAAGAGCAAGTAACTGTTCGGATCGACCAAAGAAAGTCATGCGATCAAGAAAAATTTTAGAAGTGTTCCAAACTTCTATTTCAGACTTATACCCTCATTTGGTTAAAGGTCAGTACATCACACCAAGACCAATGAAAATGTCACCAAACCCTTCTGCTCATAGCTATGATCAAAGTAGTTTTGGGCATTCTACAGGCAATTGTAGGCCACTGTTAAAAGAAATTGAGATGCTTGTTGACAAAGGGGTTTTGACACAAGAAATGATCAAGAAATGGGGGGCAAATGAAGAAAAGAACCTTGATCCTATTACATACCATTATAGGAGTAATGAGGCATAATAAAATAAATAAGTGGAAGTGTTATCTACCACTGTAATACTTTCTGTTTTCAGCATCTTTTTTGAACTTTTTTTTCCTTCCTCCACCTTTTGTGCAATAAATAAATATGTATTGCTTTTATGGTTATGAGCAAGGAATCAAGTTTTAACCTTGAGATTATTGAGTATCAAGTAGATTAAATATTCTTTTAATTTTTCAAGAGTTATAGATCTATTGGCAAGTGATAAAATTATATCTTCAATATCCCATCCAATGCCAATTACTCAACCCTTACCAAAACCAAATCCTGACACTACATTTATCTGAGATTCTGAAGAAATGTCTCTACTTGTTTTTGAGACATCAACTCTAGATGTTTACCTTATTGGATAGAGTTGATTGATGATATTACCTTCCACCATATACATGACTTTAAGAGTCACACATTTATCCTTCCAAACACAAAACCATCAAAAACCAAAAGACCTCAAAATAACCAAACTTTCAATTATCCGTGAATTTTACTTCAAGAAGAGATGAGATGAGGCATCATGGTCCAACTTATTGATGATAATTTCGAGTGATTAGGACATACTCAAAGAAGAAAGGGAAAGTGATTGATTGAAAGAAATATATCATGCATTAATTACATTTTTCATGTAAGTAAAATTAATCTTGAATATTCATCCCCCTGGAGATACCTCTTTATACAAAGGTTTCTGTGTATGAGATGACGAATGGCATCGTTTTATTTATCCATTAATATATATATATATCCTTTGTTGTCCCCACTTGAGCCTGAATGATTTTTCTTCTGATTCAACCCTAACCAAGGATCACCCTCCACATTAGGGGGCAAGGTGAAGGATATTTGCTCACAAAAATAAAGATTGTCAATACATTTTTTATTGCGAAGACAAGTTTCCATAAAGTCATGAAAGTTTTAAACTACAAAGTATGTCAAATACAGAGTGCTTGAAGATCAATCTAATCAAGAATAATGGAAAACCTCCAAAATGCAAAAGGAAAAGGAGGTGATCAAAGCAATTGAAGTATTATACTCATCCAGCAAAGAAAGAAAGAAAAAAAAAAGAAAACAAATTGAATCAAGATGGGTGAATTATTGAGCCTCAAATTACAAGGTTGATCAAGTACAAACAAGAAGAGCAAGAAATGCTGAAGATATGAGAAATTGGAAATGAATCCAAAATTTGGCAGTCTAGAGGGATCCAAATGATGGAAAAATCCCCAACAAAGCAGATCCAAGTTAAGCAAGTCAAGATTGATGGCATCAGAATGAATTGATCCTTGGTTTGATTACCCTTAAACAATTATTTGGGCCTTTTTATCCCTTTCTTTCGTAACCGTAAGCCATGGCCTACGTTACGTACCTGAAAAGTCTATTCTAATCATACATGGATTTCTAAGTAAAAGATAATATCTTTAGAATTCATTCCGCCTTCCAAGATTGATTTTTATTTGCAAAAATTGTTTTTTTTTTAAATCTTTAATGCATGATATGAAAAATGATAAAAGGGGGTTCAAGATGTAAATTTTTAAATAACATCTTGAAACCAAAGGAGGATTCGAGTTGAAAACCTAAAAAAGGCGACTCGAATAATGAATGGTGCAACAATGACATAAGAGACGATCTTAAGCTCTTAATAAAGCACCGCATATCCCAAAGACGTTCCTGAGAATAGGGAAACAAGAAGCATCTCTACAAGATGGGCATAACAACCATTTCTTCAAGTTAGTGTAAGCCAAAACGACATACTGAACCAACTTGAAAGAACCTACTTTACCAAAATCACCCACACATCAAATCAGTCAATAATTTTGACACTTGCCATAGGACTATGATTTTTGAATGATTTAAAAGTGTAGTTGATTTATTTGATATTTATTAAACTCATTATTTATGATTTGATTCTATTGTGAACCTAAGAAGGGCAATACTTTGTAAAAGTCTTTCATTCTTCAATAAACAAAGGAGGAAAAAACATTTTCAAACAGGACAGTCTCAAATGAGGAAGGTCCTTGAAGCAATTGCTGCGTATTCTACCTCTGTAGTAGAAAAAGAATGAACGAGGCCAAAATAATGAAGCACTTCACATTTGTGAAAGAAAGTGGTCTGAGAAGTCAGAAAAACTGGAGAATTGAACTTGTGACACCCCCCTATGACATTATTAGTAGCTCATCAAGAAAGATTATCGTTTATCTCATGCTGAGGGCAATAAGCATCACCAGACATATTATTTTCCCCAACCATCAATTCATGTTCTCTAGAAGATTACATCATAAAGCCATGAACAAGTCATTACCTGCACTCTGGTGTTGGCTCAAGTCTTGATACATCATTGCTACTTTTTCTATGACGATAATTTTCTTTGTCAAGATGATATCCATTATGTCCTTCAGAAGATTGCTGAATTTGAATTTGAGGACTTAGGGCACAGAACAAGACATTGGAACAGAATCTACCCTTATAGGCCTTTTATATAAGTAAGGTTGTTACGCTGGATGCCACCGACAACAAGGTCGAATTCGACAAATCTACTCATAAATTGCTCCAACCGATCATCATTCAGTTCTTGCATATCTGTTTTCAAAAATATGCCAAGACAGTAGAAGACAGCCTCTGCATCACTGATCCCAGAAGAAAAAAGACAGGACATGGATACCACCAGGGAACATATCTCTAGTAGATCCTCCTCCTCGTGTATGGTTTTTAGGGAAACCTAGAAGCATTTCCACCTCATCAGGTTCAAGTGGAACCATTTTATTCCTTCTAATCCATACCAGATTTCATTTTCAAGCACTCATCAAGAACATACTTATGAACACTCGAAGGTGTTTCATTGTCATAAGCTTCAAGAGCCTTACAGATCCTTTCTGTCAATTTGGCACTTCATGTACATGTTTATAAACAGTTCAACTTTGTTCTTGGATCCCAGGAAGACCATCATTTCTTTGTCAATGGAAAAGCATCAGTACATGGAGGAAGCAGAATAAGAGAAAATCTGTTCTAAATTGGCAGAATTATGAATATAGCCCTTTTCAGTGTAATAGCATGAAAATGCTTCGAATCTACAAATTCTGGCTCTACATCGAATAAGTATTATGATATTCCAGTCCAAACATTAACTGGAACAAGTGCCATGTGCTCATAGTAGAAATAAGGAGACCCAATAGCATCTTTTGGAAGTGTTCTTTGAGTTATCTGATCTGGTTTGGTATGAAACCACAGAACCAATCAATGAATTTGGAAGATGAATGTGCTCATAGCATCTTTTGGAAGTGTTCTTTGAGTTATCTGATCTGGTTTGGTATGAAACCACAGAACCAATCAATGAATTTGGAAGATGAATGTGCTCATAGCATCTTTTGGAAGTGTTCTTTGAGTTATCTGATCTGGTTTGGTATGAAACCACAAAATTAATCATTGAATTTGGAAGATGAATGTGCTCATAGCATCTTCTGGAAGTGTTCTTTGAATTATCTGATCTGATTTGGTATGAAACCACAAAATCAATCAATGAATTTGGAAGATGAATGTGCTCATAGCATCTTCTGGAAGTGTTCTTTGAATTATCTGATCTGATTTGGTATGAACTCCAAAATCAATCATTGGATTTAAAAGATGAATTTGCTCATGGTAGAAATAAGGAGGCTCAATAGCATCTTCTGGAAGTGTTCTTTGAGTTATCTGATCTGATTTGATATGAACTCTAAAATCAATCATTGGATTTGAAAGATGAATTTTGCTCATAGTAGAAATAAGGAGACCCAATAGCATCTTCTGGAAGTGTTCTTTGAGTTATCTAGTCTGTTCGGTAGGAACCCCAGAACTGATCATTGGAATTGAAAGATGAACTGCATGATCATCTTCATTAAGAAGCTTCTTTTCAAGCTTCCTCTACTTCTTCCTTTTCCAAAAATCATAGCCCAAGTTTCGCCTTTACTTGTAATTGGGGTCATTGTATAATGAATTCCTACCTTCTACTGGAAGAAGTACGTCAGCAACCTTAGCCATTGGATCAGCACATATAAAATCTGTCAACTTTGCAATTGATGAATCTGGAGCGCATATCTCCATGGCTATTGAAGCCTTAGCCTCTGAGAATCCCATTTTTGTCAAGTATAGCAGTTTATTCTCCTCATCAGAATCAGAATTCAGGATTTCCTCGATATCAGAAGAACTATCAATATCTGTGAAATCATCCTAAAAGATCGCTTCATAATCAGATGAATTATTATCATAATCAACATGTTGCATGGGTGTAGATTTTCAAGAGCCTGTACCACTATATATGTAGTCTTGTTATTGCATCAGATTACTGTTTGCATAAATTGGTTTCTCTCTCACATAAAAGTATATTTCAGAGATGGCTTTCACTGAAAGATGATAAGGCACTGTGTCAGCCTGGAACGTATTACCAAGCTATTTATACATACTGCTATGTCTGACTAGACCCCTCCAGATACAGAAAATGGTCACCTCATTTCAGACGTTTATGTCAGAATGATTGAATACTTCTTAAATTCGTGACAACGTGAAGAGGATTCCTCCAGTTACTTGACAACACTGTTGTTTAGTGACACCATAATGAGAGCATTCAAGATAAACAGATTTGGGGCATGAATAAAGCCACAAGTACCTATAACAGTGCATTGTCAAAATTGGATCTCATATGGATCATGAGATTCAAGTCAAACAGACATTGAAAATAAACCAGAATTAGAATGTTGGGGCATTTTGAAGGTCCAAATCAGACAGATCCATGTGGCACCTTGAGGGCCAATTTCAACCAGTATGAATATTGGGGGCATTTTGAAGGCTCACAACAATATGAATATTTGGGCATTTTGAAGACTCATCTCAACAAGAAGTAATGACTAAGCATACTTTTAACATCTGTATCAGACAATGTTGGGGCATTTTAAAGGTTCCTTCAGACATATCCATGTGGGGCATTTGGAAGGCTCAGATTAACAAGAAACAAATGTTGGGGCATGCTGAAAACCCTTGTCAATCAGAATCAGGAATGTTGATGTATCCTGAATGTTTATATCAGCAAAATGCTAGGGCATACTGAAAGCCCCTTTCAATCAGAATGAAGAATGTTGATGTATTTTGAACGCTCATATCAGCAAATATTGGGGCATGCTGAAGGCCCACAACATCCTGTGTCAAGATCATTGATTTGAACAAATATTTCCAATGAGACAAAAAGGTATGAAGAATGAAAATGGTGAAACAGTGATAGTCGAGCTGACTATACATAATTGCTTCGTTCATCAGGTAGTTACATTATGATCATATTGTTGAACAAAAATTTTTACTCAGCAAGTATGTTTTCAAATACCCAATCTTCTTAACCATGTGTCACATGATAGCGCGGTCTTTGTTAAGCTACATCACAGTTGCATGAATAAAAATAATCCTCAAGAGACTACTCGATCCAGGGTTCAGTTCCTCAAGATCTCAGCTTTGAATTTTGCATTCTCTGTATCAGTGATAATTGAAAATATTTCTTTGAGATTCCTAGCAAATAGTTTCAACCATACTATTGAGATTATGAAGCTGTTTTTCACATCAGTTTTTGTTTCCTTGATGACATTGAAAAGGGAGACTTGACTCTCACTTATATTACTGTTATTCCCGTTGTTATTTGGGATCATCATTGCTAGCCAAGATGAACTGAGTTTTCATCTATTTTGGTTTTATCATTTGTATTTCATCCCCAGCTGCAAAAATTCCATGGATATCTTTCTGTACATTGATCCTACAGTTGATGTGTTTCTACTTCCTACAAAGATCATTATAGAAGAAAATGTGATCAGTATCACATTTGTCTTTGCCCGAGATGATATCAAGATCAGTTAGTGTCTCTTATTCAATTCGACACCAGCATATCTTGTGAATTTGACCAACTTTTTGGTCATACCAACATTACACTTGAATCCCCACTGAGTTTTTGTTCTCAAATGGTCTTATGACATCATTCAAAAGCTTTGAACACTAGGCAAAGAGCTTCAATGATTGAGAACATCTGAGCAGAAGCCACAAAAAAGGATGAATGTGTTGTCAAATGTTTTACGAACATCTGAGCAGAAGCCACAGGAAAGGATGAATGCACTGTTAAATGTTTTATGAACCTGCTATTCGGATACTGAACCAATGTTACGATCATATGGTTTCCATTTATTGATCCAAGATGAAATATGTCTTCTTCAACCCCAAGATATAATGAAGATTTCTTTCCACATAAGGGAAGCAGAAATTTTAACAATAAGAAACTAGTGGGGTCAACTAAGGTTGAACTACAGGTTGTTGTTAAGCATCTCGACATGATATTGGTCCAAGTTGCCTTATTCGAGATCTGATTATATGTGGAGACATGAAAGGAATTGGAATAAATCTTCCTTGTGATGTTTCAAGAGTTAAATTAGAACAGACTCTACTCTCCTAATTAATCCCTGCTGAGTCAGGCATATCTATATCTACACTCTTCAAAGATGATAAATTCTCTTTTTAAAGATGATAGATTCTCTTTTCAAAGATGAAAGCTTTATGGAATTTCTACACAAGTCCAAGCAAAGAAAATTGGTTTTATCCAAGACAAAATGGGACATCAAGGTCATAGTTCTGACTACAGCAAGAGTTCCACAAATGAAACATTTCTTCTGAGACCTTCATGAAGCAAAGAAGACAGTAAAGATACAAGTTGATCAGATGATTCTGCAAAAATGCAAGCTTGATAGCATAAGTTGCTACAATGATATCCAGAGGTAACCCTGGCAATAAATGATGAACTAGAGGAAGACCAAGTTCACCACTTTGAAGTCAAATGAAGATTGCATCAACATTCATGCATTCATAAGAATATCATTTACACAATAGACAATGCATTACATTGATACATCTGAGTGCATTCAAACATGAAGTTTTAAAGATCTTCGAAAGAACAAGAAGATTCATGGTAAGAAATACCTTACAAGAAGAAGGTATTCAAAACCCAAAAATACAGGAATCATACAAATATCTGAAGAAGTGATAGATACAATCCACAAGAATGAAAATTATCTTGAGACTGGGGCATGTTACCCAATCAACATGTTATTTTGAAAAATAATGAGAAAACGATTTCCATAGTTTCTCATTCAATCTTTTCTGAAAATGAAATTGTTGAATAGTAAGAAAACAATTTCCATAGTTTCTTACATAGTAAACTATTTCCCACATCTGTAAGTCCTTCAGTGCATGATGTTTCCAAAAAGCCTTCGGGAGCTTTTTGATGTTTTCAAAGCCTTAGGGTCATCTGTAAGTCCTTCAGTGCATGATGTTTTCAAAAAGCCTTCGGGAGCTTTTTGATGTTTTCAAAGCCTTCGGGTCATCTGTAAGCCCTTCAGTGCATGATGTTTCCAAAAAGCCTTCGGGAGCTTTTTGATGTTTTCAAAGCCTTAGGGTCATCTGTAAGTCCTTCAGTGCATGATGTTTTCAAAAAGCCTTCGAGAGCTTTTTGATGTTTTCAAAGCCATCGGGTCATCTGTAAGCCCTTCAGTGCATGATGTTTCTAAAAAGCCTTCGGGAGCTTTTTGATGTTTTCAAAGCCTTCGGGTCATCTGTAAGCCCTTCAGTGCATGATGTTTCCAAAAAGCCTTCGGGAGCTTTTTGATGTTTTCAAAGCCTTCGGGTCATCTGTAAGCCCTTCAGTGCATGATGTTTCCAAAAAGCCTTCGGGAGCTTTTTGATGTTTTCAAAGCCTTCGGGTCATCTGTAAGCCCTTCAGTGCATGATGTTTCCAAAAAGCCTTCGGGAGCTTTTTGATGTTTTCAAAGCCTTAGGGTCATCTGTAAGTCCTTCAGTGCATGATGTTTTCAAAAAGCCTTCGGGAGCTTTTTGATGTTTTCAAAGCCTTCGGGTCATCTGTAAGCCCTTCAGTGCATGATGTTTCCAAAAAGCCTTCGGGAGCTTTTTGATGTTTTCAAAGCCTTCGGGTCATCTGTAAGCCCTTCAGTGCATGATGTTTCCAAAAAGCCTTCGGGAGCTTTTTGATGTTTTCAAAGCCTTCGGGTCATCTGTAAGCCCTTCAGTGCATGATGTTTCCAAAAAGCCTTCGGGAGCTTTTTGATGTTTTCAAACCCTCAGGGTCATCTGTAAGTCCTACAGTGCATGATGTTTCCAAAAAGCCTTCGGGAGCTTTTTGATGTTTTCAAACCCTCAGGGTCATTCATAAGACCTCTGGGCAGAATGTTTTCAACATTTCCATATTACTCAAAAAAAGCTAAATGAAAAAAAATTATTGTCTTTTTCGTCTTTGCTCTATTCTTGTTAACACAATAATGAGCAAAGAGGGGCAGCTGTAGACATCAATTTTTTCATTTTAAATTATTATTATTAAAATTATTATTATTATTATTATTATTATTATTATTATTATTAATAGTAATATTATTTATTATTTATTAAATATTACAAAGCCCAAATCACAGCCCAATTACATTCAAATCCCAAACCCAACCAGAACTGACCCAAACCTAAATGGAAACCCTAAACTGATTTGGGGTTTCAGCTAGGGTTTCTAAACCCTAGCACTACTGTTGTTGCCGCCGTTTCCAGATGCTTCCCGCCGCCTCTGATGATTCTAGGTGTCTCCTATCGCCATTGCCGACGGTCAGCCGCCCCACGTTGACGCTTCAACTGGCAAGTGACCCAATCAGTTGCAACCACGACGACGCCGCCTCGAGGAAACTTCCAGAAGAGCCAGTTTCTCCTCCACGTCGCAGCTACCAAGGTGAGTCACCACATAGCCCGGTGACTCACCGAGAAGCCCCTCTGTGACCAGTCCATACCGAGCACCATGGTGGCTATAAAAGCCACCACCGAACCTTCAAAGAAAAGGACAGCAAGCAAAGAACGGAGACAACAACCAACAGACCATAAAAAGCAACAAAGAGATACCGAACAGACAAAAAAAAAATAATAATAACAACCCTCAGCAGCAAACAAAACATAAAGAAAGAAAGGAGAAAGAACTTACCGAGGAAACCACGCGGTGACCGGAGACGCTACGTACCGAGGAAACATTCGAAATACCCGAAGGTATTTCTCTAGATCTGCTCCGATCCAGAGCTTTTTAGGGTAAACCAAGGCCAGATTCGGCCTTGGGAGGTTTGGTTCTTTATTTTGGGGTCTTTATGTAAAATTCGACCACCGTATATGGTAGCCGGCGACGGTGGTCGAGACCAAAGCGCGGCCGTCGGCCGGAGCTCAATTCCCTCAGATGAGGGAATTGAAGAGATAAGCGAGAGAGAATGTTAAATTCTCTCTCAGTTAGAGAGAAGAGGAACGAGAGAAATGAGGATGCTGGCCCTTCGGGCCAACCGTTTGGTAAAATATAAATCCCTCCTCAAACGACGCCGTTTTGGGGAGGGACCCTTGTGTAATTTTACATACGGGTAAAACCCTTTCTGTAGTCATTCAATTTTTATAAATTTACATTATGGTCATTAATATCAGTTTATGAGCTTTGTAATTCGGTTTTCTAATTCAGTTTTATTATAATTTAATCACTGCTACATATGTATATATATCTTTAGTATAAAATACCCTATTTAGTCCCTTAAGCTTTAATATTTTTTATTTTGATCATTAATTAAATAATTAAGGCTAAATGACAATGTTAATTACCATATTTCATAACGTTACGAATTAGACCATTTAATTTTATTAGATTATAATTTAGTCCCTAAGTTTAATATTTTCATTTATTTTACAAGCTTTATTATTTTTTATTTTTTTCATACCATGTTTTAATTGTATTTTAAACATTATCATATGTTACTTTTATATATTTATGTTCATATATATTTAATTATCATTACTATTACTATTATTCTTTATTAATTATGTCAATATATATAGTCTTATAAATATATATAATATTTATTTATTTATTCTATTTTCCTATTTATAAATTTAATTTTATAAATTACTTTTAAGGAAAATAATCATATTTTGATATTTATTTATTTTTAATATCGAATTAAAGAGCTGTCTTAAGGTACCTAGAAGCCCTTTTCTGATATTTCTAAATAAGTAAATATCTTATTTATGTATATTAATATATTTTCTTAAAATTATTTGAAATAGTAGAATTATGAATTAAATATATTTTGAATTTTTAAATTTCTAATAATAGAGACAATTTATAATTAAAAAGTACCAATTTTGGGCGTTGTAGGGGTGCTAATCCTTCCCTAAACGTAACCGACCACGAATCCCTTTTTATTATTAAAAAGAACAAATTTTTGGTTATAAACGCAGATCAGTTCATTTTTTAATTGATGTTTTCTTAAAACTCTTTTAAAAAATAATTTTTAGGTATTCGACCTACCTGACCCAAAAGGCCAATGGCGACTCCCAAATTATTTTTAAAAACCATTTATTCACATCAATTTTCCCGCCAAATAAATATTTCGTGCCCGGACGAAAACCGGTTACGACAATAATAATATTCATTCATTATCATATGATGCATGAGTTATTATTATAATCCATAGTCCACATCTTAATATATTTATTACTTTAAATACTTAGCTTATGTTATGTTTTCTTTGAAGGTACATGGGCGGCCACATGATGAGAGATGACTTAAGCTAGCATTGGAGTCCAAAAACTATGACAACATGACTAGGTCAACTCCAGGATAGCTCAAGGTCATTTTGGGAAAAAAAATTCAGCTACACTCCGAGCCCATAGCTGACTTGAGCTAAACTTTTCAGCAAGCTAGACATCTCATTTCAGCTGGGGAGTTACACCATCATCACCACCACAACGAGTACTTCAAATATGGTCTAAGTTAATTTTTGTGAAATCGTGCCTTTTCGGGAATAGTTTTCATTCCAAGATGTGCCTTTACACAAGGAGTTGTTCAATGAATCATCTAAATATAACTCACCTATGACCATCTCATCTTCAGCTCAAATACGTGGGAAGTAGCTCAAAAGATGAAATGTTACCTTACACACAGTGTGACCTTTCATGACAAGTTGCTGCCCATTAGATGCCATGACACATAGGTACACGTTGGTGAGTTTGTTGTAGCTAAATGAAGCCTAAATTACGAGAAGACATCAGGCATCACTTACAACTATTCGACCACACCCTTAGCACACGCCTAGCACATGCACAAGGCATGACGCCAAAGTGAAGAAACATATAACCATTTGTCCAAGGGAGATGTACTTTCAATTCAAGTCGAATAATCATACTCTTATATGAAGAATTAGCCAAACCAACACAAGGCCAAGGGACATCTCCATTCATCCAAGCATCATGCATCTTCATTTAAAGTTATGTACTTAGTCGAATAGGCATATAATTATTCGACCAGCCTTTCAAAAATATATAAATAGGAAGGCTTATTTCATTTGTAAAACACCCATTGAATATATAAAAACTCACGTGAATTCTCTCTTGCAAGTTCGTTAAGAACTTTATCAATTAAGCAAACTTTTCTAAGTTTATGACGTCATTCATTTCCTTTGATACATTGAGTTTCTAGTTTCCATAACTAGAGGGTTCAAGTCCTAACATGTAATACCCCAAATAATAGGTCAGTGATTAATTTAAAATGAATTAAAAGTTTAGAGGACTAAATTGAGTAATTGGTAAAGTATAAGAAATGACTTAAGTAAGACCAATTTGTAAAAGATAGTTTATTGAAAGGCCATTTTGGTCTTTTAAGTTAAATGAAATTATAACTTATTTAATCAGTTTTTCCTTTCGATTATGGGTTGTTTTTACAACCTTAAGTGATATAAAAGCTAAAGGGAGGGTTAAATAAGATTAATACAAAGGTATGGATGAAATAATAGAGATTTAAGAAAATAGGTTTTGAAATGATATGTTAATATATGAGTGTTTATGGATGTTTAATTATAGATTTGACTTGTCAAAGTAGTAAATAAGATATTAGAAGTATTGGTTGAGTTTAAAAACAAGTTAGAAAATGTGATGTGATTCTTAGATTCAAATTATATTGAAGGATGCTAGATGTTTTAAGTAACTAAATGAAGGAAAGTAAGTATGGATAGTTAAATAAGAGTTTAATAGTATTGTATATTGTAAGTATAACAAAATTTGACCCCATTTATTTAAAAATTGAGTTAAAAACTGGAAACTCTGGGCAAGAGTATCGGTACTGATAAAACAGAACCGATACTATAGGCTAAAATGGGATGAAATAACTGAGTAGTATTGATACTGATTCAATCAGTATCGATACCAACGAGGTAGTATCGATACCAGGTCACATTGAATCTAAAATGGGTATCGATACCGGAAGGGGGTACGATACCATAATATAGTAGTATCGATACCGTGGTAAGGGTATCGATACCAGGTAACATCGAATCAAAAATTGGTATCGATACCGGAAGGGGGTATCAATACCATAGTATAGTAGTATCGATACCATGGTAGGTGTATCGATACTATAGAGCCAAAAATGTTAAAAATAGGATGATATTGTTATAGAAAGTTAATGATATGTCCTTTTTAGTATTGCTTAAGAATAATTAGGAAGAATACTAACAATTGATATTGTACGTGTCATTATATGGATGTTTGAGTATATAAGAACTAAGCTCTGGAGACAAACAAAACCAAGGGTAAAGGCGAAATACCGGAGTAATCAACATTACATTTTGGATACATGGCAAGGAAAGTCAGATGAGTACATTATTGTAATTATTGAGATGAAGAAGATTGATATTGATTCAAATTAGTATGTTTAAATTAATATATATTTGATAGTATTGACTACGTCATTTCTTAGATGTATGGAAATAGTATTATGAATGAGTTTTAGAGTATGAATTGCTCTAAACTGAATACATAACTAAAAATGCATGAACGAGTGCATTAAAGCATAAAAGGATGCCATAACTAAAGATACATGAATGGATTCATTAAGGCATGAAAGGATGCCATAACTAAAAAATGCATGAACGGATTCATTAAGTCATGAAAGGATGCCATAACTAAAAATGCATGAACGGGTGCATTAAGGCATGAAAGGATGTCATAACTAAAAAATGCATGAATGGATGCATTAAGGCATGAAAGGATGCCATAACTAAAAATGCATGAACGGATGCAATAAGGCATGAAAGGATGCCATAACTAAAAAATGCATGAACGGATGCATTCAGGCATGAAAGAATGCCATAACTAAAAATGCATGAATGGATGCATTAAGGCTTGAAAGGATGCCTTAACTAAAATTAATGAACGGATGCATTAAGTCATGAAAAGATGCCATAAGTAAAAATGTATGAATGGATGCATTAAGGTATGAAATGATGCCATAACTAAAAATGCATGAACGGATGCATTAAGGCGTTAAATGATGGCATAACTAAAAATGCATGAACTGATGCATTAAGGCATGAAAGGATGCCATAAGTGAAATTAACGAATAATTATTAAAGAAAATGATAAGAAATATTTGCTGGAAATACTAAGGATGTTCATGACAAGAATTATGAAAGAAGTTTGGTTTCAATAATAGGGACTTATCTAATCTTTTTGGATGATATAAATTAGTTAAAAACTAAGAATTTCATAATAAGTTTATGATTTTTTGTATTAGTAGTGGGTATGAAATTTACCTAAATTATAATAAGGGTTAAGAAATGACAGTATTAACACTACCAATGTTAACTATAGAGTTTATGATGTAGGCTGAATCTACACGCTTTGATGAAAGTGAGTAGATAGCCTTATTGTGTCCCGATCTAGGATTGAGTCCTTGAATTATATGTTTGGGCTGTAATAAAGATAATAAAGAAATAATATTAATGATGGAATAATAAATGGAATAATAGGATAAGTAATGAAATGAAAGAAAAGGAATAGAGATGGTTGCGGAATTAAGAGGATATTGATGGTCTTGATGGATGGTGTTGATGTTGTTGATGTTGAAATGGAGATGGTGGTGATGCTGTATCTCAAGCACTCTAAAGAGGAAACAATGCTAGGAAGCACAATCCCAATCTTCACTAACTTATTTGATTGGTGGTAATAGTGTCTTCAACCCACTAGATATCAATCTAGGAATTTAGGAATAAGGTGAAAGGAATGGTGCCACAAGTATATGAATTATACTTGCTTAATCGATAAAGTTCACAAAGAACTTTGAAGAGAAATTAACTCACAAGGGTTTGTTTAATATATGAGATGAGATGATTACAAATGAAGGCAAGCCCCTCAATTTATAGAAAATGAGAGGGCTTGGCCGAATAGTCTACTAATGATTTGGCTATATACATGACTTTATGAAAGTACATAATGCTTTAAAATGAAAGGAAAATTCCCTTGGCTTGGTGATGGTTCGGCTAAGCCTTCATTAAGGGGCTTGATGTTTTGGTCAAAGGGTGGGAAGACATTTCCCTTGGCCGAATGGTGCATGCTTGCTCATATTGGCGCCATAAACACCTCCTTTGGCCGAATGATGATGTGCCTCCTCATATTTGGCATAAAAGAACTCATGACCAAGGCATGTGATGTGGCTGAATTGGTGTGGAGCTCTATCTCTAGTCTCTTGATGATTTAGGCCAATGGATGTGATATGTTCACCAACGTGCTCATTGGTAAAAAGGCATCTTCATGGGCATCATCATTCATGAAAGGTCACAATGTTTAGAAAGTTAACCCTTCATGTTTAAGTTAGTTCGGAGGTGAGCTGGCCATAAGTGAGTTGTAGCATGGTGAACATTATGACAGTTCCTTGTGAAAAGGTACCTCTTGAGGTGGCAACTATTCGTGAAAAGTTATAATTTCATAAATTCTGACTTAGGACATATTTGAAGTGTCCTTAGTGGTGGTGATGTTGGTGCAGTTCCCCAGCTGAAATGAGGTCATCTTGCAGGTCAAATCTTCAACTCAATCCAGCTATGACCTCACGGGTCTCCGGATAACTTCTCACCAATGGTTCCTTATGCTCTCCTAAACGTCCCTATGTAAGTTTCCTTGCTGTTAGATGCTCCATTTAGCTCCAATTTAGCTCCGAAGTGTTAGCTGAATATGCCTACATACATAACATAAGGAAATAAACTAAGTATATAAACTTATATAAGTGTATAAGATAGAAATGTGTACTATAAAAAATAATAATAATTTATATATCACATATTAATGAATAAGTTATTATCATAATAACTATAGATATAATATATATTTATGAAAGTAACTATATTATAACATATGAAATAAGCATCTTTATGTATAAAGTTAGAATGTTTCTTCCCTTGAATAGTTGGAATAGTCAATGTAAACATGATGCTGAATTGAATCACATCATCATCCCCTTATTTTAATCGATTTGTCCTCAAATCGAAAAGTCTTCTTTTCCTAGTGTCCTTCAATTCAATAAGTACCTTTATGAAAAGGTTCATATCTTTTTAAAGAATGCTTTGGAAGTTCTTAATCTGAAAAGAAAGAAAACTTTCATAAGTAAAAATATGATCAAACATAATTAAAGTTAAGAAATACTTCCTGTTAGATGAATGTTCAAAGTTCATGTCTATTGAATACATTTTCCCTTGAACGTTTATGTCCTTTATCATTCCAAAAGTCATGTCCATTGATTCCTCAATAGATGTATGCATCGAATCATGAAAGGATCACTCCACTCAACACTCGTGTGTACTCTTGGGAATATATCATGGCTTTTAACAATTCCCCTTTCTGATCTCACTTTATCAATTAGCCTTTTTCCACTCTATCTCTCTTGCTAAGTCCTTTGAAGAACTTACTTTAGATTATAACAAGTTAATTCTCTTTTTGTGTGCGTCGACTGCAAATAGGTTAGGATAGAAAGAAAAAAAAGAAATGAAAATGTAGAAGAAATGATTCAAGGTATTTAAAAGAAGGAAAAGGTTGAAGACAAGGAAAATGAAAGTATAGAAAAGGAAGAGGTTACTTACAACTCAAGAAACAATTCTTACTGGACCCTTCCACAAGAAACAATAAGGTTATCTTCTCTAGTGTAGATATACCTCTTTGATGTCCTTGCAATGGTAGAGTATTTTTCTTGACTTTTGCTTTTCTTTTTGGAATTCTCTTTTTCTTCTTTTTTCTGATTTTTCTTCTTTTTGTCTTTAAACTCCTTTGTTTGTTATAGGGGTCTTACTTTTCCTTTTTTTGAACTTCTTTTTTTCTTTTTTCATTTATTGTTTACATGCCAATGACACTTTTGTTTTCAATCCAACTATACTCTGAATATCGCTTGATGTAGGCTGAATCTACACGCTTAGATGGAAGTGATTAGATAGCCATATTGTGTCCCGATCTAGGATTGACAAGTATTGATGTCCTTGAATTATAAGTTTGGGATCTAACAAAGATAATAAAGAAATATGATTAATGATGGAATAATAAATAGAATAATAGGATAAGTAATGAAATGAAAGAAAATGAATAGAGATGGTTGCAGAATTAAGAATATATTAATTTCAAAGTTTCTTCTTATGGCATCCGTTTTCTCCCATTCTTCTATGCGTGACTTAAGGGTCACTTGACATTCATGAACTTGACTTGGAAGCAGAGGCACCAATATGATTTTCTTTCCTTGATGTTGGAAAGAATATTTGTTGAAAATCCATCATGGGTAGGCTTCTTGTCAAGTTGCCAAGGATGCCCTAATATGTTGTGGCTTTCACTCATGGGCATCACGTCACAAAGGACTTCATCATTGTATCTTCCAATTGAAAAAGGGACAATAACTTGTTTGGTTACCTTGGCTTCCCCCACATCATTGAGCCACTGAAGTTTGTAGGGATGAGGATGTTTAGACGTCTTTTGGGCCAATTTTTCCACCATGTGAGTACTTGCAACATTCGTACAACTTCTGTTGAGTTAATCGATCGATGGAATTGGCCAAGAGGGGGGTGGATTGGCAATAAAAAAATTGGTGGAAGCTTTTGCAAAAAATTGAAAGTAATTGCACAACGATTTACAGTGGTTCGACTTTATCAACCAAAGTATACATCCACTACCTTAGCTATCCACGCTAAGGATTTTCCAACAAATTCACTAATTTGTTCTTTCTTTTGAGGCCAAAGAGATAACCTTATAACTCCCTCAAGAATATACCCCAATTCTTGAGAACACTCTTTTCTCAAAAAGAATATTACAAATTTGCAAACTTACAAGAAAAACCTCACAAGGCAAATATGTTTGCACAATTCTAGAACAAAGAAAGAACACTCAAGAATAAATACAATTGAGCACAATAAGTGTTCTTGAAAGCAAAATGAATATTGAATGAAAAATAGGCTTGAAATGCTCAAACTTGAGGTTTGATGCTTTCTCTTTTATTTTCTCTTGATTCTAGTTACTTAATGTTTCTTGTTATTGATCAATGGCTTCTAAGCTTGTTTAAATACACCTTCAAATGATTCTAAATGTTGGGGATGATTAGTGGAGTCAATAGAGTCGTTATTATGTGAAAACAATTAATAAAAATGGTTGGGAGCGTCGGTGCATCGATGCATGACTATAGTGCATCGGTGCATCAGTGTAAAATTCAAATATTTTGACCGTTGGAACACTTAGTGCATCGGTGCACCAAGTGTGCATCGATGCATAAAATGCATTCGATGTTTGAAAATAGCCTGAGTGCATCGATGCATTGCTTGTACATCGATGCATGAAATGCATTCTATGTTTTAATAAAACCCAAGTGCATCGATGCATAGAGAGTGCATCGATGCATGAAATGCATTCGATGTTCAATTTATTCAATGGTGCATCGTTGCATGGATTGATGCATCGGTGCATGCCTTTGAAAAATTGATTTAAGGCTTGATTTTGGTTCAAAATACTTTGTGAAAATTGTTTCAAAAGTAGTTTAAGTACAAATCACAATTTTATATATTTAGTAAGGATTAAAATTGATCTTGAAAGTCTTGGAGTAATAATTTGATATCCGATTAATTAATTCGAATGTACCTTAGAAAATCATTTGTAAGATCTTAAAATTCATTTAACTTAATTTGTTATATCGAAATATCAAAATGTTTTCAACAATCTCTCCCTTTTTGATATAACAAATCACTTGGGTAATTTTAAGATTTATTTAAGAAAATTATTTTTGAAATCAAAATTGCTATTAGTCCTCCTTACTATAACACATCTCCCCCTTTTTGTTTAATCAAAAAGACTCTATAAAATGTTTTTTAACAAGAATTTTGAAAAACATAAGCCAATTGATTAATATAAAGCTTAAGCTGCTAAGATCACAATCAAAAGAGAGATTAGCCATTAGTTTCATAAATCAATATTCATGTGAAATGATAAATTGGTCATATTTCAACTAAAAAGTAAATGATGCATATATTGAAACAAACCAAAATATTTATGAAATAAAAGTTCAAATATCCAGCAAAAAAACATCCAACAATCAAAGAAAGTCAATCCAAAATGTTTTAACAATTTAAATTCAAGTTCAAACCCAAAAACAATCAAAGCAAGATAAGTCTATTTATCCATCGAAGGATCGGGAAGAGGAGGAGGGTAACGAGCTCTCATCTCAAGCGTGAGTTCATCCAAAAGATCATTCATATCTTGTTATCGAGCTCCCAAGGTAGAGAGCTAGGACTCAATGAATGTGAAGCGCAAATCCATGGACGCATACCGTAAATCAAATGTCTCCAAAAATGAACGAAAATATAGAGGCATTTGATCTTCTTGTGGAGCTGGTTCTGGTGCAGGCTCGTCACCGGGTATGTGATCATCGATGTCTTGCATAAGCTATTGAAATTCAGGATCATCATTAGAAGCCGGAGCAGCAGGAGGAGGAGGAGCACAAGAGGAGCTAGGAGCAGCTCGTGAGGAACTAGCTCCCGGAGTTTGTTTATCTGGTTTAAAAGCCCATAAACCAATTACCTCATCCAATTTCCAATATGATTTCTTTAAGGATGTGATATTGATAGGGTTTTGAAGTGGTATAAGATTGTCAAGGGAGACATCTAGACTCAGTTTGATAAAGAGATTACTTAGAAGACAACCGTAAACAAAGGTTTTGACATGTTTGGACTGGATAATGTTTATGGTATCGACAAGATCGCTGAATACAATATGTGGAAAATTTATTTTCTTCTTATTCTTTATACAGTGCATCCACCATAAATCTCTAATACGTAGTGTGGATTACCTACCCGCTGATGGTCGAAACCACCATGAGATCATGAAATGAAGAAAATAATCGTGATGAGATTGAAGGGTACTAACACTACTGTTTGAGAGATATGGATAATCCACAGTTTCTTTTTCGTCATAGATATCAATGTCGTCTAACCCAAATTTTGAAGCTATAGTTGTGGAATCAATAAGAATATATTGTCCTAAAAGGTAGGATCTAATTCCTATAGTTCCACATTGAGTTTCATTTTGAATACATACAATATTAGAATAGAAAATGCGGACTAATTGATGAAAGACGACATGTTTAAGAGAGAATAGTTTATCAAACTTCCATGTTCTAAGAATCGGGATGTACTCACATTTGAAGTCTATCATGGCTTGTAGAGATGGAATACGTTATTCCCTAATTCTATAAGATTAGAAAGAATTCATGAACCTATGGTACAATTCTTCTCTCCGACGTTCAGGCATATTAAAGCAAGATCCTAATAGGCTATTAGGAGGTTGAGGAATGGGAGGACAGTTTTGGTTTGACCGACTTGAAGATGACCTAGGTCGTTTAGGGTTTGACATTATTAAAGGAAATCGGAATAAGTAATATCACCTGTAATTTGAAACACATGTATGCACAATCAATCCCAAAACTCAAATGAGTCCTCAATAATTCAAGGTTCTCTAAACCATATCCTAATGGGCATGTTTTGAAAATTATTTAATAATATTTGATAATCATAATACATTTTTCATGAAAACAACATAATTAAATAAAAAATATTACTAATTTTCGAAATCATAATTTTTTTAAGTTCGAAATTCAAAGAAAAATCTTGAAAAATTGTTTGTTTTTGACGAAATTGGTAGTAAAATCTAGTTTATAACCAATAAACAATCAATGCCCAATATAATGTTCATCCTAGAACTAATCAATACTAGTTCTAAAATCAAAAATTAATAAAATAGAGGTTTTTGAAATATTACATTGAAAATTCGGATTGAGAGGGATGAGGAGTTATTTTTCACGATTTAATGATATAAGCAGGTTTTGAAGATGAAAAACATGAAGAAACCGATGATTTTCCGATGATTTTGAGCAAGAGTAGGATTTAGAGATAGAGAGGGACGAATGGCAGGAGAGTTTTTAGTTTTAGGGTTTGAGAAAAATGAAGAAAATGAGGCATTTTAACCCAAAACCCGACGGATGCATCGATGCATGGCTCTTGTACATCGATGCACATTCAAGGGCGTGCATCAGCTGATGTATTGATGCATATTCAAAGGGATGCATCGGTGCACTGTTAAGTGTATCGATGCATTAAGCACAAAAATGTCAAAAATATGTTTTAAACACTCAAAATGCTAAATTAATTGGCTCTAGTGGTATTGGTAACTCATAAATCAAAAATTAATTATGTTCAATCAATCAAATTAATCTTTAAACTTTATTTGAACATAAAATTAATTTTCACCAAAGAACATAAACTCCCCCTAACTAATAGCAAAGAATGCAATAGAAAATTATTATTATAAGCATTTTTCATTTATTCTTAAAAGTGCTAAAATTATTTTAAACACTAAGTGAAGATAGGTCAGTTAAACCTAATTCTCTCCTAAGTGTCCAAAATCTTTCCTTATCTAAGGGTTTTGTAAAAATATCCGCTAATTGGTGCAAAGTATCAACACATTCTAGAACTACATCTTCCTTAGCGACATGGTCTCTAATGAAGTGATGTCTAATTTCAATATGTTTAGTTCTAGAGTGTTGGATGGGATTTTTAGTAAGGCAAATAGCACTAGTATTATCACACTTGATAGGAATAGTACCTACTTCAATTCCATAATCAAAAAGTTATTGTTTCATCTATAAAACTTGTGCACAACAACTACTGGCTGAAATGTATTCCGCTTCAGTGGTAAATAATGCAACACAATTTTGTTTCATTGAAAACCACGAAATCAACATATTTTCAAGGAATTGGCAAGTACCGGGGTGCTTTTCCTATCTAATTTGCATCCTCTATAATCTGCATCTGAGAAGGCATGCAAGCAAACGCTAGAGTCTCTAGGATACCAAAGTTCCATACTAGGAGTGTTCTTAAGGTATCTAAAGATCCTCTTAACAGCTAGTAAATGTGATTCTTTAGGACATGATTGAAATCTAGCACATAAGCAAACACTAAACATAATGTTCTGTCCACTTGCAGTTAAATAAAGTAAAGATCCAATCATTGACCTATATAATTTAACATCTACACATTTACCTCCTTCATCTAAGGCAAGCTTTGTTGAAGAGCTCATTGGAGTGTCATGAGGTTTGCCATTTTCCAGTCCAAACTTATTGAGTATATCTTTAACGTACTTAGCTTGATTGATGAAGATGCCATCTTTTATTTGCTTGATTTGGAGTCTGTTGAAAATATTTTGATATTTCGATAAAACAAATTAAGTTAAATGAATTTTAAGATTTTCCAAATGATTTTCTAAGTATATTCGATATAATTATTCGAATATCAAAAAATTACTCCAAATCTTTCAAAGAACATTTTTAATCCTTACTCAAAGTGTAAAATTAAGTTTTAATCTTAAAACAATTTCAAAATAATTTTACAAAGTATTTCGAACCATTTCAAAGCCAAAAATTACAGATTGCTCAGAGGGAACCGATTCCCCCCTAAGGGGGTACCGATTCCCCCTGAATGGTTTGGCTCCGAGAATTCCAGTATGCTCGGAGGGAACCGATTCCCCCCCAGGGGTACCGATTCCCCCCTTGTATAACGGTCAAAATATTTGAATTTTACACTTAGGGAACCGATTCCCCCCACACTCCAAGCTGTTTTATTAATTGTTTTCATACTAAAACGGCTATATGATCTTCACTAATCATCCCCAACGTTCAGAAGTGATTCAAGGTATATTTAAGCAAGCTTAGAAGCCATTGATCAACAACAAGAAACATCAAGCAATTAGAATCAAGAGAGAATCAAAGAGAAAGCATCAAACCTCAAGTTTAGGCATTTCAAGCCTATTTTTCATTCAATATTCATTTTGCTTTCAAGAACACTTATTGTGCTCAATTGTACTTATTCTTGAGTGTTCTTTCTTTGTTCTAGAATTGTGCAAACATATTTTCCTTGTGAGGTTTTTCTTGTAAGTTTGCAAATTTGTATTTCTCTTTGAGAAAAGAGTGTTCTCAAGAATTGGGGTATATTCTTGAGGGAGTTGTAAGGTTATCTCTTTGGCCTCAAAAGAAAGAACAAATTAGTGAATTTGATGGAAAATCCTTAGTGTGGATAGCTAAGGTAGTGGACGTAAACTTTGGTTGATAAAGTTGAACCACTCTAAATCGCTGTGCAATTTCTTTCAATTTTCTGCAAAAGTATCCACCAAAATTTTCATTGCCAATTCACCCCCCTCTTGGTCGATTCACTCAATCGATTAACTTAATAATTGGCATCAGAGCCTAACTCATTAGAAGGTTTAATCGTCTCTTGAGTCGATTCGGGAAGAGTTATATCGATAATCAAAGTCATCAATGGCATCCGCTTCAAACTTCGACTCCGGTCTCGACTCGATGCCCGTTAACAAGCCTCATTTCTTCAATGGAGCTAACTATGCCTATTGGAAGAATAGAATGATGTACTTCATTCAAGCAATTGAAATGGGAGCATGGAATGCTGTAGAAGAAGGATACATCAAACTTCTCACTCGTCCAAGGTTGTGAAGTGAAGGATAGACAATAATGTTCCAGCTCAACTCCAAAGCCATCCATATCACTTTTTGTGCTCTTGGACCAGATGAATACGGAAGAGTTTCATCGTGTACAACCGCCAAAAGAAATATGGGACAAACTTCAAGTCACTCATGAAGGTACCGATGAGGTAAAGAAATCTAAAATTAGTATTCTAACGCATAGCTATGAAAATTTCAGGATGAAACCAAATGAAGATATCAAAGCTATGACAGATAGATTTTCAACGATTTTCAATGGTCTCAAATCATATGGAGAGATCATTTCAAATGAAAAGCTTGTGAGGAAGTTAGTCTACTCCCTCCCAAAATCGTGGCAATCAAAGAAGACGGCAATCATCGAGTCTAAGGACTTAACGTCCTTAACTCTTGAAGAGCTAATTGGCTCACTCCTCACTCATGAAATGGTGCTCGAAGATGAGGTGGACCTCGACAAGATTGACGAGACACCAAAGGAAAATGAGAAGAAGAAAAACATTGGAGTTGCTCTCAAATCCACAAAAGATGAGAGTGATTCGAATAACGATGACGATGACGAGGAAATGGCATTGTTTGCCAAACGGTTCAGAAAAATGATGAGACCTTATCGAGGAAGAAAATTCAAACGAAATGAAGGCCTCAAAAATGAACCGAAAGAGAAGGACCCAATCATTTGCTACGAATGCAAAAAGCTAGGGCATGTCATATATAATTGCCCACAATTGAAGAAAAAGGGTCAATCAAAGAATAAGCACAAGGCTCATGTGGCTACATGGAGCGATGAAGAAAGTTTCGATGAAGAGGAACAAGAAGTAGCTAACTTGTGCTTGATGGCATTTGGGGAAGATTCTAAGGTAACCTCTAACTCATCCGATTTTGATGATTTATCCTATGATGAGTTATTAGAGGAACATAATGGGTTGGCTTTGGATTATGAGGAATTATTTTTAAAATATAAAAATGATGTTTCAAAATTGAAAAATGAAAACAAACTCACATCCAAAACCAACAACGATCTTGAAACTAAAATCAAAGATTTGCAAATCAAACTAGAAGAGTTTGAAAAGAAAAAATTAGATTTGCAAAATTTACTTTCAAAGATCAATGATGATCATCAAAAGAAAATTGATGATCTTAAAACTTCTTTTGATAAAGTTGGAACAAAACATTTTGAAAAAAGTGGAAATTCAAAATCCAACTTTGTTAGAAAAAGTTTTAGAAACTACAATCATAGAGGTCCCCAAAGAACCTCTAATTGAAAAATCGTTAGAAGTATTTGGGTTCCTAAAGAGCTCATTACTACTAAAGATAAAAATATCCTACACAAATGGATACCTAAGGACTAGGATTTTGGAAACTAATGAATATGGACCCAAAAGAATTTGGGTACCAAAAATCAAAAATTAATCTATGTTTGTAGGGAAAGGAGCATTGCTACAAGGCACGGGAAACAAATTCAAATTCATGGTACCTTGATAGTGGATGCTCAAGACACATGACCGGAGACAAAAGTCGGTTCATTGAGCTTAACACCAAAAATGGAGGAGAAGTGACTTTTGGAGACAATTCAAAAGGTCACATTGAAGGTATTGGTACAATAGGTAATACATATTCCATACAAATTAAAAATGTTTTATATGTGAATGGATTAAAGCATAATATATTGAGTATTAGTCAATTATGTGATAAAGGATTCAATGTCTTATTTGAAATTAATGGTTGTAAAGTCATTGACATTGCATCTAATCGGATTATGCTTGTTGGTCATAGAATAGGAAACATATACATGGTGCATTTAGATTCTTTTGATATGACTAATTTATGCCTAGTTGCTAAGGATGAACATGATAGTTGGTTATGGCATAGGAGACTATGACATGCTAGTATGAGTGTTTTGCAACGGTTAATTCAAGGAGACCTAGTAAGAGGGTTGCATAAGCTTAAATTTGATAATGATAAAATATGTGATGCTTGTGCTAAAGGAAAAGAAAAGTGAGTTTCTTTTAAATCCATTAACGATGTATCAACTAGTAGAGTTTTACGATTGATCCATTTAGATCTTTTTGTGGCAACTAGAACTACTAGCTTGGGTGGAAAACAATATGCATTTGTCTTGCTAGATGACAATTCTAGATATACTTGGGTTCTATTTTTAAATACTAAAGATTAAGCATTATAACAATTCATCACGTTTTCAAAAGTAATCCAAAATGAAAAAGGTTACTCTATAACTAGTGTTAGGAGTGATCATGGAACTGAATTTGAAAATCTTGGATTTACTAAATTTTGTAACTCTAACAGTATTAGCCATAATTTTTCAGCACCTAGAACCCCTCAACAAAATGGAGTTGTTGAGAGGAAAAATCAAACTTTAGAAGAAATGGCTAGAACCATGCTTTGTGAAAATAATTTGCCAAAATATTTTTGGGCGGAAGCCACAAATACCGCTTGTTATGTTGTAAATCGAGTAATGATTAGGCCAATTTTAAAGAAAACTCCATATGAAATTTTCAAAAATAAAAAGCCTAACATTAGTTATTTTCATCCTTTTGGATGTAAATGTTTTGTTTAAAACAACGGTAAAGAAAATCTTGGCAAATTTGATGTTAAAAGTGATGAAGGAATTTTTCTGGGTTATTCCTTAAATTCTAAAGCCTATCGTGTATTTAATAAAAGAACTTTAGTTGTAGAAGAGTCTATACATGTTGTTTTCGATGATAATCCCCTTCCGATGAAGGATTCTTGTGTGAATGATGATGTAGGTGTTATAAATACAAATGACGTTAGACATGACATTGGAGAACCATCATCAAATGAAGAAACAAAAAATGAGGAAACTCATGATCCTCTTGAGAAACCAACCATTGAAGAAAGGGAAGTATCTTATCCAAGAGAGTACAACTATGTCAAGGATGGTGAAATTATAGGCGATCCATCAAAAGGGGTAAAACTCGATCTTCTCTTAGAAATATTTGTAATTATGTTGTATTTATCTCATGCATAGAGCCTAAGAATATTAAAGAAACATTAAATGATGAACATTGGATTATGTCTATGCAAGAAGAGTTAAATCAATTTGAGAGAAGTAAAGTATGGACATTAGTTGAAAGGCCTAGTAATAAATCTACTGTAGGTACTAGATGGGTATTTTGGAATAAGCTTGATGAGAGTGGTAATATAGTGAGAAACAAGGCTAGACTTGTTGCTAAAGGGTATACTCAAGAAGAGGGCATAGACTATGATGAAACATACGCTCCCGTAGCTAGGATGGAAGCAATTAGAATGTTATTAGCATTTGCATGTTTCAATGAATTTAAATTATATCAAATGGATGTTAAAAGTGCATTTTTAAATGGTTTTATAAAAGAAGAAGTGTATGTGGAACAACCTCTAGGTTTTGAAGATTCAAATTTTCTGGATCATGTTTTAAAATTGACAAAAGCTCTTTATGGTTTACAGCAAGCTCCTAGAGCTTGGTATGAAAGATTGTCAAATTTTTTAATTGAAAAAGGTTTTTCAAAAGGGAAGGTTGACACTACATTGTTTTTGAAGCATAAAGGTAAAGATTTATTAGTAGTTCAAATTTATGTTGATGATATAATATTTGGTTCTACTAATGATGTTCTTTGGCAAGAATTTTCTAAGCTAATGCAAAGTGAGTTTGAGATGAGCATGATGGGGGAGCTCTCATTTTTCTTGGGACTCCAAATCAAGCAAAGAAAAGATGGCATCTTCATCAATCAAGCTAAGTACGTCAAAGATATGCTCGAGAAGTTTGGACTGGAAAATGGGAAACCTCATGACACTCCAATGAGCTCTTCAACAAAGCTTGACTTAGATGAAGGAGGTAAATGTGTAGATGTTAAATTATATAGGTCAATGATTGGATCTCTACTTTATCTAACTGCAAGTAGACCAGATATTATGTTTAGTGTTTGCTTATGTGCTAGATTTGAATCATGTCCTAAGGAATCACATTTTCTAGCTGTTAAGAGAATCTTTAGATACCTTAAATACACTCCTAGTTTAGGACTTTGGTATCCTAGAGACTCTAGCTTTAGCTTGCATGCTTTTTTCTGATGCGGATTATGAAGGATGAAAATTAGATAGGAAAAGCACCTCCGGTACTTGCCAATTCCTTGGAAATATGCTAATTTCTTGGTTTTCAAAGAAACAAAATTATGTTGCATTATCTACCACTGAAGTCGAATACATTTCAGCTGGTAGTTGATGTGCACAGGTTTTATGGATGAAACAACACTAAGGAACGTATTGTCTCGAACTAAGCACATTGAAATAATACATCACTTCATTAGAGACCATGTCACTAAGGAAGATGTAGTTCTAGAATTTGTTGATACTTTGCACCAATTAGCGGATATCTTTACAAAACCTTTAGACAAGGAACGATTTTGGACACTTAGGAGAGAATTAGGTTTGACCAATCTATCTTCACTGAGTGTTTAAAATAATTTTAGCACTTTTAATAATAAATGAAAAATGCTGATAATAGTAATTTTTTGATTGCATTCATTTCTATTAGTTAGGGGGAGTTTATGATTCTTGATGAAAAATTAATTTTATGTTCAAATATCGTTTAAAGATTAATTGAATTGTTCGAACATGATTAATTTTTAATATATGAGTTGCCAATACCACTAGAGGAAATTAATTTAGCATTTTGGATGTTTAAAATCGGATTTTAGCATTTTGGTGCAGAGGGAATCGATTCCCCCTTTAGGGAATTGATTCCCCCCACAGGGGAATCGATACCCCCCTAAGGTTCTGGTTTTAACACGGGCATAACCCAATATTTGCTCAAACCCTCTCTTATTCCTTCACGTCGTTTCTACTCTCTTAAATCTCCATTCTTGCCTCAAATCAACGTTTTTAATCAGAATTCACTTCAAATATCATCCTCTAAACCTGTTGGAATCATAAAAAATGTGCAAACTTCATCTAATCTCACTCAAATCCGAAATCATTCAAGGTATTTTTCCAAAACTTCTTTTTATCAATTTATGAACATAGAACTAGTTTTAATTAGTTCTAGGTTGAATGTTTGATCGGGCATTGATTATTTAGTGATTAGAAACTATATATTACAACTAATTTCATCAAAAACACAAGATTTTTTCAAAATTTTCTAAATTTTTGAAAAAAAAAATAATTTTCAAATTATTGTGTTTTGATTAAATTATGTTGTTATTATGAAAACTATACATATATTGTTTCTCAAAACCATATTTTTTAAAAGTTTTTCAAAAACTTTGCCCATTAGAATTGATTTAGAGAACCTTGAAATATTGAGGACTCAATTGAGTTTTGGGATTGATTGAATTGCATACATGTGTTTTCTAAATTGCATGTTATCAATTCTATTCTGATTTCCTAAACCATGTCCAATCCTAAACGTGCTAGGTCTTCATCTAGTCATTCACACCGTCAACCAAATCCACCTCCAAATCCTCCTTCTATTCCAATTTCTAATCCTAATCCCATTAATCCTAACTTGACTATCCAAAATTCGTGTTTCAATCATCCTGGTCCTAGAAATCATCGTTTTTGGTATTATCAATATTTTGACTCTTACAAAATCCGGGAAGAACGTATTCCTTCCCGTCAAGCTATGTTAGCAATCAATTTTAAATATCTTCCTCTTTTACAAGAGTGGAAATTTTATAAACTCTTTGACCTTGAACCCATCGTTTACCATCAACTTGTTCGTATTTTCTATTCTAATGCCGTTTGTGTTAAAAACCAAACTGAAACCAAAACCATAGGAATTCGTTCCTACCTTCTAGGATAATTCTTATATATTGACTCGGCTTATATAGGCAATACATTCGGATTAGATAATGATGGTATTTCAAATGAAAAATAGGTTTTAGGATCTCGTTATAAAAGAATGGATAGTGCAAGTGTCCTAGACCTTCATGAACGTTTTCTTCATCTAATGATTTCTTAGTGGTTTCGACCATCCGGAGGTCGTTATTCTACTCTTAGAGCCTTAGATCTTTGGTGGTTACATTGTTTTGAAAACAATATTAAAATCAACCTACCTCAAATTATTTTTGCTAAAATTGTTGAAACCGTAAATCTTGTTCCTAACAAAAAACTCTGTTCATCTCTTGTTTACGGTTGCATTTTGAGTAATCTGTTTTCCAAAGCTGGGCTTAGAGTCGGTCTAGATGTCGTTTTTCCCCTTAAGAAACAAATTAACCTTCTTTCCTTAACGAGAGCAGGATGGATTAAGGATAAGGAAACTGGTGAATGGGTTCGATCTTCTGCAAATACTCCGGGAGCTAGTTCTTCACAAGCTCCACCCGAAGCTGACGAAGATCTCGAGCTTGAGCAATTAATGTGAGACATCGATGAAGCCGAAGATGAGCCTGAGCAGCCCGAGGAGTAGCCCGAAGAGCAAGCACAACAAACGCATCCAATGCCTCCATATTTCAAATCCTTTATGGAGATATTCGATTTTCGATACGCTACTATGAATTCGAGCTTTACTTCTATAGAGTCCCATTTATCCACAATGGGAGCTCAACAATTAGAAATTCTTCGGGAAATGCGTGCAAATAATGAAGCAACCAACGCACGTATTAATGACCTCACTAACGAAATGGCCGCTATGCGAGCTCGTTTTCCTACTCCTGATCCGGATATGTGATTCAATGTTTTGCTTTGAACTCCAAACTTATTGTTTTAACATTTTGAATATTTTGGAATGTTTGAATTTGTGGATTGATTGACTTTGAATTTGTTTGGATTCATGAATGGCTAGAAATTATCTATTTGGTATGATTAAATTTATTCATTATTGCATCATTTACTTCATGATTAGATATATGACCAATTTTGCCATTTCACATTAATTATGAATATTGATTATGAAACTAATGGCTAACGTTTCTCTTGCTTGTGATCTTAGCAGCGTATATTATATATAATCAATTGGCTAAATGATTTCAAAACCTTGTTTAAATTCTTTAAAATGTCTTTTTGATTTAACAAAAAGGGGGAGAAGTGTTAAAGTGTTTTTAAATGATAAATGGGAGAAGTGTTAAAGTAAGGGGGAGTAATTTCAAAACTTGATTTCAAAATCTTAAAATTACTAAAATGTTTTGTTATATCAAAAAGGGGGAGATTGTTGAAAACATTTTGATATTTCGATATAAAAAATTAAGTTAAATAAATTTTAAGATTTTCCAAATGATTTTCTAAGTATATTCGATAGAATTATTCGAATATCAAAACATTACTCCAAATCTTTCAAAGATCATTTTTAATTCTTACTCAAAGTGTAAAATTAAGTTTTAATCTTAAAACAATTTCAAAATAATTTTACAAAGTATTTCGAACCATTTCAAAGCCAAAAATTCCAGATTGCTCAGAGGGAACCGATTCCCCCTGAATGGTTTGGCTCCGAGAATTCCAGTATGCTCGGAGGGAACCGATTCCCCCCCAGGGGGTACCGATTCCCCCCTTGTATAACCGATTCCCCATAGGGGGTACCGATTCCCCCCACGCTCCAAGCTGTTTTATTAATTGTTTTCACACTAAAATTGCTATATGATCTTCACTAATCATCCCCAACGTTCAGAAGTGATTCAAGGTGTATTTAAGCAAGCTTAGAAGCCATTGATCAACAACAAGAAACATCAAGCAATTAGAATCAAGAGAGAATCAAAGAGAAAGCATCAAACCTCAAGTTTGAGCATTTCAAGCCTATTTTTCATTCAATATTCATTTTACTTTCAAGAACACTTATTGTGCTCAATTGTATTTATTCTTGAGTGTTCTTTCTTTGTTCTAGAATTGTGCAAACATATTTGCCTTGTGAGTTTTTTCTTGTAAGTTTGCAAATTTGTATTTCTCTTTGAGAAAAGAGTGTTCTCAATAATTGGGGTATATTCTTGAGGGAGTTGTAAGGTTATCTCTTTGGCCTCAAAAGAAAGAACAAATTAGTGAATTTGTTGGAAAATCCTTAGTGTGGATAGCTATGGTAGTGGACGTAAACTTTGGTTGATAAAGTCGAACCACTCTAAATCGCTGTGCGATTTCTTTCAATTTTCTGCAAAAGCTTCCACCAAAAATTTTATTGCCAATTCACCCCCTCTTGGCCGATTCAGTCAATCGATTAACTCAACAGAGTCCCAAGAAAAATGAGAGTTCCCCCATCATACTCATCTTAAACTCACTTTGTATTAACTTAGAAAATTCTTGGCAAAGAACATCATTAGTAGAACCAAATATTATATCATCAACATAAATTTGAACTACTAATAAATCTTTACCTTTTTGCTTTAAAAACAATGTAGTGTCAACCTTCCCTTTAAAAAAACCTTTTCAATTAAAAAGTTTGACAATCTTTCATACCAAGCTCTAAGAGCTTGTTTTAAACCATAAAGCGCTTTTGTCAATTTAAGAACATGATTTGGAAATTTTAAATCTTCAAAACCAGGAGGTTGTTCCACATACACTTGTTCCTTTATAAAATCATTTAAAAATGCACTTTTAACATCCAGTTGATATAATTTAAATTCATTGAAACATACAAATGCTAATAACATTCTAATTGCTTCCATCCTGGCTACGGGAGCGTATGTTTCATCATAGTCTAGTCATTCTTCTTGAGTATACCCTTGAGCAACATGTCTAGACTTGTTTCTCACTATATTACCACTTTCATCAAGCTTATTCCTAAATACCCATCTAGTACCTATAGTAGATTTATTAATAGGCCTTTCAACTAATGTCCATACTTTACTTCTCTTGAATTGATTTAATTCTTCTTGCATAGCCATAATCCAATGTTCATCTTTTAATGCTTCTTTGATGTTCTTAGGCTCTATGCATGAAATAAATGCAACACAATTACAAATATTTCTAAGAGAAGATCGAGTAGTCACCCCTTTGGATGGATCACCTATAATTTCACCATCCTTGACATAGTTGTACTCTCTTGGGTAAGAAACTTTCCTTTCTTCAATGGTTGGATTCTCTAAAGGATCATAAGTTTCCTCATCTTTCGTTTACTCCTTTGATGATGATGATTCTCAAACGTCATGTCTAACGTCATTTGCTTATACAATACCTACATCATCATTAACACAAGAATCCTTCCTCGGAAGGGGATTATCATCGAAAACAACATGTATAGACTCTTCTACAACTAAAGTTCTTTTATTAAATACACGATAATCTTTAGAATTTAAGGAATAATCTAGAAAAATTCCTTCATCACTTTTAGCATCAAATTTGCCAAGATTTTCTTAACCGTTGTTTAAAACAAAATATTTACATCCAAAAGGATGAAAATAACTAATGTTAGGCTTTTTATTTTTGAAAATTTCATATGGAGTTTTCTTTAAAAATGGCCTAATCATTACTCGATTAATAATATAACAAAGCGGTATTTGTGGCTTCCGCCTAAAAATATTTTGGCAAATTGTTTTCACAAAGCATGGTTCTAGCCATTTCTTCTAAAGTTCGATTTTCCTCTCAACAACTTCATTTTGTTGAGGGGTTCTAGGTGATAAAAAATTATGGCTAATACGATTAGAATTACAAAACTCATTAAATCCAAGATTTTTAAATTCAGTGCCATGATTACTTCTAACACTAATGATATAGTAAACTTTTTCGTTTTGGATTACTTTCGAAAATGTGATGAAATTTTCTAATGCTTCATCATTATTACTTAAGAATAGAACCCAAGTATATCTAGAATAGTCATCTACCAAGACAAATGCATATTGTTTTCCACCCAAGCTAGTAGTCCTAGTTGGCCCAAAAAGATCTATATGGATCAATTGTAATACTCTACTAGTTGATACATCATTAATGGTTTTAAAAGAAATTCACTTTTTTTTTCCTTTAGCACAAGCATCACATATTTTATCATTATCAAATTTAAGCTTAGGCAACCCTCTTACTAAGTCTCCTTGAATTAGCTGTTGCAAAACACTCATACTAGCATGTCCTAGTCTCCTATGCCATAACCAACTATCATGTTCATCCTTAGCAACTAGGCACAAATTAGTCATATCAATAGAGTCTAAATGCACCATGTATATGTTTACTATTCTATGACCAACAAGCATAATCCGATTAGATGAAATGTCAATGACTTTACAACCATTAATTTCAAACATGAAATTGAATCCCTTATCACATAATTGACTAATACTCAATAGATTATGCTTTAATCCATTCACATATAATACATTTTTAATTTGTATGGAAGAGATATTACCTATAGTACCAATACCTTCAATGTGACCTTTTGAATTATCACCAAAAGTCACTTCTCCTCCATTTTTGACGTTAAGCTCTGTGAACCGGCTTTTGTCTCCGGTCATGTGTCTCGAGCATCAATATCAAGGTACCATGAATTTGGATTTGTTTCCCGTTCCTTGTAGCAATGCTCCTTTTCCTACAAACATAGATTAATTTCTAATTTTTGGTACCCAAATTCTTTTGGGTCAATGTTCATTAGTTTATAAAATCCTTGTCCCCTTAGGTATCCATTTATGAAGGACATTTTTATATTTAGTAGTAATGAGTTCTTTAGGAACCCATATACTTCTAATGATTTTACCATTTGAAGTTCTTTGAGGACTTCTATGATTGTAGTTTCTAAAACTTTTCTTAACAAAGTTGGATTTTGAATTCTCACCTTTTTCAAAACTTTTTGTACCAACCTTATTAAAAGAAGTTTTAAGATCATCAATCTTCTTTTGATGATCATGATGAACTTTTGAAAGTAAGTTATGCAAATCAATATTTTTCTTTTCAAAATCATTAATTTTGATTTGCAATTCTTTGATCTTACTTTCAAGCTCATTGTTGGTCTTGGATAAAAGACTATTTTCGTTTTTCAATTTTGAAATATCATTTTTGTATTTTGAAAATAGAGTCTTATAATCCGAAGCCAAATCATTATAATCCTCTAATAACTCATCATAAGATAATTCATCTGAATCGAATGAGTTAGAGGTTACCTTAGAATCTTCCCCGATAGCCATTAAGCACAAGCTTGCAGCTTCTTGTTCCTCTTCATCGGAACCTTCTTCATCGCTCCATGTAGCTACATGAGCCTTGTGCTTCTTTTTGGATTGACCCTTTTTCTTTAATTATGGGCAATCATATTTGACATGCCCCAGTTTTTTTAATTAATAGCAAATGATCAGGTCTTTCTCCTTCGATTCAGTTTTGAAGCCTTCATTGCGTTTGAATTTTCTTCCTCGGTTGGGCATCATCAACTTTCTGAATCGTTTGGAAAATAATTCCATTTCCTCGTCATCATCATCATCATTCGAATCACTCTCATCTTTTGTGGATTTGAGAGAAACTCCAATGTTTTTCTTCTTTTCCTTCGCCTTTGGTGTCTCGTCAATCTTATCGAGGTCCACTTCATCTTCAAGCATCATTTCATGAGTGAGAAGGGAGCTGATTATCTCTTCAAGAGTTAAGGACGTTAGGTCCTTAGACTCGATTATTATCGTCTTCTTTGATTGCCACGATTTTGGAATAGAGTAGACTAACTTCCTCACAAGTTTTTTATTTGAAATGATCTCTCCATGTGATTTGATACCATTGAGAATCGTTGAAAATATATCCCTAATAGCTTTGATATCTTCATTTGATTTCATCATGAAATTTTCATAGCTATGCGTTAGAATGCTAATTTTAGATTTCTTTGCCTCATCGATACCTTAATGAGTGACTTGAAGCTTGTCCCATATTTCTTTGGCGGTTGTACAAGATGAAACTCTTCTATATTCATCTGGTCCAAGAGCATAAAATATGATATGGATGGCTTTGGAGTTGAGCTGGAACATTCTTGTCTCTCTTTCACTCCACAACCTTGGATGAGTGAGAGGCTTGATGTATCCTTCTTCTATGGCATTCTATGCTCCCATGTCACTTGCTTGAATGAAGTACATCATCCTATTTTTCCAATAGGCGTAATTAGCTTCATTGAAGAAATGAGGCTTGTTGACGGGCATCAAATTGAGACCGGAGTCGTAATTTAAAGCGGAGGCCATTGATGACTTGATAATCGAAGTAACTCTTCCCGAATCGACTCAAGAGGCGATTAAACCTTCAAATAAGTGATGCTCTGATACCAATTATTGAGTTAATTGATCGATGGAATTGGCCAAGAGGGGGTGAATTGCAATGAAAATTTTGGTAGAAGCTTTTGTAGAAAATTGAAAGTAATAACACAACGATTTACAGTGGTTCAACTTTATCAACCAAAGTCTACGTCCACTACATTAGCTATCCACACTTAGGATTTTCCAACAAATTCACTAATTTGTTCTTTCTTTGAGGCCAAAGAGATAACCTTACAACTCCCTCAAGAAAATACCCCAATTCTTGAGAACACTCTTTTCTCAAAGAGAAGATTACAAGTTTGCAAACTTATAAGAAAAATCTCACAAGGCAAATATGTTTGTACAATTCTAGAACAAAGAAAGAACACTCAAGAGTAAATACAATTGAGCACAATAAGTGTTCTTGAAAGAAAAATGAATATTGAATGAAAAATAGGATTGAAATGCTCAAACTTGAGGTTTGATGCTTTCTCTTTGATTCTCTCTTGATTCTAGTCGCTTCAAGTTTCTTGTTATTGATCAATAGCTTCTAAGCTTGTTTAAATACACCTTCAAATGATTCTAAATGTTAGGGATGATTAGTGGAGTCAATAGAGCCATTATTGTGTGAAAACAATTAATAAAACTGATTGGAGCGTCGCTGCATCGATGTGTGACTATAGTGCATCGGTGCATCAGTGTAAAATTCAAATATTTTGACTGTTGAAACACTTAGTGCATCGGTGCACCAAGTGTGCATCGATGCATAAAATGCATTCGATGTTTGAAAATATCCTAAGTGCATCGGTGCATTGCTTGTGCATCGATGCATGAAATGCATTCGATGTTTTAATAAAACCCAAGTGCATCGATACATAGAGAGTGCATCGATGCACGAAATGCATTCGATGTTCAATTTATTCAATGGTGCATCGATGCATGGATTGATGCATCGATGCATGCCTTTGAAAAATTGATTTATGGCTTGATTTTGGTTCAAAATACTTTGTGAAAATTGTTTCAAAAATAGTTTAAGTACAAATCACAATTTTACACATTTAGTAAGGATTAAAATTGATCTTGAAAAACTTGGAGTAATAATTTGATATCTGATTAATTAATTCGAATATACCTTAGAAAATCATTTATAAAATCTTAAAATTCATTTAACTTAATTTGTTATATTGAAATATCAAAATGTTTTCAACAACTTCCTCCATCAATGATCACCACACAAACTTTATCTCCCACATGACATTTTGTATGGAAGATATTTTCTCTTTGTTCATCTTCTTAACTTTGAATGTTCAAAGTCCTTTTGACTACAAAGATGTTGGATGGAGGAGACATATTAGCAAACAAGGAAAAAGGAAATGTCTATAAGACCTTTGTAACACCTATAACCCGTACAATTATACCTATACAGATTATAGATGTTACCCGAATTTCTAAATACATTTTCCAATTCAAAAGAGATTGAAAATTTATTTTCTTAAAAAATGGTAATTGATATTATAAAAATATCAAAACATATAATTTATAATTTGTTATAACAAATTTGTTTCAAAAGATTTTTTTATGAATAGTGAATAGTCAACAGTGAACAGTGGGGGAATCGGTTCCTGTAGGGGGAATCGGTACCCCTTAAGCAATCTGGAAATTTTCTTAAAATGTGGGTATTGTTCATTGCTACAGTACTGCTACAATAACTTTCGAAAATACATATAAATTCCTAAAAATTCCACTTTTTGTTTCCAATTTTGTTCAACAAAACAAATTGAACATTAATGAATACATGTCACTAATAAAATCAACATTACACAATAGGATGTCTTACTGATATTGAAATATACTCCTCGATGCTTGATGTCATTCCGAACTCTTTATTCTACTACTGGCTTTTTACCTACGTGTAAAAATCATCACACGCTAAGTATATACTTAGCGAGGCAATTAAAACAATAGACAATGCAACACAATTCATGCATGAATTTCCATGTCAAAATCAAATCAACATAATATAAATAAAATCATTTTTATTCCACTACTATTGCCCACAATTTTCAATCTATGAGGAACCCGGTTTAGGAGTCAAATATTGCAAAAAAGTGCTGAGGTCGAGCATTGCTCACCTAATAATGCACCGTAGTGCTGAGGTCATGCTTTACCCACCTAACTTGTACTATGTATCTTATTTAACACTATAGTACTATTTAATTCTGCTAGACTCTATAGCATGCAATTAATACCACTGAACCTCAATAACATATTTGGGCATATAGTCATCAATTAAATCATCCATGGAAACATATAACCATGTATAAACATTTGGGCAGTTCATACCCAAAATAACTTCCATATCAAATCTCATGTTGATAAAACAAGGTCGACTTATCGCAAGTCTTCCAAATGATGTATAAAACATCTATGTACACGATGTATAAAACATCAACGTACCATATCATGCATGTATTGCACTCACCTTGAAACTTTATATCATTCAAAATATGTGCCTCACTATTGTCCATAATAAACCCTTTATACTTAACTTCCTTCAATCGCAAATTAATCACAATTTGTATAAATCACAAATTCATAATGATACATATGTTAGTATTGTACTAATATAATCACATCCCATAACAACTCCATAATATACTTGGAACTCATTTTCTACCAAGTATTTAACATTTAATAATTCCCTTTTAACATTGGAAACAACTTTTCCAATTTATGCAAAATGGTCCTTCACTATTTTATCACTTAGATTCTTAGTACCAAAAATTCCAGCATAGTACATCAATTATATAACACTTACACAACAACCCATCAATTTCTAAAGTTGTTGAATTGATCCCCAAATTTTTAAAAATTACAAAATAGTCGCCAAATTTTCTAAAGCTTATAAAATAGTCCTTCATCATTTCCCACCCATATATATTTTTTCCATAGTTTTCCTTGCACAAACAATCCATGGCCAAAACTTAAAGAACAAGAGTTAGAAAAATTAAATATGTTCTAATCATCATACATTCTTGAATATGAATATACAACATGTAAATCATCAAGATTTATCATCAATTTCACGAATCCTATCATGAACATAAACCCTTAGATTTGGGATATTTGAAATCCGGCAAGATTAGAAAGAAATATTGGTACCAAATGATAGCGTTTTTCGCGTAGATCACTTTCCTATTTCACGACATAACTCCAATTCCAAAGGAATTAGCTCAAAATTGAAAATAAAATATTTTTCTTACCTTGGAAACTTTCTCACGTGAAGATGTTGGAGAAGATGAACATTGGCATGATATTTTTTATTGATATCATGCTTATCATCCTTTAAAAGTATTATTTAAATCATTAACTTAAGAAAATACGAATATACCCTTAATATAACTTCATAATTACCATAAAACCAAGATAAATATCCTTATCATCTTCAAAATCAGATAAATATCATCCTTGTCATCTTTCAATAGCCAAAGATGAACAAAATAGTTTTCCACTTTATCGTTTTGCCCTTGTAATTTCCAAAAATTACAATTCAGACACTTTAATCAAACAATTCAAGTTAAACATGGAATTAAACCATTAAATATCATTTTCCAACATTTCAAAAATTTGAAAATAATATTTTTATTTCCTTATTTTCGTGACCTATTTGTAATTTTTCCAAAATTACATTTTAGTCCCTAAACTTTTCAAAGTTTATACTTTGGTCACTAAACTTTACCAAATTGATAATTCGGTCAGTAAATAAATCCGTTTATGAAATAAAATTCATTTTGGGAAAAATCACCACTAAATTCCTTAAACTTTTCCCAATTTTCTACTTTGACCTTCAAACTTTCAAAATTTGCATTTTGGTCATTATCTAAATTTTTGGGGTATTACAATTCTCCCCTCCTAAAATAAAATTCGTCATCAAATTTTAAAACTTTATATGAAAACCTTAACTCCCCTTTTATAAGGATTGCCATTTTCCATTGTAAATTTGTAACCTTAATTTAGGGTTATACGGATTGGTAAGACTTGCTCTTGCCTTATACAAAAACCTCTTATTATCTTGCCAACTTCTTGAATTTCAATTTTTTCCCCTTAATCATTAGATTTTGAACCTATTTAATCCAATTCTTCAACCTGATATGAAAATGTGTAGATATTAATTCTTCATATCATCCTCTCTTTCCCCAAGTAACATCCTCGACATTATGATTTTACTAAATCACTTTAACTAGAGGAATCGTCTTGTTATGTAGTTTTTTTATTTCTCGAGCTAATATCCGAACTGATTCTTCTTCATAAGTTAAATATTATCGGATCTCGATTTCCTCTGATGCATTGACATATGAAAAATCTGATTGATACTTTCGAAGCATCGACACATGAAAAACATTATGTACTTTCTCCAACTCTAGATCTCAATTATCTCCAGAGTTAATGTTAACTAATAAACCATCAGTCCAACTTTTTTTTAATATCTCATAAGGTTCAACGAATATTGGATTTAGTTTCCCTTTGCGTTTTGAGCGACAAATTATTTTCCAAGGCGATATTTTAAGAAACACTTTATCACCTTAATGAAATTCAATTTATTTTCACATCAAGTCTGCATAAGACTTTTGCCGATCAAATGCCATTTTGAGATTATCTTGAATTATCTTTACTTTATCCTTAACCTCTTTCAATAAATCTGGCCAACAAAATTTCGATCTTTTAACTCGAACCCATTTCATGGTGTTCAACATTTTCTCCCATATAAAACTTCATACGGAGTTATCTTGTTAGTCAATTGATAACAATTATAGTAGAAAAATTTTCCTAAAAACAAATACTTTTCTTTTCCTTGATTTTTTAGAATCAATCAAACATGCACTCAGCATATCTTCCAATATCTGAATAGTACGTTTTGACTTACCATCCATCTATGGATACAGGTTGTACTGAAATTCAATCAAGTACCCAAAACTTTATGCAAAGATTTTCAAAATCTTAAAGTGAACTTTGGATCCCTGTCCGATATAATGGATAATGGCATTCTATGTAGTCAAACTATTTCCCAAATTATACAACTTTGTATATTTATCCAATGTATAGTCCATTCACATTGCAATGAAATGTGCTGATTTAATTAAACGGTCACAATCACCCAAATGGAATCCTTTTATTTGATATCAAAGGTAACCCTATAACAAAATCCATAGTGACTCTTTACTATTTATACTCTCCGAAAACACTTGATTCTCAACTTTTACTTGTTGACATGTCAAACATGTAGCAACAAACTTAGTAATGTTTCTTTTCATACCTGGCCACCAAAATGACTCTTTACATCCTGATACATTTTGTTCCCACTTGTATGCATAATCAGTGGATTATAATGTGCCTCAGGAAAATATTTTTCTTCAACTCATCATCATGAGGAATACAAATTCTTCCCCGGTAAAATTAACACCCAAAAGAGTTTACTTCAAAGTCTTTAGTCTCACCTTCTTCCACAAGTGAATTTTTTTTCAAGCATCTGCCATCTTTCTTATTTAGCTCTATTATCCGATCTAAAACTATCGGGTTTATTTTTAATTCAACCAAAAAGACGCCATTTTCTTTCAATAATAGTCACACATCCATAGCTCGCAAAAATGCAAAAGTTTTCTAACTAAGTGCATTTGCTACAACATTTGCTTTACCTGGATGATAATCAATGATCAAATCATAGTCCTTTAAAAGTTCTATCCATCTTGTATGTCTCAAAGTGAGCTCTTTTTGAGTCAACAAATATTTCAAACTCTTATGATTCGTATAAATGTGGCATCTCTCATCATACAAATAACGACGCCAAATCTTTTGAGCAAAAACTACTGCTGCTAACTCAAGATCATGAGTAGGATAATTCCTCGTCTTTAATTGTATAGAAGCATAAGATACCACCTTAGCTTCTTGCATAAGTACACAACCATTATGAGATGCATCACTATACAGCACATATTCTTTGCCCGATTCTGGTTGTACCAACACTTGTGCTTTTTGTTAAAATATTCTTTAGAGCTTCAAAACTCTCTTAACATTTCTCAGTCCAAGCAAATGAAACATCCTTTCGCAAAATCTTGGTGAATGGAGAAGCAACCATCGAAAAGTTTTTCACAAACCTTCGATAATAACCAAGAAGTCCCAAAAACATTCGACCTCTGAACATTCTTTGGAGGTTTCCACTTCAATATTGCTTGAATTTTTATTATTTTTTTCTTATACCTTCTGTCGAGACAACATAACCAAGAAAAGCAACTTCTGATAGACAAAACTCACACTTTGAAAATTTAGCATATAACTTTGTATCCTTAAGTATTTTAAATACAATACGAGGATAAGCCTCATGCTCTATCTTTGTCTTTGAGTATATCAAAATGTCATCATTACAGACAACCTCATATTAATCCAATTATAATTAAAATACTCGATTCATCAAATCCATGAATGTTGCTTGAGCATTTGTCAAATCAAATGGCATTACTACAAATTCATAGTGTCTATATCATTTTCTGACAACTATATTTGGAACATCTTCCCCTTTAATCTTTAACTAGTGATATCCCGATCTAAGATCAATCTTAGAGAAAACATCTGCTCCCTTAAGTTGATCAAACAAAACATCAATCCTCATAATAGGATATTTGTTCTTGATAGTTACTTTGTTTAACTATCGATAATCTATGCATAATCGAATATATCCATTTTTTTATAAACAACATCGGTTCAGCCCAAGGTAAAATATTTGGTCAAATGCATCCTCAATCTAGCAGTTCTTACAATTAGTTCTTTATTCTCTTAACTCAATTGCAACCATGATATAAACCTATAAATACAATATTAATGCCTTGATAACCATTAATATTGAATTCTACCTCTCAATCTGGAGGTAACCCAAATAATAAATCTAGAAAGACATATGGAAATTCCCGAGTTATGGAAATATCATATGATCTTACTTCAGATACTTAAGTATCTATCACTTTAACTAGAAAAGCTATGCATCCTTTTTACATCATCTGAATCACAACCATTAATCGCAACCATTGTTGATATCACTTATTGATGATTTCACCTTTTTCATCAATCATTAATTTTTTTTAATTTTTCTGCAATTTCCTAAATTAATCGCTTCTTGTGACCATAAATCCAACCTTAATATAGAGATAACCAACTCATGATAAAAATGATCTAAAACTCATTAATGATAATCTCATAAGATTCACCAGTAACATAAGCTCATGAATCTTTATCGAACATTTACTATTTGTCTGTCTAACACTAGTATCATGACAGTGACCTATGGGTCTTCCGCTATAATATCACTCGATATCAAGTAGAATTGAATATTTCTACTTTGAAATTCCTTATTTCATTCTTAAAGAAATCTACATAACTTGTCCAGATCCTTAGAAATTATTCTTAGCAATTGATACATTTTCCATCTCAAATGAAAATCTCAATGTTCACATTGTTTAATAAGAAAACTTGATAAATTTGTAGCAATAACTTCATAGAAATTAATGCTAAAATCACACAATCAAACAAATTTACTATTTTTCCTCTCACTACGAAGTTGACACTTTTCAAGTTCTTGAGAATCCATCTCAATCTAAACAATAGTTCTTTTCAGAATAGAATGGTTAAACAATATATTTTCTCAAATTTACCTTCACAAGGTAACTCTATCCCGTTTTATGGACTTGTTATCTATTCTCAATCCAACACAGAACCATTTGATTCACTATTAACTCAACTTTATATAAACTTTTAGCGAAAATCATATTTACCGCTTACTCAAATTCTCTTACTTAAATCAACAATGATTTAAAAAATTAATGCTTAGATTAAATATTTCTCACTTATTTAAGCTTACTTGGATCATCACTATATTCAAAAATCTCCTCTGGATCCTCATCTGATTCAACTTTTCTTGTAAGCCATTCAAACTTTTTAGTCGATTCTTCTACTTCAGAATCTTCATTAAAAACTTTGGCATTTCTTCCATAAAATGGAGAAAAATCCTTTATAACATCCACCCTCGACCTTCTTTTCAATAATTTTGACTTTCTTACCTTTGTCTTTAATTCCATCATATGAACATAGTCAGAATCATCATAAATTAATAAACAGTAACTTTACTCTCTATAAGCATCATTACAGTATATATACACCTATCAGTAACTTTGGACATCCTAGTGGCATGTATACACTTTTTAACTCAAAACAACCTCGGTTTAGTACAAGAATCGACTAAACCTGTAGCTTTGATGCTAATAAATGTAACACCCATAACCCGTACAATTATACCTATACATATTATAGATGTCACCCGAATTTCTAAATACATTTTCCAATTCAAAAGCGATTTAAAATTTATTTTCTTAAAAAATGGTAACTGATATTATAAAAATATCATAACATATAATTTATAATTCGTTATAACAAATTTGTTTCAAAAGATTTTTTTTATGAATAGTGAATAGTGAACAGTGGGGGAATCGATTCCTGTAGGGGGAATCGGTACCCTTTAAGCAATCTGGAAATTTTCTTTAAACGTTGGTATTGTTCATTGCTACAGTAACTTTCGAAAATACATATAAATTCATAAAAATTCCATTTTTTTCATTTTTGTTCAACAAAACAAATTGAACATTAATGAATACATGCCACTAGTAAAATAAACATTACACCATAGGATGTCTTACTGATAGTGAAATATACTCCTCGATGCTTGAAGTCATTCTGAACTCTTTATTCTACTACTAGCTTTTTACCTACGAGTGAAAATCATCACACGCTAATTATATACTTAGTGATGCAATTAAAAAAATAGATAGTGTAACATAATTCATGCATGAATTTCCATGTCAAAATCAAATCAACATAATATAAATAAAATCATTTTTATTCTACTACTATTGCCCACAATTCTCAGTCTATAAGGAACCCGATATAGGAGTCAAATATTGCACAAAAGTGCTGAGGTCGAGCATTGCTCACCTAATAATGAACCTCAGTGCGGAGGTCGGGCTTTACCCACCTGACTTGTACTATGTATCTTATTTGACACTATAGTACTATTTAATTCTGCAGCTACTATACTCTATGGCATGCAATTAATACCACTGGACCTCAATAACATATTTGGGCATGTAGTCATCAATTAAATCATCCATGGAAATGTATAACCATGTATAAACATTAGGGCAGTTCTTACCCAAAACTTCCATATCAAATCTAATGTTGATAAAATAAGGTCGACTTATCGCAAGTTTTCCAAATGATGTATAAAACATCTATGTACCATATCATGCATGTATTGCACTCACCTTGACACTTTTATCTTTCAAAATATGTGCCTCACTATTGTCCACAATAAACCCTTTATACTTGACTTGCTTCAATCGCAAATCAATCACAATATGTATAAATCGCAAATTCGTAATGATACATATGTTAGTATTGTACTAGCATAAACACATCCCATAATAACTCCATAATATACTTGGAACTCATTTTCTACCAAGTATTTAACATTTAATAATTCCTTTTTAACATTGGAAACAACTTTTCCAATTTATACAAAATGGTCCTTCACCATTTTATCACTTAGATTCTTAGTACCAAAAATTCCAGCATAGTACATCAATTATATAACACTTACACAACAACCCATCAACTTCTAAAGTTGTGGAATTGATCCCCAAATTTTTAAAAATTATAAAATAGTCCCCAAATTTTCTAAAGCTTGTAGAATACTTCCTTCATTATTTCCCACCCATATATAATTTTTCCATAATTTTTTCGTATTCAAACAATCCATGGTCAAAACTTAAAGAACAAGTTTTAGAAAAATTAAACATTTTCTAATCATCATACATGCTTGAATATGAATCTACAACATATAAATCATCAAGATTTATCATCAATTGCATGAATCCTATCATGAACATAAACCATTAAACTTGGGATCTTTGAAATCCAGCAAGATTAGAAAGAAATATTGGTACCAAATGATAGAGTTTTTAGCGTAGATCACTTTTCTATTTCACGACATAACTTCAATTCCAGATGAATTAGCTCAAAAATTGAAAATAAAATATTTTTCTTGCCTTGGAAGCTTTCTCACGTGAAGATGCTGTAGAAGATGAACATTGGCATGATATTTTTGATTGATATCATGCTTATCATCCTTTAAAAATATTATTTAAATCATTAACTTAAGAAAATAGCAATATACCCTTAATATAACTTCATAATTACCATAAAACCAAGATACATATCCTTATCATCTTAAAAATCAGATAAATATCAGCCTTGTCATCTTTCAATAGTCAAAGATGAACAAATTATTTTTCCACTTTACCGTTTTACCCTTGCAATTTCCAAAGCTTACAATTCAGTCACTTTAATCAAAGAATTCAAGTTAAACATGGAATTAAACCATTAAATATTATTTTCCAACATTTCAAAAATGTGAAAATAATATTTTTATTTCATTATTTTCGAGACCTATTTTTAATTTTTCCAAAATTACATTTTAGTCCCTAAACTTTTCAAAGTTTATACTTTAGTCACCAAACTTTACCAAAATGATAATTCGCTCACTAAATAAATCCATTTATGAAATAAAATTCATTTATGAAATAAACTTTACCAAACTTTACCAAAATGATAATTCGGTCACTAAATTCCTTGAACTTTTCCCAATTTTCTACTTTGACCATCAAACTTTCAAAATTTGCATTTTGGTGATTATGTAAATTTTTGGGGTATAACAACCTTACCAGTAATGCTCTCACAAAGCCTCATGAGTCACCCGAATTTCTAAATACATTTTCCAATTCTAAAGCGATTTAAAATTTATTTTCTTAAAAAATGGTAACTGATATTATAAAAATATCATAACATATAATTTATAATTCGTTATAACAAATTTGTTTCAAAAGATTTTTTTTATGAATAGTGAATAGTGAACAGTGGGGGAATCGATTCCTGTAGGGGGAATCGGTACCCTTTAAGCAATCTGTAAATTTTCTTTAAACGTTGGTATTGTTCATTGCTACAGTAACTTTCGAAAATACATATAAATTCATAAAAATTCCATTTTTTTCATTTTTGTTCAACAAAACAAATTGAACATTAATGAATACATGCCACTAGTAAAATAAACATTACACCATAAGATGTCTTACTGATAGTGAAATATACTCCTCGATGCTTGAAGTCATTTTGAACTCTTTATTCTACTACTAGCTTTTTACCTACGCGTGAAAATCATCACACGCTAATTATATACTTAGTGATGCAATTAAAACAATAGATAGTGTAACATAATTCATGCATGAATTTCCATGTCAAAATCAAATCAACATAATATAAATAAAATCATTTTTATTCTACTACTATTGCCCAAAATTCTCAGTCTATAAGGAACCCGATATAGGAGTCAAATATTGCACAAAAGTGTTGAGGTCGAGCATTGCTCACCTAATAATGAACCGTAGTGCGGAGGTCGGTCTTTACCCACCTGACTTGTACTATGTATCTTATTTGACACTATAGTACTATTTAATTCTGTAGCTACTATACTCTATGGCATGCAATTAATACCACTGGACCTCAATAACATATTTGGGCATGTAGTCATCAATTAAATCATCCATGGAAATGTATAACCATGTATAAACATTAGGGCAGTTCTTACCCAAAACTTCCATATCAAATCTAATGTTGAAAAAATAAGGTCGACTTATCGCAAGTTTTCCAAATGATGTATAAAACATCTATGTACCATATCATGCATGTATTGCACTCACCTTGACACTTTTATCTTTCAAAATATGTGCCTCACTATTATCCACAATAATCCATTTATACTTGACTTGCTTCAATCGCAAATCAATCACAATATGTATAAATCGCAAATTCGTAATGATACATATGTTAGTATTGTACTAGCATAAACACATCCCATAACAACTCCATAATATACTTGGAACTCATTTTCTACCAAGTATTTAACATTTAATAATTCCTTTTTAACATTGGAAACAACTTTTCCAATTTATACAAAATGGTCCTTCACCATTTTATCACTTAGATTCTTAGTACCAAAAATTCCAGCATAGTACATCAATTATATAACACTTACACAACAACCCATCAACTTCTAAAGTTGTTGAATTGATCCCCAAATTTTTAAAAATTATAAAATAGTCCCCAAATTTTCTAAAGCTTGTAGAATACTTCCTTCATTATTTCCCACCCATATATAATTTTTCCATAGTTTTCCGTATTCAAACAATCCATGGTCAAAACTTAAAGAACAAGTTTTAGAAAAATTAAACATTTTCTAATCATCATACATGCTTGAATATGAATCTACAACATATAAATCATCAAGATTTATCATCAATTGCATGAATCCTATCATGAACATAAACCATTAAACTTGGGATCTTTGAAATCCAGCAAGATTAGAAAGAAATATTGGTACCAAATGATAGCGTTTTTAGCGTAGATCACTTTTCTATTTCACGACATAACTTCAATTCCAGATGAATTAGCTCAAAAATTGAAAATAAAATATTTTTCTTGCCTTGGAAGCTTTCTCACGTGAAGATGCTGGAGAAGATGAATATTGGCATGATATTTTTGATTGATATCATGCTTATCATCCTTTAAAAATATTATTTAAATCATTAACTTAAGAAAATAGCAATATACCCTTAATATAACTTCATAATTACCATAAAACCAAGATACATATCCTTATCATCTTAAAAATCAGATAAATATCAGCCTTGTCATCTTTCAATAGTCAAAGATGAACAAATTATTTTTTCACTTTACCGTTTTACCCTTGCAATTTCCAAAGCTTACAATTCAGTCACTTTAATCAAAGAATTCAAGTTAAACATGGAATTAAACCATTAAATATTATTTTCCAACATTTCAAAAATGTGAAAATAATATTTTTATTTCATTATTTTCGAGACCTATTTTTAATTTTTCCAAAATTACATTTTAGTCCCTAAACTTTTCAAAGTTTATACTTTAGTCACCAAACTTTACCAAAATGATAATTCGGTCACTAAATAAATCCATTTATGAAATAAAATTCATTTATGAAATAAACTTTACCAAACTTTACCAAAATGATAATTCGGTCACTAAATTCCTTAAACTTTTCCCAATTTTCTACTTTGACCATCAAACTTTCAAAATTTGCATTTTGGTGATTATGTAAATTTTTGGGGTATTAGAACCTTACCAATAATGCTCTCACAAAGCCTCATGAGTCACTCCAAGGAAACTTGAATATCACTCAATCTGCTCGTGTTTGCACTTTAGGACATCAAGGCTTTTACTTGTCCTCTTCTGATCTCACACGCTTAAGCCTTTTTCCTCTCAATTCTCTTTATCTAAAGTTCTAAATAACTTCACTTAAAACTGTTTCAAGTAAATTTTACTTGTTGTACGTCGGCTGTAAAAGGGTTAGTAGGAATGGAAAGCAAAATATAATGAAAAGGGTGGCTTAGAAATAGAACGAAAATAATAAAAAGGGTTACTTACACAAAGTCACTTCACAATCTTTTATTTTCTTTTCTTTTCTTTTCTTTTTCTTCTTTTTGAGTGCTTTTAATTTCTTCTTTTGAGTGCTTCAATTTCTTTGCTGGATTTTGATTTCTTCACTTGCACTTCTTTTTGTATTTTTGTTTTTGTTGTTGTTGCATGTTTGCTTCTTCCACCAAAGTTATGATTTATGCTTGGTGTAAGGAAATTCTACCTTTTCGATTGATTGGGGATCTAGGAAGGAAGCAAAACAACCTGCATAAGTGAGTGGCTCAAAATAGACGGTTTGGTGGTAGATTTAAAGGTGAAAATGGCTATGGTTTTGGTTGATGAAACAATGGAATGGTTGTGAGGATAATATCTTAAAGAAGACTCAAAGAAGAACTAATGCTATAGAAAGCAAAGACCCAAACTTTTTATTACTTTTTAAGGTGTGGTAATAAGGACTTTGACCCACTATTTATTGGAGATAGGAACTAAAAGTATCAACTGGAAGGGGTTGTCGCCACAAGTAATAAATTACTTGATAAGTCGATAAAAGTCACAACGACTTAAGCAAAAAGAATAATCTCACTTTAATTGATCAAAAGTCTGCTTACAAATGAAATATGACAGCCTATTTATAGGTTTTGAAGGGTCATGGCCGAATGGTTACAAGGGGTTTCAGCCATCCCTTGTGTGTAATACCCAAAAAATTTAGATAATGACAAAAATGCAAATTTTGAAAGTTTGATGGTCATAGTAGAAAATTGGGAAAAGTTTAAGGAATTAAGTGGTGATTTTTCCCAAAAAGAATTTTATTCCATAAATATATAGTTTACTCTTGAGAGTGGGGGTTTTATAGAAATCATATTTTTGATTTGGAATTTTAGTAAAGAAAAATAAGAAAGGTTAGAAGCCAGTAAGGAATCGATAATTCAGATCGAATTAGAATTTTATAAAAATTTGAAGGATGGTATAAAATGGTTGGAAAGATTATTTTAATATTTTAGATCAGAGAAATTTTGTTTGGAAATGTGCAATTTTTTAGATTTAACCGAAATAGTGGAATTTAGCGACTAAAATACAATTTTTGAAAAGTTCAAGGGAAATTTTAGAAATTAAATTCAAATTAATTCATCTTTGACTTTGAAATATGATAAGAATGAGTTGTCATGGTTTTATGGTGAATAAGAAGATTCATTAAGGGTGATTTGGTCTTATCTCAATTAAATGAATATTATATTCATTTATAGTGGAATATAGTTTAAACAAAGATGAAATGCACCCAACATTTTCATCCAAATTTGCTCTATTCTTCTCCAAAGATGTGTGGGTTTTATTCAAAGGTGAGAGAAAGATTCAACTCAATTTTCAAGCAATTTCCTTATGATTTTGAGTATGATGTAAATAGAAAATTGTTGTATGCGAAAAACACTATCATTTGGTACCAATATTGCTTGATAATCTTTCTAGTGTTCAAAGAACCCAAATTCTATAGTTTGTGTTCATTTAAGGTATCATGGAATTGATGATGAATCTTGATGTTTGTGAGGTAGTATATGCATATTCAAGCATGTATGATGATTAGAATATGTTAAAATTTGAGTATGAATATTGAGTTCTATGTAGTGAAGTGGATTTTAAAGTTAAAGATGCGATAAGTGAGTATTAATGAGTTTAAGTATGTGTATGTGACTTAAGAACACGAAAGGGGAAGAAACATGGAGCATTGAAGTTGAAAGGAGTGAAATTTCGTGCTTAAAATGAGATTTCTGGGCAAAGTGCATCGATACAATGGTGGTGCATCGATACACCCTTCAATTGAAAAACATCGAATGCAATAAGTGCATCAATTCATAGGTAGTGCATCGATACACTATTAAGTGCATCGATGCATAAGGGCCAGCATTGTTAAGTTGGGATGGAAATATTGTAGAAAGATTAATAATAAATATTTTTATTAATGTTTAAGTTATAATGGTTAGTAAATACATTAACAATTGGTAATATACATGTACTCAATGAATGAGAGATAGATCGAAATCAATCTCCCGAGTCGAGTAAGGAGAAAGGCAAGGGCAAAGTCTTAGAGTAATCATTTTGCTAATCAGGATATATAAGCAAGGCGAACCAGGTGAGTGCATCTAATTATGCACGTAAATGTGGTAATAGTTAAAATAGCATGATTTATTAATGTAAGTATGAATATCCATATGGAGCAATGAGTGTGCTAAAATGATAAGGAAATCATATTGAGTGTATGAATTTCCATATGGAGCACTATATGTGCTAAAATGATAAGGAAATCATATTGAGTGTATGGACTTCCATATGGAGCACTATATGTGCTAAAATGATAAGGAAATCATATTGAGCGTATGGATTTCTATATGGAGCACTGAGTGTGCTAAAATGATAAGGAAATCATATTGAATATATGGATTTCCAGATAGTGCATTATATGTGCTAAAATGGTAAGGGAATTATACTAAGTGTATGGATTTCCCGAAAAAGCACTAAGGGTGCTACAAGGATAAGGAAATCATAGTAACAATATGGATTTTCATATAGGGCACTTCATGTGCTAAAAATGGTAAAGGGATCATACTAATGGTATGGATTCTTGAATAGGGCACTTCATGTGCTAAAAATGGTAAATGAATCATACTAATGGTATGGATTCTCGAATAGGGCACTTCGTGTGCTAAAATGAGAAGGAAATCATATTAGGTATATGATATTCCAGATAGAGCACTAAGAGTGTTAATATTATAAGGAAATTATACAATAACAACAAAACCCTATTCCCATATGTAATAGGGTAAGGGGAAGGTAGGGTAGTAGGTTGCCCCTAACGCCAGGTTGAAAGCAGCTTCCGTGGAAGACATCTGGCAGTCAAAAAATTTAAAAATAAAGATAAAATGCAATACATCTATAAATAAATAAATAAATACATTGGGAATAGTCTTCGTATGCAATCTTCATATGCGCTTCTGTAATGGTAAGTAATCCCTGTAAATAAATCCCTGTAAATAAATCCCTGCGTAAAAATCTCTGCATATAGACAGATACGTAAGAACCCGCTAAATTTAAAAAGTGGAAACATGAAGAGAATGATACACAGAAGTTAACGATAGGAAACTACGAGAAGGAATAAAGTCAAATGGGTTAAAACCTAAACTAAGAAAATTATACAAATTGTATAATTTTCCTATGGAATGTATGGATTCCAATAATGATTAATAAATGAGGTTAATGACATTAGTGATGCAAATTATAGTAAGTATATTGGTAAAATAAGATTACGAGCTTATAAAATTATAGTAAGTATATTGGTAAAATAAGCTTACGAGCTTATGAAATTATAGTAAGTATATTGATAAAATAAGCTTACGAGCTTATGAAATTATAGTAAGTATATTGATAAAATAAGCTTACGAGCTTATTAAATTATAATAAGTATATTGGTAAAATAAGCTTACGAGCTTATGAAATTATAGTAAGTATATTGGTAAAATAAGCTTACGAGCTTATGGAATAATGGTAAGTATATTGGTAAAATAAACTTACGAGCTTAGGGATTTAATGGTATGTATATTGATAAGAAATTTTATAGTATTTTGATCATAGTAAAATATTGGATATATTGATAACATGATTTCATAGTATTTTGATTTTGACATTGAAATGCATGAATTGTATTGCACTGTTTATTGTTTTAATTGTCTCGCTAAGTAAATACTTAGCGTGTGATGATTTCCACGCGTAGGTAAAAAGCCAGTAGTGGAATAAAGAGTTCAAGGTGACATCAAGCATCGAGGAGTATATTTCAATATCAGTAAGACATCCTATGATGAAATTTTGACTTAGATAGTGGCATGTAATTAATAATGTTCAATTTATTTTATTGAGCTAATTTGGAAACAAAATGGTAAATTTATAATGATGAAAGATTAAGTTTTTATGAGTTTTAAGTTTTTTTTCAGAAATTATTGTTCATACGTATAGTATTGTTCATGAAAAAGTATTTTTTTTAATTTGTTATAAAAAACATAATTCATTAATATATACTCGTATTTTATTAATATAAGTTCAAATATGTTGTGATTTTGTAAGAACGTTGTTTTAAAAAGTCAATGTGATATCTCGGACTCTTATCCAGGTCGGGTACGGGTTGGGGTGTTACATTGTGTCTCCCTATAAAGACATAATTTAAATTTTAAAGGAGATGATGATTCAATCCTAAATAAAGGGAAATAATCCTTGGCTGAATGGTTCCTTTTGCTATTCATCTTGGCACCAAATTGAAGAGAAAAGAGTGTTTTGGCCGAATAGTGATGTATCCTTTCATATTGGCACCTAAAAGGGGACCACATGCAATGCACATGGTTTCTGGTCATATGGAATGCATATGGGGTTTCTAGGGGACCTTATAGTGCAGCCTTATGCATAGGATGAAGTCCAAGCATGGGCAGCAACCTTGTGCGTGACTTGAGCTTCCTTCAAGCTAGCATGTGTTTAGCTAGCTTTTGATGTGAATGCTGGTAATTAATAAGCTCCTTGGTCTTGACCTTCTAAGCTTCATAGCACCTTTTTCAGCTACATTCAGCTATATTTCATGTCACCTTTAGCAGCTTATCTTCAAATAGTCCAACTAGCTAAGATTAGTCAGCCTTGAGCTCCTCCAGCTGATTTGAGCTTTCCTTAGTGTTCCATGAGCTTCCATGATATTTGTGAGTTATTTGTAAGCTTCATATGATGTCCAAATACTCCACCAAGCTACCCCAACGTGTGTCATGGTCCAATGTTCCTACATGTGCAAAGAAACAAGGTAATTCAATGGCATTGAGCTTATATGAGCTAAATACTTTGTTCTCGTGCATGATTATGGTATTGTGAGCTATGATTGCATGTCATGAGCTAAGTATAACATTTATATAAGCTAGATAGAAGGCATATGATGTTCATGACCTTTAAGGAAACATATATGAGCTAGAAAAGAGATGCATACATGCAAATGAGCTACAGAAACATGGATTTAAAGCTAGTGAGCTAATGTAAACATAACATGAGCTATAATAACATGACATGAGTTAATGAATGGATGAATACATACTGCCATGATATGTAAATGATATGCAAACATAATAAATGAATCTAAAACATATGTAAAACATAATATAAACTAAGTAAAGACGTGGAAACATATGTTGTGCATGAAAATCATATAGCATGTTACTCATAATAAATGATAAATGGAAAGATGTAATAATAAAATCCTAAGAAATGATATGTAATCATAACATATATTTGAATGATATGATCAACTAAGCATAGGATGGCAACAATAATATGATAATTTGTACTAAATGTGAATGCATGGTTATGATAGAATAGAATGTATAAATGATATAATATAAGATAGGGTAAAGAACAACTACCTTAGAAGCATCAATGAAGAACATCCATGAAATAGTCAAGTCATGGAGAAAGTTGGTCATGATTATGCATGTATTATCACGTATAGAGGAATGGAAGAAAACTAAAGCCATGAAGAAAGTTGAAAGAGTAGTTTCATGCAAGAAACAAATAACAGTGGAGGGAGATCAGAATAAAAATGATAAAATTTATGAAGTCAAAAATGAGAAAGTGAAAAGATTGAATTTGGGAGAAAAGGGGGAAGTGCGTGTAGAAGAGAAAATGAAAATATTGCAAGTGAGGTTATGGTTGAAAGATATGGTGGAGTTGAACATGCACAACTCAAAGAATAATATTATGAGAAAACTAGGACATTTGGAGTTGAAAATGAGAGTATGATTTTGCATGAGAAAGCCATTGGAGTAATTGAATATGAGAGTAAGAGCATTGAAAGTGAAAATGAGTGTGTTGAAAAACTTAAGCATGAGAGAAAAGAAAATGAGGAGAAGAAAGTTTTTCTTTATACTAACCAATTTTTTTTTCTATTCATTCTTTGAATTTGCAGGTTATTCCAAGGGACATTCAAGATGATTCAAGCGTCATTTCTTTTGAAATTCCAAAAGACGTGTCACTTGAAATAATAAAGAACAACTTCATTAACCTTCAAAGTACATTCACCTCAAACTCAGGATCGAATGAACCTTATGAAAGGGAAGATTCAATTAACCTAACCATGGAGAACATTAATAGTCCAAACTCATTTATTCATGAATTTAATCCTTTCCTTTTCTTTGATTTTGAATTTCCTACTTCTAACTTTGTTTTATTTTTTAGATTGTTGATTCAAAAGCAAAGACTTGAACATGTGAAGCATTTTGAGCAAAGAAAACGATGCAAGATGAGAATGAAAGAATTTCCATTCCAACGAAGATCAAAATTGTTCCCTTATATACCAAGCATCGATTTGGGGACAAATCACCTAAAATAAGGGGAATGATGTGATCCTACCGACCACCATGTTCAAACAAAACATGCTCACAACTTTGAAGTTCTTCCAAGATGATTCTAAGGGAGTTCTTCCATATTTTATTACTTATTTACTCATTTATGCTTTATATGTATTATAAGCATGCTTTGACATTTTAAAATATGCTTGAATATTCATATATTGTCATATGTTTGCATCTTATATGATATTAATTCATGTCACATCTTTAATTAGCTTGTTTCATGCATATGTTACACATTTATTACTTATGTTATCATATTCATTGCATTATTATATTATCCGTGGAATCATGTATTACATTAGAATGTTACTTATTACTTATTCATTACCTTGAGCATTGTAACTTATATACATTTTGTATTTAGTGCAAGGTACATTCAAGGCAATCCAATGGACAGTGTACGTTAGTCAGATTGATTATAATATTTGTACATGTTACAAGAATTTTTGGGTGATGAAGTCTTGTGAACATTTAATCCCCTGTCTCTTATATTTCCAACTCACTTTGAATTGTATCAATCCGATATTGGTATCTCAAGATATGCCCAGATTACTGAAGACAGTGCAGGCTGGAAATAAATACGGGATTTACAACCATTTATCTCCTTCAAAGGACTTATGCATGGGATGAATTAATGAAGACATGAATAGATGAAAAAATAATATTAAAATGAACCAGAAAATTTGTGAGGAGGTGCAAGGATTCATTCAAAGGCTTTTAAGTTCATCCATTCATGCATATTCATGCAAGAAGCCAAATAGTCATGTTCACACAAGGGGGGAAGAATTTCAGCCAAGATACATTCATAAACATTCATCCATAGAAGAAAAATCAACAAGTTCACACAAGGTGGGATGAATTCGGCCAAAGGATGCATTCTATTAAAAGATGAACATCCATTCATCAAATTCATTCTCCTGAGCCATGCTTTATATCTACTTAAAGTATGAACATTCATCCATGAATGTTCACTCATTAAAGCTTGTATGTGTATCCTATGAATCCTTAGGCCTATAAATAGTTTTAGCTTTCATTTTGTAAAGGAACCAACTTTGTTTAATCAAATAATTGTGAGATTTTCTCTCTTTAGTTCTTAAATGAACTTTATCGACTTATCAAGTTTATGCTTGTGGCGTCACCACTATGCATTTCACCTTGATACTTATGGTTCCTATCTCTTTATAGATAGTGGGTCAAAGTCCTTGTTTACCACCCCTTAAAGAAGCAATATAAAGTATGGGTCTTTGTTCTTTAACATTGGTTCTTATTTGAGTCTTCTTTAATATACTACCTTTCATATTCATCTCCATTACCTTCATTGTACTTCCATTACAATATTTCATCATTTCCTTCAAACATATCACCAACTTATATTAGCCGTGGAATCATGTGTTACATTAGAATGTTACTTATTACTTATTCATTACCTTGAACATTGTAACAGACGTGAGCACATCTATGCCAACAAAGGAAGCTGATCCGGAGGTCTTACCAATAGGACCTATCACACGTTCTAAGACAAAGCATTTCAGGAAAGTTATTTCTCTCAAGTGTTTACAAATTTCTGAATCATTTCATAATATTTATTCCTTAGAAACGAAGCATTTTAATATGTTACATACTGATGTGTAACACCACCTTAGTTATACTAAGTACTTATATGAATAATAGATGTTTCCACATCTTTATTTAGCTTTATATTATGTTTACATATGATTTAGATTCATTTATTCTGTTTGCATATCATTTATCTAATGGCAGCATGTATATCATTCACTAGCTCACATGCATTCATTTTAGCTAAGCATGATTCATCACATTTAAAAAATGGCGGCATACTTATTATTTATTCATGAACTTAAGCATTGTAACTTATATACATTTTGTATTTAGTGCAAGGTACGTTCAAAGTAATCCAGTGGACAGTTCACGTCACTCATATTGATCGCCACTTTTGAACATATTCCAAGAAACTTTGGGTGATGAAGTCTTCTTAACATTTAATATTCTATATCTTACTTTTCCAATTGACTTTGAATCTTATCAATCTGATATTGGGACCTAAATATATGCCCAGATTACTGAAGATAGTGCAGGCTGGAAATAAATATGGGATTTGCAACCATTCATCCATATAAGACATATACAGCTCATTGGAGCATGATACACGTTGGGAAAACTTGATGAAGCATTTGGAAGACACATACATATTAGTGGAGCATTTTGGAAGACAAACAGCTTGGTGGAGCATTTGGGAGACATAACAGCTCACAAACATCTCACAAAGAATCTGGATAGCTAGTGGAACACTAAGGAGAACTCAAGGCTAACTAATCACCACCAGCCCTTGTTTGATAACTAGATATCCACTCAAGCAATCTCATTCACGTCCAACTCATGTTGCATATGACCAACAAACTATCATCAATTTATTCATGTTAATTAAGCATTAAATTATGTCTTTGAGGGAGCACAAGGTCTGGCCAAATACCATTCGGCTATACCCCTTTAAAATTCTATAAATAGGTTTTCCTATTTTATTTGTAATCAGATATTTTTATGCATAAAAATTATTTTGAGTTTTTCTCTCAATGTGGGTTCTTCTTAGAACTACCTTCTTGACATTTCAAGTATGATCTTGTTGTGTTAAGCTTGAGATACTTCCTTAGATTGATATCTAACGGGTCCAAGTCCTTTGAACATTGAACGTATAAGGTTCGAGTTTATACTTTTTAGTATAAGTTCTTCCTTGTTATTTGTTTGTTAATAAAAATTTACAGATTTGTTATTTCACCATTATCATCTTCTCCGAGCACTCATCTTCCATCTTTCACCTTTCGAAATTTCTAGCAACCTAATTCCTTCTTTTCTTCATCCTTTTTTTTATCCTTTTATTAGCCATTTTCGCCCATAGCCTTAATTATACAACCCCCATCATCATCCTTACTTTTAAGTAAGTTTGCAGCAAAGGAATAACTTACTTCATTCTAAATCCATTGCAATCGAAGAGGTCTTCAATCAACAGTCTATCTCATATCATGTGGTAATCAGAGAAAAGGTTTGAACCAAGTAAAAAATTCACCTTTGAATGTACAAAAAAATCCAAAAAATAAAAAAGAAAAGAAAAGTTTCTAATTCTTGAGAAAAGATAAAGAAATGTGTAATGATCTTGTGTTGTTCAACATTGAAATGCTTTGATTCAACCCAAAATGCAACATCTTTGATTGTTTTGGTGATAGTCTCATTTTAAGAATTTCTTTGTAGTAAGTTTACTTATTACTTTTCATCTCTTCTTTCATTGTTCCCTTAGAATTTTAACCTTTCTTTTCATTACTTCCCAATTTACATCGACCGTTGTTATTTCTTTTAGCCGACACACTTGACAGATTCTGAAAGATCGAAATTAGTTCGTAAAAGAACTGATTAAGAGGGAACGAGTGGAAAAGGTATATTGAGAATGTGAGATCAGAAGGGGAGACAGAAAAGAGCCATTAAAAGTTTCTCCCGAGTGAAACACGAGTGTTGAGTGATTGAGTGCTACTTCTGAATTCTTTTGAGCAAAATTGTGAGAATCTTTGTGTGTGTGTGTTGTGAGGTCTTATATACATTAATTATTGTTGTGTTGTCTTGTTTTATTTTACAAATATGGCAGGTTCTAGTGATAGCAATCTGGGTGACCAACCACCAAACTTGCAAATACAAGCCATTACCCGTGAGATACAAAGGATTGTTGAAACATTTTGATATTTCGATATAACAAACTAAGTTTAAATGAATTTTAAGATTTTACAAATGATTTTCTAAAGTATATTCGATTCAATTAATCGAATATCAAATTTTTACTCCAAGTCTTTCAAGATCATTTCAAACCTTACTAAATGTGTAAAATTGTGTTTTATACTTAAACTATTTTTGAAACAATTTTCACAAAGTATTTTGAACCAAAATCAAGCCTAAAATCAAATTTTCAAAGTGATGCACCGATGCACCATGGAATTAATTGAACATCGAATGCATTTTATGCATCGATGCACATACCATGCATCGATACACTTAGTGCATTTGATGCATCGATGCACTCGGGCTATTTTAAAACATAAAATGCATTTCATGCATCGTGCACTCTTAGTGCACCGATGCACTAAGAGTCCAACGGTCAAAATATTTGAATTTTACACTGATGCACCGATGCAGCTAGGGTATGCATCGATTCACTGACGCTCTCAACTACTTTAATTAATTGTTTTCACACTTAAACGACTCTATTGACTCCACTAATCATCCCCAACATTTAGAATCATTTGAAAATGTATTTAAACAAGCTTAGAAGCCATTGATCAATAACAAGAAACATCAAGCAACTAGAATCAAGAGAGAATCAAAGAGAAAGCATCAAACCTCAAGTTTGAGCATTTCAAGCCTATTTTTCATTCAATCTTCATTTTGCTTTCACGAACACTACTTGTAATCAATTGTATTCATTCTTGAGTGTTCTTTTCTTTGTTCTAGAATTGTGCAAACAATCTACTTTGTGAGGATTTCCTTGTAAGTTTGCAAATTTGTATTGTTCTCTTTGGGAGAGAGTGTTCTTAAGAATTATAATTCTTGAGGGTTTGTAAGGTTACTCTTTGTCCTCAAAAGAAAGACAAATTAGTGAATTTGTGGAAAATCCTTAGTGTGGATAGCTAAAGTAGTGGACGTAGACTTTGGTTGAGAAAGTCGAACCACTCTAAATCGTTGTGCAATTACTTTCAATTTTTCTGCCAAAGCTTCCACCAAATTTTTAATTGCCAATTCACCCCCTCTTGGCTGATTCCATCAATCAATTAACTCAATAATTGGTATCAGAGCCTAACTCATTTGAAGGTTTAATCACCTCTTGAGTCGATTTGGGAAGAGTTACATCGATAATCAAAGTCATCAATGGCCTCCACTTCAAACTTCGACTCTTGTCTCGATTCAATGCCCGTCAACAAGCCTCCTTTCTTCAATGGGGCTAACTATGCCTATTGGAAAAATAGGATGATGTACTTCATTCAAGCAAGTGACATGGGAGCATGGAATGTTGTAGAAGACGGATATATCAAGCCTCTTACTCATCCAAGAATGTGGAGTGAAGGATATACAAGATTGTTCCAGCTTAACTCTAAAGCCTTTCATATCATATTTTTTGCTCTTGGACCAGATGAATACGGAAGAGTTTCATATTGTACAACCGCCAAAGAAATATGGGACAAGCTTCAAGTCACTCATGAAGGTACCTATGAGGTAAAAAAATCTAAAATTAGTATTCTAACGAATAGCTATGAAAATTTCAAGATGAAACCAAATGAAGATATCAAAGCTATGACAGATAGATTCTCAACGATTGTCAATGGTCTCAAATCATATGGAGAGATCATTTCAAATGAAAATCTTGTGAGGAAGTTAGTTTACCCCCTTCCAAAATCATGGCAATCAAAGAAGACGGCAATCATCGAGTCTAAGGACCTAACGTCCTTAACTCTTGAAGAACTAATCGGTTCCCTCCTAACTCATGAAATGATGCTTGAAGATGAGGTGGACCTCGATAAGATTGACGAAACACCAAAAGAGAATGAGAAGAAGAAAAATATTGGAGTTGCTCTCAAATCCATAAAAGATGAGAGTGATTCGAATGAAGATGACGATGACGAGGAAATGGCATTGTTTGCCAAATGGTTCAGAAAAGTGATGAGACCTTACCGAGGAAGAAAATTCAAACGAAATAAAGGCCTCAAAAATGAACCAAAAGAGAAGGACCCTATCATTTGCTATGAATGCAAAAAGCCAGTGCATGTCAAATATGATTGCCCATAATTGAAGAGAAAGGGTCAATCAAAGAATAAGCACAAGGCTCATGTGGCTACATGGAGCGATGAAGAAGGTTCCGATGAAGAGGAACAAGAAGTAGCAAACTTGTGCTTGATGGCATTCGGGGAAGATTCTAAGGTAACCTCTAACTCATCTGATTTTGATGATTTATCCTATGATGAGCTATTAGAGGAATATAATAGGTTGGCTTCGGATTATGAGAAATTGTTTTTAAAATATAAAAATGATGTTTCAAAATTGAAAAATGAAAATAAACTCATATCCAAAACCAATAATGATCTTGAAAGTAAAATCAAAGATTTGCAAATCAAACTAGAAGAGTTTGAAAAGAAAATTTTGGATTTGCAAAATTTACTTTCAAAGGTCAATGATGATCATCAAAAGAAAATTGATGATCTTAAAACTTCTTTTGATAAAGTTGGAACAAAACGTTTTGAAAAAGGAGAAAATTCAAAATCCAACTTTGTTAGAAAAGGTTTTAAAAACTACAATCATAGAGGTCCCCAAAGAACCTCTAATAGAAAAATCGTTAGAAGTATGTGGGTTCCTAAAGAACTCATTACTACTAAAGATAAAAATATCCGACACAAATGGATACCTAAGGGGACTAGGATTTTGGAAACTAATGAATATGGACCCAAAAGAATTTGGGTACCAAAAATCAAAAATTAATCTATGTTTATAGGGAAAGGAGCATTGCTACAAGGCATGGGAAACAAATTCAAATTTATGGTACCTTGATAGTGGATGCTCGAGACACATGACCGGGGAAAAAAACCGGTTCATAGAGCTTAACGCCAAAAATAGAGGAGAAGTGACTTTTGGTGATAATTCAAAAGGTCACATTGAAGGTATAGGTACAATAAGTAATACCTCTTCCATACAAATTAAAAATGTTTTATATGTGAATGGATTAAAGTATAATCTTTTGAGTATTACTCAATTTTGTGATAAAGGATTCAATGTCATGTTTGAAACTAATGGTTGTAAAGTTATTGACATTGCATCTAAACGGATTATGCTTGTTGGTCATAGAATAGGAAACATTTACATGGTGCATTTAGATTCTATTAATGTGACTAATTTATGCCTAGTTTCTAAGGATTAGCATGATAGTTGGTTATGGCATAGGAGACTAGGACATGCTAGTATGAGTGTTTTGCAACGGTTTATTCAAGGTGATTTAGTTCGAGGGTTACCTAAACTAAAATTTGATAATAATAAAATTTGTGATGCTTGTGCTAAAGGAAAACAAAAGCGAGTTTCTTTTAAATCCATTAATGATGTATCAACTAGTAGAGTATTACAATTGATCAATATAGTTCTTTTTGGGCCAACTAGGACTACTAGCTTAGGTGGAAAACAATATGCATTTGTCTTGGTAGATGACTATTCTAGATACACTTGGGTTCTATTATTAATTACTAAAGATGAAGCATTAGAAAAATTCATCATTTTTTCAAAAGTAATCCAAAACAAAAAAGGTTACTCTATAACTAGTGTGAGGAGTGATCATGGAACTGGATTTGAAAATCTTGGATTTACTTATTTTTGTAATTCTAATGGTATTAGCCATAATATTTCAGCACCTAGAACCCCTCAACAAAATAGAGTTGTTGAGAGGAAAAATCGAACTTTAGAAGAAATGGCTAGAACTATGCTTTGTGAAAACAATTTGCCAAAATATTTTTGGGCGAAAGACACAAATACCGCTTTTTATGTTATTAATCGAGTAATGATTATGCCTATTTTAAAGAAAACTCCATATGAACTTTTCAAAAATAAAAATCCTTAACATTAGTTATTTTCATCCTTTTGGATGTAAGTGTTTTGTTTTAAACAACGGTAAAGACAATCTTGGCAAATTTGATGCTAAAAGTGATGAAGAAATTTTTCTAGGTTATTCCTTAAATTCTAAAGCTTATCGAGTATTTAATATAAGAACTTTGGTTGTAGAAGATTCTATACATGTTGTTTGCGATGATAACCTCCTTCCAATAAAGGATTCTTATGTGAATGATGATGTAGGTGTTATAAATACAAATGACGTTAGACATGACGTTGGAGAACCATCATCAAAGGAAGAAACGAAAAATGAGGAAACTCACGATCCTCTCGAGAATCCAACCATTGAAGAAAGGGAAGTCTCTTACCCAAGGGAATACAACTATGTCAAGGATGGTGAGATTATAGGTGATCCATCCAAAGGGGTAACAACTCGATCTTCTCTTAGAAATATTTGTAATTATATTACATTTATCTCATGCATAGAGCCTAAGAATATTAAAGAAGCACTAAATGATGAACATTAGATTATGGCTATGAAAGAAGAGTTAAATCAATTTGAGAGAAGTAAAGTATGAACATTAGTTGAAAAGCCTAGTAATAAATCTACTGTAGGTACTAGATGGGTATTTAGGAATAAGCTTGATGAGAGTGGTAATATAGTGAGAAACAAGGCTAGACTTGTTGCTCAAGGGTATACTCAAGAAGAGGGCATAGACTTTGATGAAACATACTCTCCCGTAGATTGGATGGAAGTAATTAGAATGTTATTACCATTTGCATGTTTTCATGAATTTAAATTATATCAAATGGATGTTAAAAGTGCATTTTTAAATGGTTTTATAAAAGAAGAAATGTATGTGGAACAACCTCCAGGTTTTGAAGATTCAAAATTTCCGGATTATGTTCTTAAATTGACAAAAGCGCTTTATGGTTTAAAACAAGCTCCTAGAGTTTGGTATGAAAGATTGTCAAACTTTTTAATTGAAAAAGGTTTTTCAAAAGGGAAGGTTGACACTACATTGTTTTTAAAGCATAAAGGTAAAGATTTATTAGTAGTTCAAATTTATGTTGATGATAAAATATTTGGTTCTACTAATGATGTTCTTTGCCAAGAATTTTCTAAGCTAATACAAAGTGAGTTTGAGATGAGCATGATGGGGGAACTCTCACTTTTCTTGGGACTCCAAATCAAGCAAAGAAAAGATGGCAACTTCATCAATCAAGCTAAGTACGTCAAAGATATGCTCAAGAAGTTTAGACTGGAAAATGGCAAACCTCATGACACTCCAATGAGCTCTTCAACAAAGCTTGACTTAGATGAAGGAGGTAAATGTGTAGATGTTAAATTATATAGGTCAATGATTGGATCTTTACTTTATCTAACTGCAAGTAGACCATACATTATGTTTAGTGTTTGCTTATGTGCTAGATTTCAATAATGCCCTAAGAAATCACATTTACTAGCTGTTAAGAGAATCTTTAGATACCTTAAGGACACTCCTAGTTTAGGACTTTGGTATCCTAGTGACTCTAGCTTTAGCTTGCATGCCTTTTCTGATGCGGATTATGAAGGATGCAAATTAGATAGGAAAATCACCTCCGGTACTTTCCAATTCCTTGGAAAATGCTAATTTCTTGGTTTTCAAAGAAACAAAATTGTGTCGCATTATCTACCACTGAAGCAAAATATATTTCAGTCGGTAGTTGTTGTGCACAAGTTTTATGGATGAAGCAACAACTTTTTGATTATGGAATTGATGTAGGCACCATTCCTATCAAGTGTGACAATACTAGTGCTATTTCTCTCACTAAAAATCCCATCCAACACTCTAGAACTAAGCATATTGAAATTAGACATCACTTCATTAGAGACCATGTCACTAAGGAAGATGTAGTTCTAGAATTTGTTGATACTTTGCACCAATTAGCATATATCTTTACAAAACCTTTAGACAAAGAAAGATTTTGGACACTTAGGAGAGAATTAGGTTTAACTGACCTCTCTTCACTTATTGTTTAAAATAATTTTAGCACTTTTAAGAATAAATAAAAAATGCATATAATAGTAATTTTTTATTACATTCATTGTTATTAGTTAGGGGGAGTTTATGTTGCTTAAACAAAATTAATATTATGTTCAAATGAAATTTAAAGGATTAATTTGATTGATTGAACATGATTAATCTTCAATATATGAGTTGTCAATACCACTAAATCTAACTAATTTAGCATTTTAAGTGTTTAAAATGGATTTTTGACATTTATGTGCTTCATGCATCGATACACTTAACCGTGCATCGATGCATCCCTTTGAATGTGCATCGATTCATCATGTTGATGCACCGATGCACGCCTTGGATATGCATCGATGCTTCAATCATTAATTCGTGCAAAACATCATTACATCCCTCTCAATCTGAAATTTCAAGGTAAAGTTTTCTAAAAACTCTATTTCGATATAACAAACTAAGTTTAAATGAATTTTAAGATTTTACAAATGATTTTCTAAAGTATATTTGATTCAATTAATCGAATATCAAATTATTACTCCAAATCTTTCAAGATCATTTCAAACCTTACTAAATGTGTAAAATTGTGTTTTATACTTAAACTATTTTTGAAACAATTTTCACAAATTATTTTGAACCAAAATCAAGCCTAAAATCAAATTTTCAAAGTGATGCACCGATTCACCAATACATGCATCGATGCACCATGGAATTAATTGAACATCGAATGCATTTTATGCATCGATGCACTTAGTGCATTTTATGCATTGATGTACAAGACCATGCATCGATGCACTCAGGCTATTTCAAAACATTGAATGCATTTCATGCATCGATCCACTCTTAGTGCACCGATGCACTGAGAGTCCAACGATTAGAATATTTGAATTTTACACTGATGCACCTAGGGTATGCATCGATGCACTGACGCTCCCAACTACTTTAATTAATTGTTTTTACACTTAAACGGCTCTATTGACTCCACTAATCATCCCCAACATTCAGAATCATTTGAAGGTATATTTAAACAAGCTTAGAAGTCATTGATAAACAACAAGAAACATCAAGCAACTAGAATCAAGAGTGAATCAAAGAGAAAGCTTCAAACCTCAAGTTTGAGCATTCCAAGCCTATTTTTCATTCAATATTCATTTTTCTTTCAAGAACACTACTTTTACTCAATTGTATTCATTCTTGAGTGTTATTTTCTTTGTTCTAGAATTGTGCAAACAATCAACCTTGTGAGGATTTCCTTGTAAGTTTGCAAATTTGTATTGTTCTCTTTGGGAGAGAGTGTTCTCAAAAATTTGGGGTATAATTCTCGAGGGTTTGTAAGGCTACTCTTTGTCCTCAAAAGAAAGACAAATTAGTGAATTTGTGGAAAATCCTTAGTGTGGATAGCTAAGGTTGTGGATGTAGTCTTTGGTTGAGAAAGTTGAACCACTCTAAATAGCTGTGCAATTACTTTCAATTTTTCTGCAAAAGCTTCCACCAAATTTTTAATTACCAATTCACCCCCCTTGGTCGATTCCGTCAATCGATTAACTCAACAAGGATGTTAAGGGCTGAACATGAGGCTTTATCTTCTATAATGGATAAAGTCGATGCAGGATCCCAATTTCATCATTTGAAGAGATTAATTATGAAAACGAAATTGATCATCCTTTGAGACTGAATCAGAGACATGGGCGTGCATTTGATGATAATTTGGCTAACATAAAAGTTTTAATACCATCTTTTTAGGGACGAGCAGATCCTGATGCATATTTGGCATGAGAGAGTAAAATTGAGCATGTTTTCGAGTGTTATAATTACTCATAACAAAAAAGGTTCATTTGGCAACAATAGAGTTTGTTGATTGCGCTCTTATTTTGTGGGATCAGTTGTTCATCAGTAGACGAAGAACCGGTGAGGGTCTAGTGAATACGTGGGTAGAAATGAAGTGAGTCATGAGAAAACGGTTTGTTCCATCTCATTATCATCATGATTTATTTTAGAAATTACAAAACTTGAAACAGGTTAATCCAAGTGTTGAAGATTACTCCAAGGAGATGGGAATTATCATGATGCGCGCAAATATCGAGGAAGATAGAGAAGAAACTATGGAGCGTTTTCTTGCAGGTTTGAATTTTCAAGTTGTTAACGTTGTTGAGTTGCAACATTATGTCGAGTTGGATTACATGGTACATATGACGATCAAAATAGAAAGGCAACAACGTAGAAAATCTTCTTAACAAGGTAATACTCCTTCTAAGGTTTTCTCTAATCCATTTTTTACTCCTAACAATGCTAGGAAGCAAGCACCGCTTAAGATTAAGAAAAGAATAGAAGCGAGTAGTCTAAAGCCTCCCGTTGTTCAAGTTGGACGTGGAAAGCAACATATGCAATCAGAACGCACAAGAGACATCCAATCCTTCAAATGCCCTGGCAGAGGGCATGTTACAAATCAGTGTCATAACCGAAAGACAATGTTGACGCATGTAAATAGGGATATAGAGTCCGAATCTGAATATGATGAGCAAGACACCCCTTTTGTGGACGATAATGAAGATAATGACCAATTACAAACTTGTACAACATGTGAAGCACTTGTGATTAAGAGAAGTTTGAATGCATAATCGATTAAAGATGAGTAGCAGCAAGAGAATATCTTTTATACAAGATGTCTTGTAAATGATAAGGTATGTGTTGTGATTATTAATAGTGGTACTTGTACTAACTTTGCAAGTACTGTTATGGTTGACAAGTTAGGGCTAAAAATGACAAAGCATCCCAATCCATACAAGATACAGTTGTTGAATGATGCTGAAGAGTTAAAGGTCACTAAACAAGTTCTTGTGCCATTTTCCATTGGAAAGTACAAGGATGAAGTGATGTGTGATGTTGTGTCAATAGATGCCACTCATTTGTTGTTGGGACGTCCGTGGCAGTTTGATAAAAAGGTGATGCATGATGATTTCACAAATAGATATTCTTTTATAAATGCAAGTTCGTTTGAAAAAGAACAGTGAAGAAGCAAAAGGGAAGAAAAAATATATATGTATGCGAACATAAAAGAAATCAGGAAATGCCTTTCCTCTCAGCAGTTTTTACTTATTTTAATGTATATGGAGCATTGTTTATTGGCTAAAATTCCCACTGATTTGCCTGTGTCTATTGCATCTCTTTTGCAGGAATTTGAATATGAGTTTCTGGATGAGACACCGAGTGGATTGCCACTTATTATGGGCATTGAGCATCATATTGACTTTATTCTGGGAGCCACAATTCCAAATAGGCCAGCATATCAAAGTAATTCCAAAGAAATGAAACAAATTCAGAAACAAATCACTGAGTTGATGGAGAAGGGTTACATTCAAGAGAGCTTGAGTCCGTGTGTTGTACCAGTACTGTTGGTGCCAAAGAATGATGGAACATGGAGAATGTGTGTCAATTGTCGAGCTGTGAATCAGATCACTGTCAAGTATTGACATCCTATTCCTCACCTTGATGATATGCTTGATGAATTATGTGGTGTGAGTATCTTCTCCAAGAAAACAACGCAATAAGAGAATAAAAGAATTTACATTCCAACGAAGATCAAAGCTGTTCCCTTATGTTGTGAAGCATCGATTTGGGGACAAATTGCCTAAAAGAAGGGGGTTGTTGTGATCCTACTGACCACAATGTTCAAACAAAACATGCTCACAACTATGAAGTTGTTCCAAGATGATTCTAAGGGAGTTCTTCCATATTTTATTACTTATTTACTCATTTATGCTTTATATGTGTTATAAGCATGCTTTGACATTCTAAACTATGCTTGAATATTCATATATTGTCCTATGTTTGCATTCTATATGATATTCATGCATGTCACATCTTTAATTAGCTTGTTTCATGCATATGTTACACATTCCTTACTTATGTTATCGTATCCATTGCTTTATTATATTAGCCATGGAATCATGTGTTACATTAGAATGTTACTTATTACTTATTCATTACCTTGAGCATTGGAACAGATGTGAGCACATCTATGCCAGCAAAAGAAGTTGATCCGGAATTCTTGCCAATAGGGCCTATCACACGTTCTAAGCCAAAGAATTTCAAGGAAGTTCTTTCTCTTAAGTGTTTACAAATTTCTGAATCATTTCATAATGTTTATGCCTTAGAACCGAAGCATTTTGATATGTTACATACTGATGTGTAACGCCACCATAGTTATACTAAGGACTTATATGAGTAATAGATGTTTCCACATCTTTACTTTGCTTTATATTATGTTTACATATGTTTTAGATTCATTTATTCTGTTTGCATATCATTTATATAATGGAGCATATCTATCATTCATTAGCTCACATGCATTCATTTTAGCTAAGAATGATTCATCACATTTAACAAATTGTAGCATACTTATTATTTATTCATGAACATGAGAATTGGAACTTATATACATTTTGTATTTAGTGCAAGGTACGTTTAAGGCAATCCAGTAGACAGTTCACGTCACTCATATTGATCGCCACTTTTAAACTTGTTCCAAGAAACTTTGGGTGATGAAGTCTTCTTAACATTTAATCTCCTATCTCTTAGGTTTCCAACTTACTTTTAATAGTATCAATCCAATAATGGGAGCTCAAGATATACCAAGATTACTAAAGACAGTACAGGCTGGAAATAAATACGGGATTTGCAACCATTCATCCATAGAAGACATATACAGCTCATTAGAGCATGATACATGTAGGGAAAGCTTGATGAAGCATTTAAAAGACACATACAACTTAGTGGAGCATTTTGGAAGACAAACATCTTGGTGGAGCATTTGGGAGACACAACAGCTCACAAAGAATCTGGACAGCTAGTGGAACACTAAAGAGAACTCAAGGCCAGCTAATCACCACCAGCCCTTGTTTGCTAACTAGATACCCACTCAAGCAAGCTCATACACGTCCAAGTCATGTTGCATATGACCAGCAAACCATCATCTATTTATTCATGTTAATTAAGCATTAAATTATGTCTTTGAGGGAGCACAAGGTCTGGCCAAATACCATACGGCTATACCCCTTTAAAATTATATAAATAGGCTTTCTTATTTCATTTGTAATCAGACATTTTTATGCATAAAAAATATTTTGAGTTTTTCTCTCAATGTTGGTTCTTCTTAGAACTACCTTCTTGACATTTCAAGTCTGATCTTGTTGTGTTAAGCTTGTGATACTTCGGGTTCTTAGATTGCTATCTAACGGGTCCAAGTCCTTTGAACATTGAATGTATATGGTGCGGGTTTATACTTTTTAGTATAAGTTCTTCCTTGTTCTTTGTTTGTTAACAAAAATTTCCAGATTTGTTATTTCACCATTATCATCTTTTTCGAGCACTCATCTTCCATCTTTCACCTTTGTAAATTTCCAACAACCTAATTCCTTCTTTTCTTCATCCTTTTTTTCCTTTTCTTAGCCATTTTCGCCCATAGCCTTAACTATACAACTCCCATCATCATCCTTACTTTTAAGTAAGTCTGCTGCTAAGGAATTACTTATTTCATTCTAGATACATTACAATCGAAGAGGTCTTCAATAAATAGGCTATCTTATATCATGTGGTAATCAGAGCAAAGGTTTGAACCAAGTAAGAAATTCAACTTTAAATGTACAAAAAATCCGAAAAATAAAGAAAAGAAAAGAAAAGTTTCTCATTTTTTAGAAAAGATGAAGAAAAGTGTAATGATCTTGTGTTGTTCAACATTGAAATGCTTTGATTCAACCCAAAATGCAGCATCTTTGATGGTTTTGGTGATAGTCTCATTGTAAGCATTTATTTGTAGTAAGTTTACTTATTACTTTTCATCTCCTTTCTTTGTTCCCTTGGAATTTTAGCCTTTCTTTACATTACTTCCTAATTTACATTGACCGTTGTTATTTCTTTTAGCGGACACACTTGATAGATTCTGAAAGATCGAAATTAGTTCGTAAAAGAACTGATTATGAGGGAACGAGTGAAAAAGGCATATTGAGCGTCTGAGATCAGAAGGGGAGACAGAAAAGAGCCATTAAAAGTTTCTCTCGAGTGAAACACGAGTGTTGAGTGATTGAGTGCCAATTCTGATTTCTTTGGAGCAAAATTTTGAGAATATTTTTGTGTGTGTTGTGATGTCTTATATACATTAATTATTTTTGTGTTGTCTTGTTTTATTTTACAAATATGGCATGTTCTAGTGATAGCAATCTGGGTGACCAACCACCTAACTTGCAAATGCAAGCCATTACCCGTGAGATACAAAGGATGTTAAGGGCTGAACTTGAGGCTTTATATTCTAGAATGGATAAAGTCGATGGAGGATCCCAATCTCATCGTAATGAAAAGATTAATGATGAAAACGAAATTGATCAGCCTCTGAGACTGAATCAGAGACATGAGCATGCATTTGATGATAATTTGGCTAACATAAAAGTTGAAATTCCATCTTTTCAGTGACAAACAGATCTTGATGCATATTTGGCATGGGAGAGTAAAGTTGAGCATATTTTCGAGTGTTATAATTACTCAGAACAAAAGAAGGTTCATTTGGAAACAATGGAGTTTGTTGATTACGCTTTCATTTGGTGGGATCAATTGTTGATCAGTAGATGAAGAACCAGTGAGGGTCCAATTAACATGTGGGTAGAAATGAAGCGACTCATGAGAAAACAATTTCTTCCATCTCATTATCATCGTGATTTATTTCAGAAATTATGAAACTTGAAACAGGGTATTTGAAGTGTTGAAGATTACTTCAAGGAGATGAAAATGGCCATGATGCATACAAATATCGAGGAAGATAGAGAAGCAACCACGAAACGTTTTCTTGTAGGTTTGAATTTTGAAGTTGCTAACATTGTTGAGTTCCAACATTATGTCTAGTTGGATGACATGGTGCATATGGCGATCAAAATAGAAAGGTAGCAACATAGAAAATCTTCTTACCAAGGTAATACTCCTTCTAAAGTTTTCTCTAATCTATTATTTACTCCTAACAATGCCAGGAAGCAAGCACCGCTTAAGATTAAGGAAAGAATTGAAGCGAGTAGTTCAAAGCCTCCCATTGTTGAAGTTGGACGTGGAAAGCAACATATACAACCAGAACGCACAAGAGAAATCCAATGCTTTAAATGCCTTGGCAGAGGGCATGTTGCAAGTCAGTGTCCTAACTGAAGGATAATGTTGACGCGTGTGAATTGGGATATAGAGTCTGAATCTGAAGATAATGACCAAATATAGACTTGTGCAACATGTGAAGCACTTGTGCTTAAGAGAAGTTTTAATGCACAATTGATTCAAGATGAGAAGCAGTGAGAGAACATATTTCATACAAGATGTCTTGTAAATGATAAGGTATGTGTTATGATTATTGATAGTAAATTTACAAGTATTGTTATGGTTGACAAGTTAGGGCTAAAAACGACAAAGCATCCCAATCCATACAAGCTACAGTGGTTGAATGATGCTGGAGAGTTAAAGGTTGCTAAAGAAGTTCTTGATCCATTTTCTATTGGAAAGTACAAGGATGAAGTGTTGTGTGATGTTGTGTTAATGGATTCCCCTCATTTGTTGTTGGGACGTCCGTGGCAGTTTGATAAAAAGGTGATGCATGATGATTTCACAAATAGATATTCTTTTATGAATGCATATAAGAAAATCACTTTAGCACCTTTGACACCAAGTCAAGTGCAAGAATATCAAGTTCGTTTGAAAAAGAACAGTGAAGAAGCAAATGGAAGAAAAAGATGAACGTGTATGCAAACAGAAAAGAAATCAAGAAATGTCTTTCCTCTCAGCAGTCTTTACTTATTTTAATGTATAAGGAGCGTTTTTTATTGGCTAAAATTCCCATTGATTTGCCTGTGTCTATTGCATCTCTTTTGCAGGAATTTGAAGATGTGTTTCCGGATGAGACACCGAGTGGATTGCCACCTATTCGAGGCATTGAGCATCAGATTGACTTTATTTCAGGAGACACTATTTCAAATAGGCTAGCATATCGAAGTAATCCTGAAGAAATGAAAGAAATTCAGAAGCAAATCACTGAGTTGATGGAGAATGGTTACATTCAAGAGAGCTTGAGTCCATATGTTGTACCAGTGTTGTTGGTGCCAAAGAAGGATGAAACGTGGAGAATGTGTGTCGATTGTCAAGTTGTGAATCAGATCACTATCAAATATCGACACCTTATTCCTCGCCTTGATGATATGCTTGATGAATTATGTGGTGCGAGTATCTTCTCCAAGGTGGATTTAAAGAGTGGGTATCATCAGATTCGAATGCGAGAAGGCGATGATTGGAAGACAGCCTTCAAAACGAAATTGGGTTTGTATGAATGGTTAGTGATGCCTTTTGGTTTAACTAATGCACCTAGTACGTTCATGCGGCTAATGGATCATGTTTTGTGACCTTATATTGGAAAGTATTGTGTTGTGTATTTTGATGACATTCTTATCTACAACAAGTCGTTGCAGGAACATGAGGAACATTTGAGAAATGTTATTGGCACATTGAGAAGAGAAAGGTTGTTCGGTAATTTACAGAAATGTGTATTTTGTACTGACAAGGTTACCTTCCTCTGTTTCATTGTTAGTTCCTAGGGTGTAGAAGTCGATCCTGAAAAAGTAAAGGCAATTTAGGAATGGCCTTGACCGACGTCGATAATTGAGGTTAGATCTTTTCATGGTTTAGTTATTTTCTATCGTCGGTTCGTATCTAATTTCAGTTCCATTATCACACCCTTAACCAAGATTATAAAGAAGAATTATATCTTCAATTGGGGTAATGAACAGGATGAAGCCTTTTTAAAAATAAAAGATTGTTTGACTAAGGAACAGTGTTATCCTTGCCTAATTTTGATAAAATGTTCGAGATTGAGTGTGATGCTTCAGGTATAGGAATTGGATCAGTCTTGTCACATGAAAAGCGACCTATTGCCTATTTCTGTGAGAAGTTGAGTGGTGCCACTTTAAACTATCCAGTTTACGATAAGGGATGTATACATTAGTTCGAGCACTTGAGACGTGGCAGTACTATCTTTTGCCGAAAGAGTTTGTGATTCACACCTATCATGAGGCTTTGAAACACATTACAGTTCAGCATGAATTGAATAAAAGGCATGCTAAGTGAGTTGAATTTTTGGATTCTTTTCCTTATGTCATTCGATATAAAAAGGGTTAAGACAATGTAGTAGTGGATGCCTTGACCTGCAGGTATATACTTCTGAATTATTTGGATCCTCATTTGATTAGTTTTGCTTATATTAAAGATTTATATGCCACTGACTCTTATTTTAGATAAAGATAAATGTCATGTGAAAAAGGTGCAGACGAGAAGTTTTATTGACATGATGGCTATCTTTTCAAATAAGGAAGAATCTGCATTCCTCAAGGGTCAATTCGAGAAGTCCTTGTTCGAGAAGCATATGAAGGTGGACTTATGGGACATTTTGGATTTACTAAGACGTTGCACATTCTGAAGAAGCATCTATTCTGGCCTAAGATGTGCAGGGACATTGAAATAATATGTGAGCGTTGTGTAACATGTAAGAAAGAAAATTGAAGGTTCTACCACACGGTATGTATTTACCTTTACCTATTCCTGATTCCCCTTGGCTGGATATTTCGATGGATTTTGTGTTGGGATTACCTAGAACTAGGACAGGTAGAGATAGTATCTTTGTTGTGGTTGATAGGTTTTCAAAGATAACACATTTCATTGCGTGTCTTAAAACTGCTGATGCTACTAATGAGTCCAACTTATTTTTCAAGGAGATTGTTCGTTTACATGGAATTCCTAGGTCTATTGTTTCTAACAGGGATGTTAAGTTTTTGAGTCATTTCTGGAGGACACTTTAGTGCAAATTGAGAATGAAACTCATGTTTTCCACTACTTGTCACCCTCAAACTGATGGATAAATTGAGGTTGTAAATCGAGTTTTATCTACTTTATTGTGTTCCATCATTAAAAAGAACATTAAGATATGGGAAGATTGTTTATCGCATGTTGAGTTTGCCTATAACCATTATGTTCATTCTGCTACTAATTTTCACCATTTGAGATTGTTTATGGCTTTAATCCTTTAACTCCTATATATTTGTTGCCATTGCCTCAAGAACAGGTTATGAACAGGGACAGAAAGTCTAAGGCATACTATGTGAAAAGGTTGTGATGTAAGGCTATTCAGGCTTCTTCAATAATGGAGAAGTTGGTAGCATTGTTGTTTCCCAATCTAGAAGAGACACCAAATGCTACACTTTGAATAGAAAGTAATTTGTACAATTGAAAGAAGAAATGATTAAATAAAAATAAGGATTGAAAGAAATGGAAATGATAAGGAATGAAATGGAAAGAAATGATATCAAAGTAGGTTGCGGAAGTGTTGAATAAATATCCTTCGAGTGTTGATGAAATCGGCCTCCAATAGTGAAATGGATGTATGCCTTGTTGATGAATGAAGGATGATTTAATGGTGAATAGGTGGTAAGGGAATAGTGTTGATATAGGCGTGAAATGGTGATAGAGGATGGTGATGATATAGGTGTACAATGGGGATGGAAGATGGTGATGTTATAGGCGTGAAAATGGTGATGGAATATGGTGATGAATAGATAGTATCTTATAAGACTAAGAATGAACCAATGTTATAAAGAGAAAATACCCATTTCTTATAAGTCTTTATAAGGGATGGTAGCAAGGACTTTGACCCACTATCTATAAAGAGATAGGAACCAGAAGTATCAAGAGGAAGGAATGACGCCACAAACTTAGAATAAGCTTGCTTAATCGATATAGTTCTAAAAAGAACTGGAAGAGAGAATAATCTCACTAGGATTTATATTATCAAAGGGTTGTCTTACAATGTAAAAAGCCTAGCCTATTTATAGTTTTCAAAGGGTTTAGGCCGAATAAACACTTGATGGTTTGGTCAAGGTTGAAACCCCTTTGAAAATACATGATTTTTGATGAAACTACATGATTTAAATGAAGACACATGCTCTTGGCCGAATGGTTATATGTTGGTTCAGCCCTAAGGAAGATTTGAATGCATTTGGAAGTTATTTGGGTGCCAAAATGAAGAGGAAAGAGTCTTTGGCCGAATAGGAAGCATCCCTTGGTGTTTTGGCGCCAATTTAATGTCACATAGAGTGAACATGCTTGAATGATGCACATGGAAGCCTACTTGAATTCACATGGGTCTTCTTGCAATGCTTTGGTGAGGTTTCAACCATATGATGATGTCTTGAAGTCCATGGAATGAAGATAGACAGCAAGTAGGCATGACTTAGCTTCCAACGTGCATCTAGGTGTCATGGTCTTCAATGGGCAGCAACTTGTCATGAAAGGTCACATGTGTAGAAGGTAACCTTTCATTATTTGAGCTACTTTCCATGTGTTTGAGCTGAAGATGAGCTGGCCATAGATGAACTACATGAAGATGAGTTTTTGATCAGCTCCTTGTGAAAAGGCACCTCTTGGTATGTCAACTCTTCACAAAAAGGTACGAATCCACAAAAATTGACCTAGACCATATTTGTAGTTCTCTGTGTGGTGGTAATGATGGTACAACTCTCCAGTTGAAATGAGACCTCTAGCTAGCTCAAAAGTCCAGCTCAAGTTAGATATGAGCTCGGGGGTCAGCTGGCAACTTTGTCCCAAAATGATCTTGAGTTGTCCCGAAGTTATCCTAGTCAAGTTTACATAGGTCTTGGACTCCAATACTAGCTTTAAGTTAGCTCCCATCATGTGGCCGCCTATGTACCTACAAAAGAAAGCATAATATAAGCTAAGTATTTAAATTAAATAACTTATAATATAAAGATGTAGACTATAGGTTATAATAATAACTCATGCATCATATGTTAATGAATGAATATTATTATTATAACTATAGACTATATGCTTGAATATCAATCAGCGATGCAAACCATATAGTGAATGAATGCACATGTTATGATAATTCAAGTATAGTCTAATCTACAAATGTATGCTTATAATAATATATAGTGCATATATGAGTAAATATAAGATAAAGTAAGGTAGAACTCCCTTAGAACCAGATTTGAATAATATCCATGGTGTGATCAAGTCATGGTGAAATTTAGAGCTAGATAGGATCACATCATCCTCCCCTTCTTTTGGGCGATTTGGCAAAAGTGACAAAGATTCTTTTCATAAGTCATGTCCTCTGAATAAGTGCTTTGAATATACATGAACTGAAAAAAAAAAGATAACTCTCATAAGTAAAGACACGATTGAATACAAATAAAGGAAAATTGTACTTCCTATTGGTATTTGATGGTTGGTTAAAAACCATGTCTATTGAAGACATGTTGCTTTGAATGATCATATCCCTTGGCATCCCAAAAGTCATGTCCATTGGATCATGAAAATTCACAATTCTATGCTCTTGAAGGGTTACGTCCGTTAAGCCTTTATGATTCACGTTTCTTATCTCTTTCCCTTGACAAAGTGTGTCCTTTAAATCATCATTTCCATCACAAATTGATAAAATAATGCCACAGACATGAATCGAATTGCTGCAAAATGAATCAAAATAAGTAAATGAAAAACTATTGAAAAGATGAATGGACATATCAAAACATGGTGGATGTTTAATGGGAGTTGGTTGCTGAATTCTTTTCATAATTGGCAATGCACTAGGAATGTCAACAAACACAACTCTTGGCACTTCAAGGAATGCTTCTTTTGGAACTTCAAATGGTATAACCTCTTCAAAAGTCACATCTTTTAGTCCTCCAAAAGCCATGATTCTTGAATCATCTCCTCGAAAAGATGTCTTTTGAATTTCCCTACAAAACATAAGAAAAGATAGGAGAAGGAGTAAAGTTAGATAAAATTTGTTCAAAAGTCTCCTCTTATGCTTCAATCTCATTCCTCTCATTTTTAATTCCAATGTGTTCTTCATCCACTCTCTGATTTTCATCATTTTCAACGTTTTGTTCAATTTCAAATTGCATTCCTTCACTGCAACTTTCTTCTAAACATTCTTCTTCAAGTTGTTCCTTCATTGTTTTAATGCGTTCCCTCAAGGTGTTTTTATTTTTATTTACTCGATAAGAGGATAATAGAGTCAAGATGATTTTTCTTTTATTGTTGTAGAATGAATACCGATTTGTGAATCCATCATACAATGCTCGTTTATCAAAATGCCAAGGTCGACCGAAATAGAAGATGGCTTGAATTTATAAAAGCAACATCATAAAAGACTTCATCTTTATATCTCCCAATTGAAAAGGGCACAAGTACTTGCTATATGACTTCAAACTCTTCATCTTCATTTAATCCTTGCAAAACGTATGGACTGGGAAGTTTGAATGTTGTAAGTCCCAACTTATTGACCATGTATGTGCTTGCAATGTTTGTACAACTTCCTCTATCAATAGCTACAACACACACTTTACCATCTACATGGAAACGAGTGTGAAATGTGTATGTTCTTTGTTGTTCATCCTTCAATGTTTGGAAAGATGGAAGATCATAAGACATTGTTAGTATAAAAATAAAAATAAAACCTTACCAGTACACTCACAAAAGCCTCACTTGGTCACTCAAAATAAAATTAAGACTTCATTCCACTCGTACTCGTGTTTGCACTCGGGGATATGTTCTTGGCTTTTTATGATCTCCCTTATGATCTCACCCTCTCATTTTTCTTTTTTCGTTCAATTCTCTCTTATGGGTCCTTTTTAAGAAATAACTCAAGATTGACCAAGACTCTTTAGTTTGTGCGTCGGCTTAAAAGAAATGGTTAGGGTATAGAAATGGTTATGGTAGGGTAGAATAGAAAAGGTTAAGAAAGTGATAAGGTAATAGAGTAAGAATTGATGAAAGAATAAGAAAATGAAATAGTAAAAAAGTGAAGATAACTTACAACTCAAGTAGCAACACTTACTATATTTCTTCATAAGAAACAACAAGGATACCTCCTTCTAGTTTGTTGTTGGGCAGATTGTTTTGTGTTTATCTTTGAGTTTACTTTGCAACTTTCTTCACTTATTTTTCATTGAATTTTTTTCTTCTTTTCTTTTCTTTCTTTTGCACTCCAAATTTGTTGTAGGAGTCTTTTCTTTTTCTTTTTGTTTTTCTTCTTTCTTTTGCTTTTTTGCTTATCTTTTTTCTTTTGCTTTTTGTTACAGAACTTGATTGTCATTCCAATAAAGCTTTGATACCACTTGATGTAAGGCTATTCAGGCTTCTTCAATAATGGAGAAGTTGGAAGCTTTGTTGTTTCCCGATCTAGAAGAGACACCAAATGCTACACTTTGAATTGAAAGTGATCTGCACAATTGAAAGAAGAAATTATTAAATAAAAATAAGGATTGAATGAAATGGAAATTGATATGGAATGAAATGGAAAGAAATGATATCAAAGTAGGTTGCGGAAGTGTTGAATAAATATCCTTCAAGTGTTGATGAAATCGGCCTCCAATGGTGAAATGGATGTATGCCTTGTTGATGAATGAATGATGATTTAATGGTGAATAGGTGGTAAGGGAATAGTGCTGATATAGGCGTGAAATGGTGATAGAGGATGGTGATGATATAGGTGTACAATGGGGATGGAAGATGGTGATGTTATAGGCGTGAAAATGGTGATGGAAGATGGTGATAAATAGATAGTATCTTATAAGACTAAGAATGAACCAATGTTATAAAGAGAAAAGACCCATTTCTTATAAGTCGTTATAAGGGATGGTAGCAAGGACTTTGACCTACTATCTTTAAAGAGATAGGAACCAGAAGTATCAAGGGGAAGGAATGACGCCACAAACTTAGAATAAGCTTGATTAATCGATATAGTTCTAAAAAGAACTTGAAGAAAGAATAATCTCACAAAGATTTATATTATCAAAGGGTTGCCTTACAATTTAAATAGCCTAGCCTATTTATAGTTTTCAAAGGGTTTAGGTCGAATAAACACTTGATGGTTTGGTCAAGGTTGAAACCCCTTTGAAAATACATGATTTCTTTTATGAAAATACATTATTTAAATGAATATACATGCTATTGGTCGAATGGTTATGTGTTGGTTCGGCCCTAAGGATGATTTGAATGCATTTGGAAGTTATTTGGGTGCTAAAATGAAGAGGAGAGAGCCTTTGGCCGAATAGGAAGCATCCCTTGGTGTTTTTGCGCCAATTTAATGTCACATGGAGTGCACATGCTTGAATGATGCACATGGCAGCCTACTTAAATGCACATGGGTCTTCTTGCAATGCTTTGGTGAGGTTGCAACCATAGGATTATGTCTTGAAGTCCATGGAATGAAGATAGGCAGCAACTAGGCGTGACTTAGCTTCCAACGTGCATATAGGTGTTATGGTCTTCAATGGGTAGCAACTTGTCATGAAAGGTCACATGTGTAGAAGGTAACCTTTCATTATTTAAGCTATTTTCCATGTGTTTGAGCTGAAGATGAGCTGGCCATAGATGAAGTACATGAAGATGAGTCTTTGGTCAGCTCCTTGTGAAAAGACACCTCTTAGGATGGCAACTCTTCACGAAATGGTCCAAATCCACAAAAATTGACCTAGACAATATTTGTAGTGCTTTGTGTGGTAGTAATGATGGTCCAACTCTCCAGCTGAAATGAGACCTCTAGCTAGCTTAAAAGTCTAGCTCAAGTCAACTGTGAGCTCGGGGGTCAGCTGGCAACTTTGTCCCAAAATGATCTTGAACTGTCCTGGAGTTGTCCTAGTTAAGTTTCCATAGCTCTTGGACTCAAATGCTATATTTAAGTTAGCTCCCATCATGTGGCCGCCTATGTACCTACAAAAGAAAGCATAATATAAGCTAAGTATTTAAAGTAAATAACTTATAATATAAAGATGTAGACTATAGGTTATAATAATAACTCATGCGTCATATGTTAATAAATGAATATTATTATTATAACTATAGATTATATGCTTGAATATCAATCAATGATGCAAACCATATAATGAATGAATGCACATGTTATGATAATTCAGGTATAGTCTAATTTGCAAATGTATGCTTATAATAATATATAGTGCATAAATAAGTAAATATAAGATAAAGTAAGGTAGAACTCCCTTAGAACTATATTTGAATAACATCCATGGTGTGATAAAGTCATTGAGATAATTGGAGCTACACATGATCACATCAGGTTGCATCAACAGGTTAAGGAAAATCTAGAACGGAGGAATCAACAGTAAGAAAAGAAAGCAAATAAAGTTCGTAAGCGAGTTACCTTTGATGTTGGAGATTGGGTTTGGGTTCATTTTTGAAATGAACATTTTCCAGTCCAACGGCGTTCTAAGTTGTTACCACGAGGAGATGGTCCATTTCAAGTGTTGGAGAAAGTGAACGATAACGCTTATAAGTTGGACTTACCGGGTCAATTCAACGAAAGTGCTACATTTAACGTTTCTGAGTTATCCCCTTATAATGTTTATGCAGATTTGAGGTAAAATATTTTTCAAGAAGGTAGGACAAATCAACTAAATGAAGGGGGGATGTTGTGATTCTATCGACCACCATGTTCAAACAAAACATGCTCACAACTTTGAAGTTCTTCCAAGATGATTCCAAAGGAGTTCTTCCATATTTTATTACTTATTTACTCATTTATGCTTTATATGTGTTATAAGCATGCTTTGACATTCTAAATTATGCTTGAATATTCATATATTGTCCTATGGTTGCATCCTATATGATATTCATGCATGTCACATCTTTAATTATCTTCTTTAATGCATGTGTTACACATTCCTTACTTATGTTATCATATCCATTGCATTATTATATTAGCAATGGAATCATGTGTTATATTAGAATGTTACTTATTACTTATTCATTACCTTGAGTATTGGAACTGATGTGAGTACATCTATGCCAGCAAAGGAAGCTGATCCGGAGGTCTTACCAATAGTACCTATCACACGTTCTAAGGCAAAGCATTTCAGGGAAGTTCTTTCTCTTAAGTGTTTACAAATTTCTTAATCATTTCATAATGTTTATGCCTTAGAAACGAAGCATTTTAATATTTTGCATAATGATGTGTAACGCCACCTTAGTTATACTAAGTACTTATATGAATAATAGATGTTTCCACATCTTTACTTATCTTTATATTATGTTTACATATGTTTTAGATTCATTTATTATGTTTGCATATCATTTATATAATGCCAGCATATCTATCATTCATTAGCTCACATGCATTCATTTTTGCTAAGCATGATTCATCACATTTAAATAATGGCAGTATACTTATTATTTATTCATGAACTTGAGCATTGTAACTTATATACATTTTGTATTTATTGCAAGGTGCGTTCAAGGCAATCCAATGGACAGTTCACATCACTCATATTGATTGCCACTTTTAAACATGTTCCAAGAAACTTTGAGTGATAAAGTCTCCTTAACATTTAATCTCCTATCTCTTATATTTCCAACGAACTTTTAATCGTATCAATCTGATATTGGGAGCTCAAGATATTCCCAGATTATTGAAGATAGTGCAGGCTGGAAATAAATACGGGATTTGCAACTATTCATCCATAGAAGACATATACAGCTCATTGGAGCATGATACAGGTTGGGACAACTTGATGAAGCATTTGGAAGACACATACAACTTAGTGGAGCATTTGGGAAGACAAACAGCTTGGTTGAGCATTTGGGAGACACAAACAGCTCACAAAGAATCTAGACAGCTAGTGGAACACTAAAGAGAACTTAAGGCCAGTTAATCACCACCAGCCCTTGTTTTCTAACTAGATACCCACTCAAGCAAGCTCATACACGTCCAAGTCATGTTGCATATGACCAGCGAACCAGCATTCATTTATTCATGTTATTTAAGCATTAAATTATGTCTTTGAGGGAGCACAAGGTCTGGTCAAATACCATTCAGCTATACCCCTTTAAAATTCTATAAATAGGCTTTCCTATTTCATTTATAATCAGACATTTTTATGCATAAAAAGTATTGTGAGTTTTTCTCTCAATGTTGGTTCTTCTTAGAACTACCTTCTTGACATTTCAAGTATGTTTACTGTTTACTTATCCATTTAATTGTTTCATTACTAATACTATTTATTCATCTTCTTTGTTGCAGCCATACCTATAATTCGAGGGCATTACTTTTTGTCATTCCTATATTGGAACAACAATAAGGCTATCTACTCACTTCCCTTTAAGAGTGTAGATTCATCTTATATCACATAGCCAACGAAAAACATATATGTCTATTAGTAGATGCATGTATTGTTATTATTGATTCAATTTTATACTTTTCTTTATTTTATCTTGGATGTACTTGTTCCTATGTATCATGTTTTATATCTGGGTTCTTGACATCCTGGTTTGGAATACTGAGAGTCCTGTGAAAGTTCTAAACCCCATAGTTCAGTCCATTAACATAGACCAAATTTTTAGAGGATATTCTATACATATCCATGGGGAGGTCTTTTTGGCGGAACTGATGGGGTTTCCATTAGAAGAGTTCGACTTGACTCTTGACATAGATTGGTTGTATGAGCATCTAGTTATTCTCGATTTTGAGACCAAGAAAGTTATTCTGAAGACTCATGATAACAAGAGGATAATGATGATCGAGGAATGTCGTGGTTTCTTGAAGAATGTTGTATCTGCCTTGGTAGTTGAAAGGATTATCAGAAAGGGTTATGAGGCATTTCTTGCTTATATTTTGTATACCAATGGTTCCCGATCAAACGTAGAAAGAATCTATACCTTTCAAGAATTTACTAATGTATTCCCGGAGGAGTTGCTTGCATTGCCTTCGAATAGAGGAGTTTAGTTTTGAAGGAGCTTAAGGAACTGAAGGGCCAACTCCATGAGTTATTTCATAGGGCATTCATTCATCCTAGCGTTTCACTATGGGGTGCTCCGATTTTCTTTGTTAAAAAAAAGATGGGAAATTGAGACTTTGTATTGATTATAGGAAGCTGAACAAGCACATGGTTAAAAAATATCCTCTACCCATGATTGATCGATCTGTTTGACCAATTTAGAGGGGCTACCATCTTTTTGAAGATAGATTTGAGATCTGGTTATTACCAACTCAAGGTGAAGGATTTTGATGTCCCCAATACTTTTTTCATATCGATATGGGCATTACAAGTTTATAATAATGTCATTCAGGTTAAGATATGCCCCTACTACCTTAATGGATTTGATGAATAGAGTGTTTCTACCTTATCTGGACCAGCTTATGGTTGAGTTCATCGATGACATTTTGGTGTATTCCCATACTGTAACAGAGCATGATGAGCATTTAAGGATCATCATGCAGACTTTGAGGGAGCATAAATTGTTTTTCAAGTTGATCAAGTGTGAGTTTTGGCTCAACAAGGTGGCTTTTCTAGGTCATATTTTATCTGCTAAGGGTATTTGTGTAGATCCGAGTAAATTAGAGGCTATTCTAAGTTGGAAGCCACCCAAGAACATCTCAGAGATTCGTAGTTTTTATGGTTTCTCCATCATTATAGCTCTTTTGACGAAGTTTTTGAGGAATGATGTCTCGTTTGTCTGGTCCAAAGCTTAGCATTCAAGCTTCAAGAAACTAAAGACGGTTCTGACTAATGTCCCATTATAGATTCAGCCTGAGCCTGGGAAGGATTTTTCTTTTTATAGTGATATTTACACTCTGGATTGAGATTTGTTCTTATGCAAGATGGAAAGATTGTATTTTACGCGTCCCATTAGTTAAAGCCACATGAGCGTAACTACCCCACCCACGATTACAATGGTATTCGCTTTTAAGATTTGGAGACACTATCTCTATGGAGAGAAGAGTTATATACTGATCATAAGAGTCGAAAGTGTCTACTTACTCAGAAGCAATTAAATCTAAGGTAACATAGCTAGTTGGAGCTCTTGAAGGATTATGATTGTGAGATAGAGTATCATTAGGGCAAGGCCAATTTTGTGGTCGATGTAGCTAACTCTAGATAGTGGATGGGGTAGTTGTGCTCATATGTCTAACAGTTATACTATTAGTATAAAGTCATTACAGGGTGTACATGTGGGTGCATGGTTCAGGGGAACCTACCCATTCTAGTGTTTGGATTGGGTAGTGTTCATGTTTTCAAAACCTATTTTACACTTGAATTTTACTGTAGTGTTTTATGTGTATGTTTTTATACACTGCAAGGATCACACAAGACTTTTTAGATCATTCTTCAATTTTTTTACTTTTCAAATACTACTCGACAATAGGCTAGGTGACTTGGCATTTGAAGAATCGTATATTCTCCATTTGTATCACTGTATATTTATATACACTTTTTCTATTATATTTTGGTAACACTTGTTTTACTACAGCTTATGTATCCTTATTACTGATATTTTGTTTTCCAATGTTGATATCCCTATATATTTACATCTTAGACTTTCACGATCGTTATATTAGCACTTTATGCTTTCTTGAATTTTATTTACTGAAATGGATTTGGATTTTGTTTTAAATATGAAATGGACTTTTGTATACGACATATGGTAGTTTAGATTCAATCGAAACTCCCAGGTCGGGTTAAGGGGGTTACATATTCGGTTTCAAAATGTTATTTGTTATGCATTAAACAACAACAACTACTTATGATAAATATAGATTAATTGGAAAGTTTTTCACTATGAGACCTTTGGATATGAAAGACATACCCAATAAAGAGTATTCTATGTTTTTATATATGTGTAAGTGATACCAATATATGAGGTAAGTTGAAAGTGTCGATTTTACTCCACTTGAAGTATACAGTGTAAGTTTGGGGTGTTAGAGCTTGCTCCACCATTATCGTGATTTTGGGATCTACATGACTCTTAAATAAAGTGAGAGTTATATAAAATTAAGTGTCCATCATCTAAATTGGAAACTTGTATGTGATGCATGTTGATAATAACAAGCAAAAGTAATAGTGCATGTGTATGTGATATTGGTAGCCATAACTATAAATTATAAGGCATGACTATATTCTGATTTTTGGTGCATTAAATGTGCATTATATGGACATTATGGCATGATGATGAAGTATGAACATTTGGGGTGTGAACAAGTAAGGTTTATAATATTTATGATGCTTTCCTTTAGTCTTGATGTGTAGATCATGTTTGAAAGTTTAGTCATTCGTTGAGCTTTATAACTCACACTTATTTTCTAATATGTATAAATCATTATTATTTTTTTATTTGATAGTTTGAGAGTCAAGACACTCATTGTTGATCAAAACAAGAAAGCATTTATAATAGTACGTTGAACTTGAGTTTTGTGTTGAGGCAATGTGAGATCCTTAAATTAGGATGCATGATTGATTGCACTTTCAATTCTTTACTAATGCATAGGTGAACTATAATGATTTTGTACACACATATTTTTGTCCAAATATTCATCCCAAATTTTAATTTAATTTAATTTAATTTTGTTTTGTTATAGTCTGTACAATATAGTCGTTTATAAACATATATGCATATATATTATAGTATTATATTTGAATATATATATATTGATGTGATGCTCCAGATGCCACTTGATGTACGGTATTTGTACCATAACAAATTGATTGTGGATCTAAGAAGAAAGCAAACAACCTGCACAAGTGAATGGTTCAAAAGAGATGGTTAAGGTAGTAAACGTATGGGTGAAATAGGTGGGCTATTTAAAATGAGAGATGGAAGCGAAAGATGGTTGATAAGGTTATGGTTATGGCTTATGAAACAAATGGATGGTAGTGAGGATAGTATCTTGAAGAAGTCTCAAAGAAGAACCAATGCTGTAGAGAGAAAAGACCCAGACTTTATATTGCTTCTTCAAGGGGTGGTATTAAGTACATTGACCCACTAGTTATATGAACTAGGAACCATAAATATCAAGGTGAAAAGAAAGGGGTTGACGCCACAAGTATAAAAATACTTGATAAGTCGATAAAAGTCACCAGGACTTAAAGAAGAGAATAATCTCACTTATATTAATCAAAATGGTCTGAGTACAATTGAGATATGCTTTCCTATTTATAGTAAATGGAGGGGCATGGCCGAATAGAGACATAATGGTTCGGCCAGCCCATGTATCTCCCAATAAAGACATAATTTAAATGCTAAAAGAGATGATGGTTCGGCCCTTGATTGAGGGATATTATCCTTGGCTGAATAACACTTGTATCCCTTCAAATTGGCGCCAAATGGGAGAGGAGATGATGCTTGGCCGAATGGTTAAATGGCTCTTCATCTTGGCGCCTAAATGAGATCATATGCACGGCACATGGGGCTGGTCATATGGCACGCACATGGGTGTTCTAGGGAGCCTTGTGGTGCAGGCTTGTGCATGGGATGATGGCTGGTCATATGTTCCCTATTAGGCGTGCACATGTCTCCTCCAATATAGCTTGAGTTGTGGAGCTAGCTAATAAGTATGGGTTGTTTTGTGAATAATCTTCTTAGCCGAGTCTTTGTGAGCTCTATAACAATATGTTGAGCTACATTCAGCTACCATTGATATCACTTTTGGTAACTCAGCTCCAAATAGTCCAACTAGTTGAGTTTAGCTAGCCTTAAGCTCCTCCAGCTGTATTGAGCTTTCCTTAGTGTTCCATGAGCTGCCATGTACTTTGTGAGCTATTTGTGAGCTGCATATGATGTCCAAATCATCCACCAAGCTACCTCAACGTTCATCACACTCCATATTACCTATATGTGCAAGGAAATAAGGTAAGTCCATGATATGGAGCTAAGACGAGCTAAATACCTTGCTGCCACGTTTTATTTATAGTAATGTGAGCTAAGTTTGAAGGTCATGAGCTAATTATATCATCTCAAAATATGTGTAAGATAATGCATAAATCTTAATAGCTAATATGAATGAATATGAAATAATGAAATGATTTATAATGATTTTGCCTTGATGTATATATGATAATCATGCTTAATATGATTATAAGATTATCCTATCACGCTTATAACATTGTGTATCAATCATAAAGATATGGGTATATGTTGTATGCATGAATATTATATAACATGGTATTCATAAATGATAAATGGAAACATGTAATAATAATATCCTAAGAAATGATATGTAATCATAGCATATATTTGAATAATATGAAAAACTCCCTTAGAAACAGCTTTGAGGAAAATCCATGGTGTGTTCAAGTCATGGAGAAAGTTGGAACTAGTTTGGATCGTATCATCCTCCCCTTATTTTAGGCGATTTGTCCTCAAATCAAATTAGTTTCTCATTGAAGACCTTCTTGATATAGGAATGACTGAATCCTTATGTTTTCCTCCAATAGGTGATTCATACGATATGTTCAACCTCTTGGCTTCAAATCTGGTAACTTCACATCCTTTGATGGGAGGACACAATGTTTGGGAATCATCACATGTCCTTTGAACGGGAGAGACATATCCTTTGGCGAAGATAATAACTCCTTGGTGCTGATTTAAATCATCATGTCTATTTGGAAATTCATCACCCTTGGTGAAAGGACATAATCTTTGGAAGTTTTCCTTTGAACCATCATGTTCCCTTTGATGAATCTCTAACTCTTCAAGAGAATCATATCCTTTGTGGGTGAATAATCTTACCTTTTTACTTGAAACTACACATTCGATTGAAAAGGCACAAGTCCATTGAGATCCCTCTTTGGAAACGTGATATCCTTTTAGAATAGAACTTGCCTTTTGGATCACTCCTTTAAACTTTGTACCTTTCCAAATGATAGCTTTTGAGCTGGTGGATAATGCTCGATTCATCTCTTTGAATTGTTCAACACGTGTGAAAATAACTCCATAGAAATGAATCATTTCACTCCAAAATAAACAAAAGTTAGAAACTGAATAAACAAGATGAATGGAAATAGCAAACCATGAAGGATGTTTAAAGGGTGTTGGTTGTTTGATGATGGAAAACTCCATTGGTTGTTGAAATCTCTTCAATAGTTGTAATGTACTTGGAGCCTCAATGATCACAACTTGTGGCACTTCAATTGGCACATTCTTTTGAATTTCAAGAGGTACATCCTTTGAAATGTCAAAGGACATGTCTTGTGGATCACCAAAAGTCACATCTATTGATTCTTCAAAAGACATGTTTCTTGAATCTCCAGCTTGAAAAAATATTTCTCTTGGAATATCCTGCAAGGAAAAAGAAATAGTAGAAGAAGATTTGTTAGGTAAAATTTATCCTTCACTCTGCTTCTCTTCTCTACACTCATCATTTTCAAATATGCCATTTTCAATTTGCTCTACTACCTGCAAATCATCCTTTTCAACTTCAACAGATTCATTTCTAATTCTTCTTGTCTCCTCAAAATATTCTTCTTCAATGGTATTTTATTTGATTTGCTCATTTCTCCTCATATCTTCAATATTTTTCTTCATGGCCTTCGTTTTCTCCCATTCTTCTATGCGTGACTTGAGGGTTACTTGACATTCATGAACTTGGCTTAGAAGCATCGATGCTAATATGATTTTCCTCCCTTGATGTTGGAAAGAGTACTTGTTAGAGAATCCGTCATGGGTAGCCTTCTTATCATATTGCCAAGGATGCCCAAGTATAAGGTGGCTTGCACTCATGGGAACCATGTCACAAAAGACTTCATCATTGTATCTTCCAATTAAAAAAGGTACAATAACTTATTTGGTTACCTTTGCTTCACCCACAACGTTGAGCCACTGAAGTTTGTATGGATGAGGTGCTTGGAAGTCTTGAGACCCAAGTTTTCCACCATGTGAGTACTTGCTACATTTGTACAACTTCCTCCATCAATGATCACCACACAAACTTTATCTCCCACGTGACATTTGGTATGGAAGATGTTCTCTCTCTGTTCATCCTCTTGACTTTGAATGTTCAAAGTCCTTTTGACTACATGTATGTTGGATGGAAGAGACATGTTAGCAAATAAGGAAAAATGAAATGTGTGTAGGACCTTACCAGAATATACTCTCACAAAGCCTCACGAGTCACTCCAAGTAAACTTGATGTCACTCAATCCACTCGTGTTTACACTCTAGGACTTTAAGGCTTTTACTTGTCCTCTACTGATCTCACACACTCTGCCTTTTCCCTCTCGATTCTCTTGTCCCAAGTTCTAGAGAACTTTACTCAAGACTGTATCAAGTAAATTTTACTTGTTTGGCATCGGCTGCAAAAGGGTTAGTAGGATCGTAAAGAAAAATATAATTGAAAGGGTGGCTTAGAAAAATAGAAAGAAGAGAACAAAAGGGGTTACTTACACAAGTCAATTCACAACCTTGTATCACCACAATCAATTTAAACGGCTTACTTAAATTTCTTGGTGATGATAATTGTTGATGAGTACTTTAAATTCTTTCTTTTCTTTTCTTTTCTTTTTCTTCTTTTGAGTGCTGGATTTTTTTCTTTCTTTTGAGTGCTTCACTTTCTTTTCTGATTTTTCTTTTTCTTTGACTTTGCGCTTCACTTTGCACTTTTTTTTGTATTTTTCTTTTTGTTGTTGTTGCACGTTACTTTCTTCCACCAAAGATCTGATTACCGCGTGATGTGATGCTCCTGATGCCACTTGATGTACGGCATTTGTACCTTAACAAATTGATTGTGGATCTAGGAAGGAAGCAAATAACCTACACAAGTGAATGGCTTAAAAGAGATGGTTAAGGTAGTAAACGTATGGGTGAAATAGGTGGGCTGTTTAAAATAAGAGATGGAAGCGGAAGATGGTTGATAAGGCTATGGTTATGGCTTATGAAACAAAGGGATGGTAGTGAGGATAGTATCTTGAAGAAGTCTTAAAGAAGAACCAATGCTATAGAGAGCAAAGACCCAGACTTTATATTGCTTCTTCAAGGGGTGGTATTAAGTACTTTGACCCACTAGTTATATGAACTATGAACCATAAGTATTAAGGTGAAAAGAAAGGGGTTGACGCCACAAGTATAAAAATACTTGATAAGTCGATAAAAGTCACCTGGACTTAAAGAATAGAATAATCTCACTTATATTAATCAAAATGGTGTGAGTACAATTGAGATATGCTTTCCTATTTATAGTAAATGGAGGGGCATGGCCGAATAGAGACATAATTGTTCGGCCAACCCATGTATCTCTCTATAAAGACATAATTTAAATGCTAAAAGAGATGATGGTTCGGCCCTTGATGGAGGGAAATGATCCTTGGTCGAATAACACTTATATCCCTTCAAATTGGCACTAAATGGGAGAGGAGATGATGCTTGGTTAAATGGTTAAATGGTTCTTCATCTTGGCACCTAAATGAGATCATATGCATAGCACATGGGGGCTGGTCATATGGCATGCACATGGGTGTTCTAGGGAGCATTGTGGTGCAGCCTTGTGCATGGGATGATGGCTGGTCATATGTTCCCTATTGGGCGTGCACATGTCTCCTCCAAGATAGCTTGAGTTGTGGAGCTAGCTAACAAGTATGGGCTGTTTTGTGAATAATCTTCTTAGTAGAGTCTTTGTGAGCTTCATAACAATATGTTCAGCTACATTCAGCTACCATTGATATCTCTTTTGGCAACTCAGCTCCAAATAGTCCAACTAGCTGAGTTTAGCTAGCCTTGAGCTCTTTCAGCTGTATTGAGCTTTTCTTAGTGTTTCATGAGCTGCCATGTACTTTGTGAGCTATTTCTGAGCTACATATGATGTCCAAATAATCCACCAAGCTACCTCAACAATCATCAAACTCCATTGTACCTATATGTGCAAGGAAATAAGGTAAGTCCATGATATTCAGCTAAGACGAGCTAAATACCTTTCTGTCATGTTTGATTTATAGTAATGTGAGCTAAGTTTGAAGGTCATGACCTAATTATATCATCTCAAAATATGTGTAAGATAATGCATGAAGCTTAAGTGCTAATATGAATGCATATGAACTAATGAAATGATTTATAATGATGATGCCTTGATGTATATATGATAATCATGCTTAATATTATTATAAGACTATCCTAACATGCTTATAACATTGTGTATTAATCATAAAGATATGGGTATATGTTGTATGCATGAATATTATATAACATGGTATTCATAAATGATAAATGGAAACATGTAATAATAATATCCTAAGAAATGATAAGTAATCATAGCATATATTTGAATAATATGAAAAACGTGATCAAATAAGCATACGGATGGAAATAATAATATGATTATTTATACTAACATGTGAATGCATGCTTATGATAGAATAGAATGTATAAAGGATAAAGTATAATATAGGGTAATGAAGAACTCCCTTAGAAACAACTTTGAAGAACATCCATGGTGTGTTCAAGTCATGGAGAAAGTTGGAGCTAGTTTGGATCGTATCATATATATATATATATATATATATATATTTTTGTGTGTGTATGTATATATATATGTATATATATATATATATATATATATATATATATATATATTGAAAATATTTAGTTTTTAAAAATGGGTATATATAGTATATATTTTAAAATATTTTAACCATATATGAAAATATATATACTATGTTATATAGGGTTAATTACCCCATTCATAGATGAACTATACCTGATTCTTAGTTTCATACGTAATGTTTAAAAATTCTCGATGAACTATACAAAAAGTGACGTGGAACCCAATAACCTATAACAAACTGACAGGTGCCACTTAAAAATATGTTTTTTTATTTTTTGGGTAAATTACATCATTCATCATTCAACTATCTTCTCACTCTTATTTTAGTCACTAAATTTTAATTATTTTTAATTTAATTGAAGAGTGGCAAGGTGGTGCTTACCAAAGAGGGCCGGCACTAAAGTTGGAAGTACCGCCGAAGCTAGAGTGGAAGGGGATACACTGGTCACCTTCTCTAACAAGCTGAGCAGCCCTAATTCCTCGGCTTTAGAAAAAATGTTGAGTTTCTCTATCAAAGAATGGGTGAGTCAAAGATCATCCACCTTGGATAACAGACTCGGAAATAGACAAATCTAAAATGATATTTTTAATTTTTGTACTTTGGTAATGGCGACTCCGGTAAGAAACGAAGCTCACATGAAGAGTGAGCGAAAAAGCAAACAATGAAACAATAACGAAATTCATAAATTCGGAGAACGATAGGATGGTTAACAACTCGAAATCGCTTTTCATGGATGATTAAGATAGCAATCCCTGAATAAGTTATGGCTTGAATTAACCAAAATATGCTATCAAATTGTTTCCAAGGCTCCTGGCTAATGCTAGTAAATGCAAAAAAGGAGACAATAGTATAACAAAGCGCAAGCACAACAGTGACAATCAAAGAGAGCTTGAACCATATGGTAGTCCCGAGAAGGGCTCTACTGGGTCTTGTTTAAGTTAGAGCTGCCATGGATATTGCCTAAGAATCTAAAGAAAAGCTTGTGAACAGCCAAAACAATTAGGGTAAGTAGGAAGAGGAGATCAATGGCAGAGAAGAGAACTCTCTGAGGACACGGGGATAGGAAAATGAATCTCAGCCATTGGAGTATAAAAGGAATGGATGTTTGATTGGAAGGTTGAATCACAGTACTTGAACATGAAAGAGAAGTAAACCACGTAGTCGATGACATATTTCACTCGACGTGAAAGAATACAAAAATCACCTCATGAATTCAAACAAACAAGTTTACTGTAATAAAGCATTGCAAAGGCTTCCCCAATGTGTTCCATGCTTCCATGTACCTACATGTGCAAAGAAAACAAGGTAAATCAAAGGGATTGAGCTTGTATGAACCAATTACCTTGCTTTCGTGCATGTATATGACCTTATGAGCTATGAGTGCATGTCATGAGCTAAGAACATGATGATATTATATATATAAGCTAATGTATAAGAATTAGAAGCTGAATTGAATGCAAATGATCTAAAAATGAATGATTAAGCATGCTTCCATGTTATGAATGTATTAGAACATAATTAAATGAATCCAAAACTAATATAACATACTCAACATGCTTTGAAATAACATTGTGCATCAATTAACATAAATATCTAGATAGGCTACAGTATTTTGCTCATTAGATCACATAACTAACAACCTTAACATGATTTGCATAATTATTTCATATATGATCATAATAATATAAAGAAAGTAAAGAATTAAAATGTTTAAGAACACTCCCTTTGTATATGGTGAAAATGTGCTTGCATCATCCCCCTTTTTTAGGGCGATTTGTCCTCAAATCAAAGCGGTTGGTATGCTTGAAGTGTTTATCATTATGTTCTCCCAAATGCTTTGCTTTGTGTTCTTTTGGCAAAAGAATGTATCCTTTGGGCGAATGTGTTCTTCCAATAGATACCTTTTCATAAGACTCATAATAGGCCTTTCTTTGGAGTATAATCTACTAACATATACCTCTTTGGAATGATCTTCTTCTAAAGATATCCTTATTGGAAGTGACCTTTCATTTGGCTTCTCCTGAAAAGTGAAAAGGCATGATGTTTCAAGTGAAGAGTTACATACCTTTTGGAGACATGAATCATAATCTTTAATGAAGAGTTGTGACTTTGAATTCCAACCATGGCCATTATTTGTTGGAATCTTTTCTAGCAACGAATCATCATATTTCTTCATAAAAAAATTGATTTCATATCTTGTCCATCTTCAGCCTCTAATGGTGGTTTATTCTTGCGCAAGGCATGGACGCTCATTCTCATATGAATATGATCTTGTTGGACTTCTTTAGGAGTCAAAGACACCAAAGTTACATTTCATCCTTCATGCTTAAAGGATTATTGGTTGTGATAACAATCATGAATGGCCCTTTTGTCATACTGCCATGGTCTCCCAAGTAGAATGTGGCTAGCATGCATAAGGACAATATCACAAAGTACCTCATCCTTGTACCTACCAATTGAAAATGGAATTAGTACCTATTTTGTAACATTTAACTCACCTCCTTCATTGAGTCATCGGAGCTTGTATGGACTTGGATCCTTTAAATTTGTCAAGCCAAGTTTATCTACCATAATAGTGCTGGCTAAATTTGTGCAACTCCCTCCATCAATAATCATTGTACAACCTTATCCTTGACATGTCACCTTGTGTTAAAAATGTTGTTTCTTTGTAATTTCTCCTTAATTGATTGGGATTGGAGGCACCTCTTTGAAATAAGCATTTCTCCACCAACTACAATCTCTCGTTCATTTGGCTCTTCTTCATACAGTGCTTCCTGTTCCACATCATAAACAGGTTCTTTAGAATCTGAGACAACATCTCCATTGTCTAACATTATCATAGTGTTTTAGTTGGGACATTGGCTTGCAAAATGTCCTTTTCCAAAGAACTTGAAACACTTGATGTCTATGGACCTCTTGAAAGTGTTTGCTTGTTTTTCTTTACCCTTGTTGGATTCACCCATTTGTTTTGTTTTGGATCCCTCAAAATTATCCTTCACTTACACTGATGTTGGCTTTCGAAAAGTATTGCGCTCTTGTTTCCATTTGGTGGCCGAATTTGGGCTACTTCGGTTGAAGACCTTCCTTTTAATTTGTCGTTCAATCTTCATGACCATATGTACCATCTCCTCAATCTCTACATAATGCTGTAATTCAACAAGGTTAGCAATTTCAAGATTTAAGCCAGATAAAAACCTTGCCATGGTTGCTTCCCTATCTTCATCAACATTGGCTCGTATCATGGCTATCTCTATTTCCTTGAAATAATCTTCAATGCTCCATCTTCCTTGTTTAAGATTTTGAAGCTTGTGATAGAGATCACTGTAATAGTGGGTAGGCGCGAACCTTTTTTCTCATAATGGCCTTCACTTCTTCCCAAGTATTGATTGGGTGTTCACCATTTTTTCTTCTTGAACTTACTAATTGGTCTCATAAAATGAGAGCATAGTCTACAAATTCCATAGTAGCAGGGCTTACTTTCTTTTGTTCCGTGTTGTTTTGGCATTCAAAAATATGCTCGATTTTGATTACCCAATCAAGATAGGCTTCTAGACCAGTTCGTCCTTGAATTGGAGGAATTGTTACCTTGATGTTGTTGAAGTTATCATTTTGATATCTTTCCCCTGTATTCCTATAAAAATCTCTTTTGGATCCTTGGGTGATTTGATCTACCTCAACCTCCTCTTTAACTTCTTCCATTCTAGGGCGTATTATCGTTCTGCTACCCAACAATGCTTCAACTTGATCCATTCTTTCATGTAAGGGATCTAACTCTAATTTCAACAATCTTTCTATCTCATGCATAATCTCTTGAGTTTACAAGTTAGAGGCTTCACTTACAGGTGATCCTTCTGGACTCCGAGACATGATTAGTTTAATAAAGAAAAGGAAATGTGTAAAAGACTTTACCAAATAATGCTCTCACAAATCCTCATGAGATCATTCCAAGGAAACTTGAATGTCACTCAATCCACTCGTTTTTACAATCTAGGACTTCAAGGCTTTTACTAGTCCTCTTCTTATCTCCTACGCTCTAGCCTTTTTCCTCTCAATCTCTTTATCTCGAGTTCTAATTAAATTTACTCAAAACTATACCAAGTAATGCTTACTTGTTGTGTGTTGGCTGTAAATGGTTAATAGGTATGGAAAAGTAAAATATAATGTAAAGGGTGGATTAAAAATAAGAAATAAAAGAATAAAGGGGGTTACTTACACAAAGTCACTTCATAACCTTTCTATCACCACAATCAATTTGAGATGATTACTTGAATTGATTGGTGATGAGACTTGTTGTTGTGCTTTCAACTTTTCTTTAAATTTTTTTTTCTTTTTCCTTCTGTTTATTCTTTGAGTAATTTTCAATTTTCTTTACTGATATTTTTCTTCACTTGCACTTCTTTTTGTATTTTGTTGTTGTTGTTGTTGTTGCACGTTTCTTCTTCTACCAAAGCTCTGAATACAGCTTACTGTAAGGTACTCATACCTTAAATTGATTGTGGATCTAGGAATGAAGAAAAATAACCTACATAAGTGAATAGATGAAATAGATGGCTTGGTAGTTGATGTAGAGATGACATTTGGGTTATTTAAGTTATGAGATTGGTAGCAGAAGTATGTTGATATGGCTATGGTATGGCTTATGAAAGAAATGATAGTTGGTGAGGATAGTATCTTAGAAAGACCAAGGAAGAACCAGTGCTACAATGAGCAAAGACTCAGCCTTGAAAATCTCTCTAAGGGATGGTAACAAAGGACTTGGACCCACTATCTATAAAGAGATAGGAACTACAAGTATCAATGGAATAGATGTTGACGCCTCAAGTAAGGATTTACTTGATAAATCGATAAAAGTCACAAGGACTTGAGAAAAGAGAATAATCTCACTTTAATTGAGAAGAAAGGTGTGTTTACAAATAAATAGGACTATCCTATTTATAGTTTTTGAAGGACATGGCTAAATGGATACATGGTGGTTCGGTCAGCCCTTGTGTCCCTCTAATATGACATAATTAATTAATTACATGCATGAATTGAATGGTATAATTATTCTTCTGAATGGAGGGGGAATGTCTCTTGGTTGAATGGTGTTTGAACCCCTTCAAGTTGGCACCTAAATGAAGCATTAAGAGCCTTGGTCGAATTGTTGGGCTGTTGGGTGTTTGGCGTACCTAGGAGGAGTCCACACACTTGGCACATGGTTGCTGGTCACAAGGCATGCACATGGTTCTCTAGGAGGCTTATGGTGTATCCTTAGGCATATGATGAAGAACCAAACATGTGCAGCAGCCTTGGGCGTGAGTTGAGATACCTTCAAGCTTGCAAGTGTATAGCTAGCAAGCAATGCAAGGGCTGGTAGTAAAGGATCTTCTTAGCCGTGAACTCCCAAGCTCCTTAGCATCACTTTTAGCTATGTTCAGTTACGTATATTATCACTTTCAACAACTTGTCTTCAAATAGTCCAACTAGTTGAGTTTAGCTAGCCTTGAGCTCCTCCAGCTGAGTTGAGCTTCCCATTATGTTCCATGAGCTGCCATGAAGTTTGCAAAACTGATTATGAGTTGCATATGAATTCCAAATACTCCCATAAGCTTCCCCAATGTGTTCCATGCTTCCATGTTCCTACATGTACAACAAAAACAAGGTAAATCAAAATGATTAAGCTTGTATGAACCAATTACCTTGCTGTCATGCATGTATATGACCTTGTGAGCTATGAATGCATATCATGAGCTAAGAACATGATGATATTATATATGTAAGATAATGAATAAGACTTAGGAGCTGAATTAAATGCAAATGAGATAACAAATGAATGATTAAGCATGCTTCCATGTTATGAATGTATTAAAACATAATTAAATGAATGCAAAACTAATATAACATACTTAACATGCTTTGAAATAACATTGTGCATCAATTAACAAAAATATGTGGATATGCTAATGTACTTTACTTATTAGATCACATAACTAACAACCTTAGCATGATTTGCATAATTATTTCATATATGCTCAGAATAATATAAAGAAAGTAAAGTATTAAAATGTTTAAGAACACTCCTTTTGCATATGGTGAAAATGTGCTTGTATCAACCAACCTGAGGGAGCGCCTTGGGTCTATAAGGACTTACCCTAGCCAAAGCATAGACACCTCATTAAATACATAAGGATTTACCAGCTTGATCAAATTTGAACCTTTAGAGACTTCATATCAAGTCCCATAAAGTACCCTACTAAAACCAGTTCTAGATAGTGCAAAATAGTATAAAAAATCATAAGGCATACATATTTGGTTTTCACTAAAATTATAAATAGAGACCATGCTTTCAAATCAGATTCAAATGTATATTTCAGAAATATAAATGGCATGCTTCAAATTAAATAATTGTTTATGTTTCAAGTCAGAGAAAATAGGCATGTACACATGATAATTCAAACAATGTATTTAAAAATTAATATAGTACATACGAAACACACCTCGCAAAAAGGTCGGTCAAGGAGGTCTACTGAGCACATGTCTTACTACACTTTGTAACAATCCTTGAATAGATAACCACAAGCTCGCATGGATGAGCGGATCGGGAGGAGCTGAGTTGAGTAGATATACGATTAGGAGAGACACAAGAACCATAATTAAACAACAATACAAGTCATTTTTAACTCAATTCAAAACAAAATATTTAAATACATATGCATGTTTGAGTTCAAGTTGAAGATTGGAGGCTTTCATGTTAAAATTTGTTGAAATGAACTACAAAATTAGACCGAGGATGTCGAAAAACTCAAAATATGACTTATAGAAAAAGTGAAATTTTGGTCGATGGTCAAAGTCATTGTCTGTCAAAATTCGTTCAACGATCAATAAGCGATATATTAATAATCAATGGTCAATAGCAAATGCCTCAAATTGGCTCATTTTTGGCATGGTTCAGTTCAACTCGGTTCGGTTCAAGTTAGCTTGGTTCATACTAGTTTAACTTGGTTTGGTTCAACTAGATTGATTTTAAAAGACTCCTTATACAATGGAGTAGCACAATGCACAGGGGCGATGCGTGCGGCGGTGACAGACGTCAAAAAATGTAAAAATTTCCAAAATCAATTAAAACGAGATTTTGAGACTATACCTAGCTCATTTCACCATAGTGAATGACAGAGAGGAGTTTCTTATAGGGCTAAAACTTCTTTCATTTTAATTCCTTCCTTTTTACTATGATGATGAAAACAAGGACATCAGTTGATGTAGAGAAAGGCATAGAACACGATGGTGCTAGAAGTGTAACAAACGGGTGACTAAATGACAATGAAATAGAGATAAAAGCTTTTTAGGGAAAAAATTTAAAATAATTGGACAGAGAAAGATCATAAGTTGTTGATAATATTTTAGAGTTAAAAGGACATTTCCAAAGATTTTGAATTTTATAACATGTCAAGGTCAGTTTAATTTTTTTAAATATTTTAATATTCAATAGTGACGTAGTCTAGTTCATAAGAGCTTAACTATGCGTCCAATAGGTCATGGGTTCAAGTCCCTTTAACTTCAATTTCATAATTTCCTATATTTTTACCACTTATTTACATTATCCAAGAAGAGAAAATCGGGCTCTAAGTGCTCAAATTCTACTAGTATTTCATATTGGTTTAAAATTTAATGAAACATATTTAAAATAAGAAAAACAATTAGCCCCTAAATTAGGATGTGATAGTTGGATAGCAGTCAAATGATTTATGTGAACATTTAAGAACAAATATAACATGCTCACATATCAAAGGTCTAGTAAGTAAGAGATCATTAGATTTATGGACTTTGACTTATTAGAATATAGATGCCTTTTTTTCATATGAATTGCTAATAATGGATTGAATATAAAGACCCGTTATAGTTATTTTATGATAATAAATTTATAGTCATTTATTCTATTTACACAATGAATGCATTAAAGTCTAAGCATAAATACATTATGTTTTTGGTTATTAAAGAAAATTCAGAGTGTTTAGGTGTTTAAAGGGCATATTGGTATAAACTCATGATTACACGCTTAATAAGAGATTGTCGCCCTAGGTTTTTCATGAACACATTACTCATATGGGAGTAATATCATTTAAGGATATTTAGTTATAGCAGGATTTTGTAATTTTAAAATGTTTGTTTGTTATAAACACAATTTTAGTTACTTCAGTTTAATGACATTTATTTTAAAGTTATTTTCTACATAAAAAATGTTTATTTTGGTTTATTCACACTCTAATTTTGATAAAATTTGATCTCACTAATGTCTACAGATGACGAATTGAAAATAGACATGTTTGGTACACATTGTATGTAGTTTTCATGCTACACTTCATGATTGATCTATGTTATTTGACTTTGTTTGTATACGTGATCATTAATGAGTCTATTCAGGATTGATACGGAGAATACTTCTTTAATCCTATATGAATATATAGTTGATGAATGAGATTGTTATAGAATATCTATTATATAATATAAAATTTTGAGCTCATAAGGTTATACATTTGTCAATAAGCATATATTGCCCAAGTGAGAGATTTTTGGATTAAAATTCATAATTGTGGGCACACGTGTATAATTTGCAATGTTATCATAAAGTACAAAACAAAATTAAGTGACCAATTATGTTACATGTGTCATAGGTATTAAAGTGTCATGAAATTAAAGTATAAATACCGTAAGTTATATTTATAATTTGATGAGGATAAAATTATAAATACTTAAAAGACTAACCTAATATTTAGTATTTATAAAGAGGTAGCGATCACAAGAAATATATTAATATGTGTTATTCTTATCTCGTCAGAAAATTTTTACAACAAGAGAAAACATATCTTCTTAAGAGATCACAATCAAAGAAAGACTCAAAGATTTTAATACATCAATTAATTCAGATAAACTTCCACATCTATTATTTTATTTTTAATGATTTGATACGAATTTTAAATCAATCAGATTTTGGTTCCAACAAACGGTATTATTAAGCCTAATTTTCTTCACTAAAACTTTGAACCGTAACTTATTCGATCATTTTTTTTCAATAACTTATTCTATTATTTATGTTGCTTGAACTTTGATAATTTATATAACCAGAATTTTTTTAATAATTTATTTCGAGATCTTAATCTTTGCAATGTACTTCTAATGGTATTTATATAAATTTTAAAGTTATATATTCTCAAATTGAAAATTATTTTCAAATTTAACAGCAAATTAAGTTAACTGTAATTATTAGTTGAGAATTAAGCTTGCGTGCCCACCAACCTTAATACCAACTAGATAAAAAAATTTAGAATGTTTGATGCAATTCGAATTATTTCATAATAAATAAATATGAATCTTATGTTTTAGTATCTCTCTACAAGTAAACTACAATTACTTTAAAAAATATAATAATCTTATTTTTTATATTTTTGATCAAAATTTAAAAATGTGAATCTGATAATTCTTTTGTGCTTTACAAATTATAAATTACGATTCTAGCCTTATTTTAAATATTAAATTGGAGTTATTTAAATGTATATATATAATTTATTTACCAATATATGAGCTCTAACTAAACAAATCTGTTGGAAACATTTTGATGTTTCAATATAACAAATAAAGTATTATTGAATTTTAAGATTTTATATTCAATTTTTAAATTATATATTCGATTAAATTATTCGAATATCAAAAATATTACTCTAAGTTTTCAAATATCAATCTTAATCCTTACTTAAGTGTAAAATTGTGTTATAACCTTAAAATATTTTTGAAACAATTTTTACAAAGTATTTCAAACCATAATCGGACCAAAAAAATTTTTTACAAAAGGATATACCAATACACTCACATATGTACCGATACACCCATATTTAGAATGTAATTAGTGTACTGATACACAGTCGATGTATCAATACACTCCTGGCTCTGAGAAACATCGAATGTAATTAGTGTATCGATACACTTGTGATGTACCGATACACTTAGTCAACTAACAGTCGAAATATTTGAATTTTACACTGTGTATACCGATACACTTTGATAGTGTACCGATACACCTACGCTCCCAGCAGAACTTTTAAATGGAAAACATACAACAACGGCTCTATTGACTTCACCAATGATCCCCCAACGTTCAGAAATGATCCAAGGTGTTATTAAGCAAGCTCAAGAACCATTGATCAATAACAAGAAACAAGAATTGAGAGAGAATCAAAGAGAAAACCTTAAACTTATTGTTTGAGCATTTCAATTATATTTTCATTCAATATTCATTTTGCTTTCAAGAACACCATTTGTGCTCAATTGTATTCATTCTTGAGTGTTCTTTCTTTGTTCTAGAATTTTACAAACAATATACCTTGTGAGGTTTTTCTATAAGTTTGCGAGATTTGTAATTTTCTCTTTGGGAGAGAGTGTTCTCAAGAATTTGGGGTATAATTCTTGAGAGAGTTGTAAGGTTACTCTTTATCCTAAAAAAAAGATAAATTAGTGAATTTGTGGAAAATCCTTAGTATCGATAGCTAAGGTATTGGACGTAGACTTTGGTTGAGAAAGTCGAACCCCTCTAAATCGCTACGCAAATATTTTAAATTTTCTATCAAAGCTTCCATCGAAATTTTTATTTCCAATTCACCCCCTCTTGGCTATTTCATCGATCGAATAACTCAATAATTGGTATCAGAGCCACACACATTTAAAGGTTTTACCGCCTCTTGAGTCGATTCGGGAAGATTTGTATCGATATAAAGTCATCAATGGCCTCCACTTCAAACTTCGACTTCGTTCTTGATTCTGAGCCCGTCAACAAGCCTCCTTTCTTCAATAGAGCTAATTATGCTTATTTGAAGAATAAAATGAGATACTTCATTCAAGCTAATGACATGGGAGCATGGAAAATCATGGTTAACAGATACTCTGAACCTTCCATAGACCCAAATATGTGGAGTGAAGAAGAGACGAGAATGTTCCAACTCAACTCAAAAGCTATCCATATTCTATTTTGTGCTCTTGGACCAGATGAATATGGGAGAGTTTCATCTTGTACAACCGCCAAGGAGATATGGGATAAACTACAAGTTACTTATGAAGGTACTAACGAGGTAAAAGAATAAAAAATAAGTCTTCTTACTCATAGCTATGAAAATTTCAGGATGGAACCAGATGAAGACATCAAAGCTATGACAGATAGATTTTACGTGATTGTCAATGGTCTCAAACTATATGGAGAGATCATTCCAAATGAGAAGCCTGTTAGGAAGATAATTTATTCCCTTCCAAAAGCTTGGCAATCGAAGAAGACAACGATTATCGAGGCTAAAAACTTAAAGTCTTTAACCCTCGATGAGATAATTAGTTCTCTCCTCATGCATGAAATGATGATTCAGGATGAGGTAGACCTCGAGAAGAAGGACGAGACAAAGAAGGAGACGGAGAAAAAGAAGAATGTTGGAGTTGCTATCAAATCCACAAAAGATGAGAGTGATTCTGATAAAGATGACGATGACGAGGAAATTGCATTATTTGCCAAAAGGTTCAAAAAATTAATGAAACCCAACAAAGGAAGAAAATTCAAAAGAAATGAAGGCTTCAAGAATGAAATGAAGAAGAAGGACCCTATCATTTGCTATAAATGCAAAAAGTTTGGGAATGTCAAATACAATTGCCCGCAATTAAAGAAGAAGTGTAACAACCCGGGAAAATGAAAAAAAATATTTATATTGGTGTAATTTGGTGAAATTTGGGAGTTTAATTAAAAGTTTTCAAAACTTATAGGCCATTTTAGAAGTGGATAAAATTTAGGGACCAAGCCCTGAATTACTCCAACTAGTTTCGGCAGCTTTTAAACATAAATATGTGCAATGTGTTTTCTGGTTTCATACTATAAACAATTGAAAAATTTTATTCCCCCGCCCCTCTTTTCAAACCCGATATCGACGATGTCCGACCTCCGATCGTCGTTTTGAAACCACCATCATGTTCATCATCGAGCGATGAACAAACTCCTTAAAACTATTGAAGAGAAACGCAGTCAAACACCGTGAATTTTGAGTCAAAGTCTCAACGTTTTTTAGCACCACTGCCAAGGAAATCTTAAATTCATCTCTGATCGTTGCTCCATTTTCGATACCTCCTGCACCATCGTGTTCCTTGTGCCATTCTGAGTCTGTCAGTGTTCTCCTTGTCTCCGTCGGTAGCAGTGCATGATGGAGGTGATGCGGTCAAGGTTTCAGATTTGTTGAAATCGAGCTCTCCACCGTTCAAAATTGTCAACAGGGCTTTGTAAGTACCTCAAAATCACTTAAAATAATTTTTAGAAAATTTTCAGGAATTTTTCGGATAACAGGGGACTGTTCACGCGCAGCGTTGACTAGTCTGACCGGTTTGATCAGTCCGACCCGACCCGTTGACCCAACTTGTGAAATGTGTAAAAAACTCAGGTGCTAGTTTTGTAAATATTTTTAAAATGGTGCCTAATATATAATTAATTTCTGTTATGGTGATATTTGTGTAAAAGTTGATTGTTGACCACCATTGACCATAACTTTGACTGGCGTTGACCGGCCATCAAACAGCTGTTGACTTTTTTCGGGTATACATATCCTAACATTTTTTGAAGTCCCAAATCCGTTTTTTGGGTCTGTTTGGACAAATTCGAACCCAAAAGCCTCCAAATCATCAGTCAAAACCGTTGACTTTGACTAACCAAAAAGTCAAAATTTTGAAAAGTCATATTTTATGTTTTTCGACATTCTAAATTCGATTCCGCAGTCCGTTTTACCAAATTCAAAGTCGTAAGCCTCCAAATTTACAATCAAACCTGAAAAATGCATATGTACTTATGAGTTTTAGCTTTGAATGATTAAGTAAGACTTGGGACAATTAAATTATTATTGTTTGAAGGTAGAAGAGACTCTCTTGATCGCTCAATAGCTCGACCCAGCTCCTCTAGAGCAGTTAAGCCGCGTGTTCCAGTATTCACTCGTATGACCCGTAAATCTTATAATTTCGTAGATTAATTATGTTACCCACTAGTAATATAGTGTTATTATGAATTACATTCAAAAACTGTAGCAGAGCGTGGCGAGGCAGTACTCACTAGATCTACTGTTTGAACCTATTATCGAGGTGTGTTCCCTATATATTATTGAATTATTTTATTTGTTTTATTATTTTAACATGTGGTACACTGAAATATATGGTTACTGTTTTATTGATGCACCGACTTAATGTGATGGATTGTGTATTATGACTGCTATTTGATTTTTGGTTTGCACTGGTATATGATTACAATGATTAAGGATTTATGGAAATTATGTCACGGTGCAATTGTATTTTGAGATACTTATTTATAAAGTACAACTCTGATCAAGTTGGAAAATTTTTATGGACCTAATGTGACTCTTAGGTAGGCTCTATGACTCTGAGATCATTCTCGGTTAGGTCTTGCGGCCCTAAGATATGTTCTTAGGTAGGCCCCGTGGCCCCGAAATCTTTATTGGGTAGGCTCTACGGCCCTAATATGTTCCCTTAGGTTAACTCTTTTATGAGATTTACTGTAATATGATTTTATGAGATTTACTGCAATATGATTTTATGAGATTTACTGGACTATGACTTGCTTAGTGTACCTATCATGGTTTTATAGTAATGTTGGGACACACTGAGCCTAGCTCACTTTTCTAAAATGTTTTCCCCTTTTAGACACTATTGGTTAGATACCTTGGATCAAGCACTTGGAGGATCAACATACCTCTTGAAGTATATACGATTGTAAATGATTTTATCTTTCAAGTTAACTTTATTTTGGTAACATGGGCCTTAATTTAAAGTATTAGATTTTATGATGATTACTCTTTTGCTACTAATATTCGGTTTATCGTGATTTAGATTTTTACGACATGTTTTAAATTAATTTATTATTTTTTAGTTTTATATTTATGAGTGGGGTTTTTATTGTTAAATTATTATAATTTCATAAATGTCTTTTGGAACATGATTTTAATTTATCGAATAATGTATTTAGGAAAATGTCTTTAAGAATCATAAATGTGATCCATTAGACTTAGTCAAACCGCATAGGCTGGGTCTAGGGGGTTACATTTAATTGGTATCAGAGCTTTTGGTTATTAAACCTCGGACTGTGTATGAGTCCAAATTGAAAATATGGTTTTGAAATGTTTTACAAAACAAGTTACTAAGGCCATGTCACAAAGTTTTTACGATTTTAATTGTATTCGAGACTCCAAGTGCTTATCTAACCCTAGGTTTTGTCTTATGTAGTAAACTTGAGATTCACCAAGATGAGTACTAGACGTGGTCATCGAACTAGTCGTGAGAGAGATAGAGTGGCTAGATTTACAAACCCGATCAATGAGATTCGAGTATATCCCCCACCTCCGACACGTGATCCTGCTCCTACAACCCCGACGGATCTACCTACTGCAACTGGTATTAGCATGACTACTCCGATTAGATGAGCGACTGATATTGAGACTAAGTCTACCAGAGTTGCACTAGATAAGAATTTTGGTAGACAGTTTCTACAGTTGATATAGGGAGCTGTCAGAGCTGCTGGTGTTGTATCTGAGGTGCCTATTTCTTATACTCCGATCGCCAATAGAGTCAGAACTTTTGGAGGACAGATTGGTGGAGCTCCTACTGAAGCGGAAGATTGGCTCCAGGATACTGAAAGACACATGGATCAGTTGGGTTTGGACCCAACTAAGAGATATATGGGTGCATTGCAATGTTAGATGGCAATGCCCACACCTGGTGGGAGTCAGTGGTCAGTAGTGTTCCAGATGATCATCTGACTTGGGATTTCTTTAAGAAGCTCTTTAGGAGTCGTTTTCTGGGAGAATGTTATTTAACTAAGAGACGACAGCAGTTTCAGGACCTGGTTCAGGGTGACATAACTGTTTCTGAGTATGAGATCGAGTTCTTAACATTACTAAAGTATGGATTCCATCTGGTGCCTACCGAGAGAGATAGATGCCATAAATTTTCCTTCAGACTGAGATATGAGCTACGTAGGCAGGTTGTTGCCCACCATGATGAGAGTTTTGATGTGCTGGTTGGCAGAGCCAAGGATGCTGAGGTGGTGGAGACTTTAGCTCCTGGAAGAGAGTGTGTCGATCAGGAGCGATCTAAGAAATTTTCAGGCCCAACTGAATTATCTGCATAATCTGGGAAGAGGACTCGTACTTCGGCCCCTCATAGGAGCAATACAAGTTTCAGTCATGCATCATCTTCACCTTCAGCTATTAGTAGAGGTGGTTCTTCAGTTCCACTTCAAGTGTCTCCTTGTGACTTTTCTGGTAAATGACATACAGGAGAGTGTTATAGGAAGACCAGCGCATGTTTTCATTGTGCATCTAGTGGTCAGTTTCGAAGGAATTGTCCACAGCTAGCTTCGTCTGAGCGTTCCGCTACCCAGACTCGTATGCGTTCTCAGGCTTTAGTACAGACCCCAACTAGAGGTCGTAATATGGGAAAGCCTTCTGGATCGGCATCCAGAGCAGATAGTAGAGCTCGACCCTAGTAGAGTCGAGAGCTTACAGTTTCAGAGGCCAGGTAACCAGCTTTGGTTTACGCCACCAGACGTCGAGATGACAGAGATGAGCCTGAGGTTATTGTAGGTACATTTACTATTTATTCTATCCCATACTTTGCATTACTGGAAAATGGCTCCACCCACTCTTATGTATCAAGTTCAGTGTCTTAAAACCTTCAGATTTCGACTGAGGACACTAATAATATTGTTACGGTTACGAGTCCAGTAGGACAGTCAATATTGGTGAATAAATTATTTCGGTGTTGTCTTCTGGAGGTTCAGGGAGAAATTTTTCTCATTGATCTTATAGAGCTTCATTTAGAGGAGTTTGATTTAATTCTTGGGATGGATTGGTTGAATAAACACAAGGTAAATCTGGATTGAGAGTACAAGAGAGCTACTCTGAAGACTTCTGATGGTCAGATTGTGGTGTTAATTGGTGAACGTCGCGGCTATCTCTCCAATATAGTTTCAGCTATGGAAATTGATCGTATGGTCCGTAAGGGATATGAGACTTTCATTGCTTTCATTTTGAACACTAAAGGTTCCTTGTTCATGATTGAGGAGATTCGTATAGTTAGCGAGTTTCCTGATGTCTTTTCAGAGGAGTTGCATGGGTTACCTCCTGATAGAGAGGTAAAGTTCGAGATTGAGACTTATCCAAGATTTGCACCTATTTCCATGGCACCTTATCGCATGGATCCAAAGGAACTTAAGGAGTTGAAGGTCCAATTGCAAGAATTATTCGATCGAGGATTTATTCGGCATAGTACCTCACCCTGGGAAGGTCCAGTTCTATTCGTGGAAAAGAAGGATGGGTCACTAAGGCTATGTATCGACTATCGGAAGTTGAACAAGATGACGGTCAAGAATAAGTACCCACTACCCAGGATTGACAAATTATTTGATCAATTACGAGGAGCTATTGTATTCTCTAAGATTGATCTTCGTTCGAGGTATTATCAATTGAAAGTTAAAGGGTTCGATGTTGCAAAAATGGCCATTCGCACTAGATATGGTCGTTATGAATTCTTAGTAATGCCTTTTGGTTTGACGAACGCTCCCGCAGCTTTCATGGATTTGATGAATCGTGTGTTCTAGTCATATTTGGATCAATTTGTGGTTATATTCATTGATGATATTCTGGTCTATTCTCAGACTAAAGCAGAGCATGACGAGCATTTGAAGATCGTTCTGCAGACCTTGAGAGAGCATCGTCTGTATGTCAAGCTGAGTAAGTGTGAGTTTTGGCTTCAAGAAGTGTCATTTCTGGGGCATATTATTTCTACGTCAGGTATTCAGGTCGATCCAAGCAAGATCAAGGCTATTGTGAATTAGAAATGACCCAAGAACATCTTTGAGATCCGTAGCTTCTTGGGCTTGGCCAAATATTATCGACGTGTTATCGAGGGCTTCTCAATCATTAATGCTCCTTTGAGAAAGTTGTTAAGGAAGAACATGTCCTTTGACTAGGGAGAGGCACAACAGGAGAGCTTTAAGAAATTAAAAGCGGTGTTGACTCAAGCACCAGTGCTGATTCAACCTGGGACTGGGAAAGATTTTACAGTGTATAGTGATGCTTCACACTCAAGACTCAGTTGTGTTCTAATGCAGGAGGGTAAGGTAGTGGCTTATGCATCCTGTCAGCTGCGACCTCATGAGTGTAATTATCCAACCCATGATTTGGAGCTAGAAGCAGTGATATTTTCCTTGAAGATCTGGAGACACTATCTTTATGGATAGCAGTGTTACATTTTTACGGATCATAAGAGCTTAAAGTATCTTCTGACCCAAAAGGAGCTTAATTTGAGACAGCGTCGTTGGCTAGAGCTTCTAAAGGATTATGATTGCGTGATTGATTATCACCCTGGTAAAGCTAATATTGTAGCGGATGCTTTGAGTTGAAAGGCGATAACGGAGTTGAGGTCCTTAATGGCCAGAATGAATTTATATGATGATGGCACTTTGTTAGCAGAATTGCAAGTTAAGCCGACCTGGGTTGATGAGATCAAAGCTAAGCAACCTCTTGATAGCTCTTTGCTTCCTATTTTTGAGCAAGTGGATAAGGGGACAATCTCAGATTATACCTTTGATCAGGATGAAGTTTTATGCTTTAAGGGTCGATATTGTGTGTCGGATGATGCTGAGTTATGGTAGATTATTCTTAATGAGGCTCACAATAGCCCATATGTTATGTACCCTGGTGGAGATAAGATGTATCGAAATTTAAGAGAGAGGTATCATTAGGTCGGTATGAACAAGGACATCTCGGATTTTGTGGCTAGGTGTCTAACTTGTCAGCAGGTTAAAGCAGAACATCAACATCCATCAGGTTTGTTACAGCCTATCAAGATTCCTGAATGGAAATGGGAGCGTATTACAAAGGATTTTGTTACTGGCTTACCTATGACTCCTTCGAAAAAGGATTCAGTTTGGTGATTGTTTACAGACTTACAAAGTCAGCTCACTTCAATCTTGTGCGGGTAAATTATACGTTGGACAAGATGGCGAGGTTGCATATTTCAGAGATTTTCAGATTGCATGGTGTTCCATTGTCTATTATTTCTGATCGAGATCCAAGATTTACTTCGAGATTTTAGAAGGCGCTACATACGGCTTTGGGAACGGATTGGATTATAGTACATCCTTCCACCAACAAACTGATGGTCAATCTAAAAGAGTGATTCAAATTTTGGAGGGTATGTTGCGAGGCTGTGTAATTGATTTTCGTGGTAACTGGGAAAACTTTTTGCCTTTAGTTGAATTCTCTTACAATAAGAGTTATTAGTCCAGCATTTGTATGGCATCCTACGAAGCACTATATGTGCGTAGATGTTGCAGTCCGATATGTTGGACTGAGTTACGAGATTGGAAGACATTGGGACCTGAGTTAGTGCGCGAGATGGAGGACACAACCAGATTAATATGTGACCGTCTGAATGAGGCATTAGATAGACAAAAGTCTTATGCTGATCAGAGGAGGAAAGATATCCAATTTGAGGTTGGAGATCAAGTCTTTTTAAAAGTATCCCCTTGGAAGAAAGTACTGAGATTTGGGCGTAAAGGTAAATTGAGTCCAAGATTTATTGGACCATTTTGTATCTTGAAGAGAGTTAGACCTGTTGCATATCAGCTTGATTTGTCTTCCCTGCTCAGTCATATTCATGATGTCTTTCATGTATATATGTTGAGGAGATACCATCCAGATCCTGGTCACATCATTCAGGTTGAAGAGGTAGAGCTGAGACCTGATTTATCATATGAGGAGGAACCCATTCAGATCTTAGAAAGGGATGAGTGAGTTCTACGGAATAGGCGTATCCCAATGGTCAAAGTTCAATGGAGTAACTGAGACCCCTCAGAAGCTACTTGGGAGACATTGGAGTCAATGGAGGCTCAGTTTCCTCAAGTATTTTCATAAGGTAAATTTCGAGGACGAAATTTCTAGTAAAGGGGATAATTGTAAAAACCCGGGAAAATGAAAAAAAATATTTTAAAAAAATATTTATATTGGTGTAATTTGGTGAAATTTGGGGGTTTAATTAAAAGTTTTCAAAACTTATAGGCCATTTTAGAAGTGAAGAAAATTCAGGGACCAAGCCCTGAATTACTCCAATTAGTGTCGACAGCTTTTAAACATAAATATGTGCAATGTGTTTTCTGGTTTCATAGCAGAAACAATTGCAAAATTTTACTCCCCCGCATCCCTCCTTTTAAACCCGATCTCGACGCCGTCCGACCTCTGATCGTCGTTTTGAAAACACCATCGTGTTCGTCATCGAGAGATGAACAAACTCCTTAAAACAATTTAAGAGAAACTCTGTCAAATGCCATGAATTTCGACCCAAAGGCTCAACATTTATTTAGCATCACCGCCGAGAAAATCTTAAATTTATCTCCAATCATTGCTCTGTTTTCGACACCTCCCGCACCATCGTGTTCCTTATACCATTCCAAGCCTGCCAGTGTTCACTTTTTCTAAGTTTGTAGCGGCACGTGAGGGAGGTGAAGCGGTCAAAGTTTTGGACTTGTTGAAATCGAGCTCTCCGTCGTTTAAAATTGTGAATCGAGCTTTGTAAGTGCCTCAAAATCGCTTAAAACAATTTTTAGAAATTTTTCCAGAATTTTTTGGATACCAGGAGACTGTTCACGCACCCCCACGCGATGCCCCTACCCGTGGGGGAGCTTCGAAACTGGTTGGGCAGTGTTGACCGGTTTGACCGGTCGGAACAGGTTTGACCAGTCTGAATCGGTCCGACCCAACCCGACCTGTTGACCCAACTTGTGAAATGTGTAAAAAAACTCGGGTGCTAGTTTTGTAAATATTTTTAAAATGATGGCTAATATATAATTAATTTCTGTTAGGGCGATCTTTGTGTAAATGGTTACGTTGACTGTTGACCACTGTAGACCACCGTTGACCAGAACTTTGACCGGCCATTAAATGGTCGTCGAATTTTTTCGGGTATACCAATCCTAACATTTTTTTATGTCTCGAATTTGTTTTTGGGGTCCATTTGGACAAATTTGAACCCAAAAACCTCCAAATTATTAGTCAAACCCGTTGACTTTGACTTTGACCAAAAAGACAAAATTTTGAATAGTCATATTTTGTGTTTTTCGACGTTCTAAGTTCGATTCTGCAGTCTGTTTTACCAAATTCAAAGCCGAAAGCCTCCAAATTTACAATCAAACCCAAAAAATGCATATGTACTTAAGAGTTTTAGCTTTGAATGATTAAGTAAGACTTGGGACTGATAAATTATTATTGTTTGAAGGTACAAGAGACTCTCCTGATCACTCGACCCAGCTCTTCTAGATCAGTTAAGTTGCGTATGCCAGTATTCACTCGTATAACCCCATAAATCTTATGATTTCGTAGATTAATTATGTTACCCACTAGTAATATAGTGTTATTATGAATTAGGTTCGAAAACTGTAGCAGAGCGTGGCAAGGCCAGTACTCAGTAGATCTACTGTTTTAACCTATTATCGAGGTGTGTTCCCTATATATTACTTAACTGATTTATTTGTTTTATTGTTTTAACATGTGGTACACTAAAATCTATGGTTATTGTTTTATTGATGCACTGACTTAATGTGATGGATTATGTATTATGACTGCTATTTGATTTTTGGTTTGTACTGGTATATGATTACAATGATTAAGGATTTATGGAAATTATGTCACGGTGCAATTGTATTTTGAGATACTGATTTATAAAGTACAGCTTTGATCAAGCTGGAAAATTTTTATGGACCAAATGTGACACTTAGGTAGGCTTTGCGACCCTGAGATCATTCTCGGGTAGGCCCTGCTGCCCTAATATGTGTTCTTAGGTAGGTCCCGCGGCCTCAAAATCTTTCTTGGGTAGGCTCTCAGGCCCTAAGATGTTCCAATTCTTTCATGAGATTTAATGCAATATGATTTTATGAGATTTACTACAATATGATTTTATGAGATTTACTAGACTATGACTTGTTTAGTGTACCTGTCATGATTTTATAGTAATGTGGGACACACTGAGCCTAACTCACTTTTCGAAAATGTTTTTCCCCTTTCAGATATTATTGGTTAGATACCTTGGATCAAGCACTTGGAGGATCGATATATCTCTTGAAGTATATCTGATTGTAAATGATTTTATCTTTCAAGTTGGCTTTATTTTGGTAACATGGGCCTTAATTTAAAGTATTGGATTTTATGATGATTACTCTTTTGCTACTGATATTCGGTTTATCGTGATTTGGATTTTTACGACATGTTTTAAATTAATCTATTATTTTTTTAGTTTTATATTTATGAGTGAGGTTGTTATTGTTAAATTATTATAATTTCATAAATGTCTTTTGGAACATGATTTTAATTTACCGAATAATGTATTTAGGAAAATGTCTTTAAGAATCATAAATGTGATCCATAAGACTTAGTCGAAACGCATAGGCTGGGTCTAGGGGGTTACAAGAAGGGTCAATCAAAGAAAAAACACAAGGCAGACGTGGCTACTTGGAGTGATGATGATGAATCATCAAATGAAGAGGAACAAGAAGTAGTGAACCTGTGCTTGATTGCCACCGAGGAGAATTCTCAGGTAGCCTCTAACTCATTTGATTTAGAAGAGTATTCTTTTGATGAGTTAGTAGAGGATTATACTAGGTTGGCTTCGGATTATGAGAAATTATTTTTGGAATACAAGAAAGATATTTGAAAATTTAAAAACGAAAATATTCTCTTATCCAAGACCAACAATGATCTTGAAAGTAAAATTAATGAATTTCAAATCAAAATCAAAGATTTTGAAAAGAAAAATTATGATTTGCATAATTTACTTTCAAGAGTCAACGATGATCATAAAAAAAAATGGTGTTCTTAAAGCTTCTTTTGATAAAGTTGGAACAAAATGTTTTGAAAAAGGTGAAAATTCAAAATCTAACTATATTAGAAAAAGCTTTAAAAACTACAATCATAGAGGTCCCCAAAGAACCTCTAATGGCAAAATCATTAGAAGTATATGGGTTCATAAAGAACTCATTACTACTAAATATAAAGATATCCTACACAAATGGATACCCAATGGGACTAGGATTTTAGGGACTAATGAATATGAACCCAAAAGAATTTGGGTACCAAAAATAAAAAATTAAACTATGTTTATAGGAAAAGGAGTATTGCTACAAGGAACAAAATACAAGTTCAAATTCATGGTTCCTTGATAGTGGATGCTCAAGACACAAGACCAGAGACAAGAGCCGGTTTATAGAGCTTAACGACAAAAATGGAGGAGTGATAACCTTTGGTGACAACTCAAATGGTTACATTGAAGGTATAGGTACTATAGGTAATACCTCTTCGATGCAAATAGAAAAAGTTTTATATTTGAATGTGTTAAAGCATAATCTATTGAGTATTAGTCAATTATGCGATAAAGGTGTCTTGTTTGAAACTAATGGTTGTAAGTCATTGACATTGCATCTAATCAGATTATGCTTGTTGGTTACAGAATATAAAGCATTTATATGATGCATTTATATTCAATAAATATGACTAATTTTTGCCTAGTTGCTAAGGATGAACATGATAGTTGGTTATGGCATAGGAGACTAGGATATACTAGCATGAATGTTTTACAAAGACTAATTCAAGGAAATCTAGTAAGAGGATTGCCAAAGCTAAAATTTGATAATGATAAAATATGTTATGCATGTGCTAAAGGAAAACATAAAAGAACTTCCTTTAAATCCATTAATGATGTATCAACTCGTAGAGTATTACAATTGATCCACATATATCTTTTTGGGCCAATTAGGACTACTAGCTTGGGTGGAAATAATATGCATTTGTCTTAGTAGATGACTATTCTAGATATACTTGGGTTATATTCTTAAGTACTAAAGATGAAGCATTAGAAAATTTCATCATGTTTTCAAAAGTAATCCAAAACGAAAAAGGTTACTCCATTTCTAGTGTTAGGAGTGATTATGGTACTGAATTTGAAAATCTTGGATTTACTGAGTTTTATAATTCTAATAGTATTAACCATAATTTTTCAGCACCTAGAACCCTCAACAAAATGAAGTGGTTGAGAGGAAAAATTGAACTTTAGAAGAAATGGCTAGAACCATGCTTTGTGAAAACAATTTGCCAAAATATTTTTGGGTAGAAGCCACAAATACCACTTGTTATGTTATTAATCGAGTAATGATTAGGCCTATTTTAAAGAAAACTCCATATGAAATTTTCAAAAATAAAAAACCTAACATTAGCTATTTTCATCCATTTGGATGTAAATGTTTTATTTTAAACAACGGTAAAGATAATCTTGGCAAATTTGATGCTAAAAGTTATGAAGGAATTTTTTTGGGTATTTAATAAAAGAAATTTAGTGGTAGAAGAGTTTATACATGTTGTTTTCGATGATAATTCCCTTCCGAGGAAGGATTCTTGTGTTGATGATGACATAGGTATTGTAAACACACATGACATTGGACATGACGTTGGAGAACCATCATCAAAGGAAGAAATAAAAGATGAGGAAACTCACGATGCTCTCGAGAATCCAACCATTGAAGAAAGGGAAGTCACTTACCCAAAAGAGTACAACTATGTCAAGGATGGTGAGATTATAGGTGATCCATCCAAAGGGGTAACAACTCGATCTTCTCTTAGAAATCTATGTAATTATGTTGTATTTATCTCATGCATAGAGCCTAAGAATATCCAAGAAGCATTAGAATATGAAAATTGGATTATGGCTATACAATAAGAGTTAAATCAATTTGAGAGAAGTAAAGTATGGACATTAGTTGAAAGACCTAGTAATAAATCCACTGTAGGAACTAAATAGGTATTTAGGAATAAGCTTGATGAAAGTGGTAATATAGTGAGAAACAAGGCTAAACTTGTTGCTCTAGGGTATACTCAAGAAGAGGGAATAGATTTTGAAGAGATATATGCTCCTGTAGCTATGATGGAAGCAATAAGAATGTTATTAGCATTTTCATGTTTCAATGAATTTAAATTATATCAAATGGATATTAAGAGTGCATTTTTAAATGGTTTTATAAAAGAAGAGGTGTATGTAGAACAACCTCTTGGTTTTGAAGATTCAAAATTTCCATTTTTAAATTGACAAAAGGTTTATATGGTTTAAAACAAGCTCCTAGAGCTTGATATGAAAGATTGTTAAACTTTTTAATAGAAAAAGGTTTTTCAAAATGAAAGGTTGACACTACATTGTTTTTAAAGCAAAAAGGTAAAGATTTATTAGTAGTTAAAATTTATGTTGATGATATAATATTTGTTTCTACTAATGATGCTCTTTGCCAAAAATTTTCTAAGCTAATGCAAGGTGAATTAAAGATGAGCATGATGGGAGCTTTCATTTTTCTCGGGGCTCCAAATAAAGCAAAAAAAAAAGATGGAATCTTCATCAATAAAGCAAAGTATGTCAAGGATATGCTCAAAAAGTTTGGATTGGATAATGCCAAACCCTACGCCACTCCAATGAGCTCATCTACAAATCTTGACAAAGATGAAGGAGGTAAATGTGTAGATGTTAAATTATATAGGTCAATGATTGGTTCTTTGCTTTATCTAACCTCAAGTAGACTGGAAATTATGTTTAGTGTTTGCTTATGTGCTAGATTTCAATCATGCCCTAAGGAATCACATCTACTAGACATTAAGAGAATCTTTAGATACCTTAAGGACACTCCTAGTTTAGGACTTTGGTATCCTAGAGACAATAGCTTTATCTTGCATGCCTTCTCTGATGTGGATTATGGAGGATGCAAAATAGATAGGAAAAGCACCTTCGGTACTTGTCAATTCCTAGGAAATATGCTGATTTCATGGTTTTCAAAGAAACAAAATAGTGTTGCATTATCTACCACTGAAGCGGAATCCATTTCAGCGAGTAGTTTTTGCGCACATGTTTATGGATGAAACAACAACTTTTAGACTGTGGAATTGAAGTTGGTACCATACCTATCAAGTGTGACAATACTAGTTCTATTTGTCTCACTAAAAATCCCATCCAGTGTTCTAGAACTAAACACATTGAAATAAGACATCATTTCATTAGAGATCATTTCACTAAAAGAGATGTAGTTCTAGAATTTGTAGATACTTTGCATCAAATAGCTGACATTTTTACAAAACCTTTAGATAAAGAAAGATTTTCGACACTTAGGAGAGAATTAGGTTTAACAAACCTATCTTGACTTAGGGTTTAAAATAATTTTAGCATTTTTAATTAGAAGATGAAAATGCTTATAAAAATAACATTTTTGAATACATTCTATGCTAATAGTTAGGGAGAGTTTATAATCCTTAGTGAAAATTAATAAAATGTTTAAATAAAATTTTAAGGTTAGATTTTATTGATTGAACATTGTTAATTTTCGAGATATGAGTTACGAATACCACTAGAGCTAATTAATTTAGCATTCTAAGTGTTTAAAAAACAGATTTTGACATTTTTGTGCAAAGTGTATTGATACCTAGGTATCGATACATCCTCGCTATGTATTGATACACTATGAATGTGTACCGATATATTCCTTGAATTTGTATCGATACACTCAGAAGTGTACCAATACAACCGTCAGGTTTTTGGCTTTAAATCCCTAAAAATAACATTTTACCAAACCCCCAAAACCTAAAACACTCCTGCCATTTTGCCCCTCTCTACTCCAAATCTCCACTTCGCTCAAAATAAACAAAAAAAAGTCAGATTCCAATCGTTTTTCAACTTCTGAACCTGCTACAATCATTAAAGCAATGCAAACAACAACAAAATCCACTCAAATCCGAAATTTCAAGGTAATTTTTCTAAAACCACTATTTTATTGATTTTTGAACTTAAGACTAGATTTAGTTAGTTCTAGTTTGAAATAAATATCGGGCATTATTTATATTATGATTTTAAACTATATTCTACAACAAATTTCATCAAAAACACAAAACAAAATTTCAAATTTTTTTAAAAATTTCGAAATAAAAAAATTATTTTATTTTAAAATTTTTGTTTTTGATTTAATTATGTTGTTTTCATGAAAACTATACATGTTATGATTTTTCAAACATTGTTTTCAAAATAGGTTTCAAATTTTGCCCATTAGGATATTATTTAGAGAACTTTGAATATTGAGGACTCTTATTGAGTTTTGGGATTGATATTGTTTCATAGATATGTTTTAAAAATTGCTGGTATCCTTATCCATTCCGATTTTAACCATGTCTCATTCCAAACGCCCTAGGACATCATCTAGTCGGTCAACCCAACCAACGAACTGACCTCCTATTCCACCTCCCAATCCAAACGAACCGAAAATGACTATGCTAATTTCTTGTTTTAATGAACCTAGACGTCGAGAAAATCTCTACCGTAGGTTTGCTAACCTATTCGAGTCATATAGAATCCGGGAATAGTGTATCCCCTCAATCGAAGCCATGGTTGATATGAAGTTTAAAAATCTTCCTACCCTCAAAACTTGGAAATTCGATAAACTTTTTCAGCTAGAACCTGTCGTCTTTCACCAACTCGTCCTTATTTTCTATTCTAATGCGATTTGTGTCCAAAACGAGTCTCATACTGCCACCGTTAGTATTCGGTCTTATCTATTAGGCCAATACATTCATATAGACTCTGACTCAATCGCTAGGACTTTTGGTCTAGATAACGAAGGTTTAGATAACGAGAAAGAGATTGTGGATACCCGTTATAGAGCCAAGGCTAGCGCGAGTACGTTGGTCGATCACCATGATCGTTTTCTTGACATAATTATCTCTTGGTGGTTTAGACCATCCAGAGGTAGATACTCCACCCTTAGAGTTTAGATTTATGGTGGATACATTGTATCCAACATAATAAGAAAATAAATTTGCAACAAATTATTTTTGCTGAGTTAGTAGAAACCGTAAACAATGTCCCATCTAAATACATCAAAACCTTAGTTTACGGTTGTCTTCTTAGTAATCTTTTTATCAAATCCAAGCTTAGGGTCCATCTTGATGTAGTCATCCCTCTTAAGAACCAAATAAATCTCAAAACCTTGCATAAATTAGGATGGTCCGGGGATAGGGATCAATGGGTTCGATCAACCCAGAAAACACCGGGTGCTAGCTCTTCAGAAGCTGCTCCAGCACCGGCACCAGCTGCTGATGATGATCCAGAGCTTGAAGAGATTCTATGGGACATCGACGATCCCATTAACTTAGCCGAGGTTGAACCAATTTAGCAAGAGATGCCTCAATACTTTCGATCGTTTATGTAGACATTTGACTTGAGGTTTACATCCATAGGGTCCCACTTAACCGCTATGGGGGTTTAACAATTGGAGATTCAACGGGAGATGAGAGCTAACAACGAAGCAACGAACGAAAAACTCAATATGCTCACACTAGAAATGGCTGCTCTTCGAGCACATTTTCCTCCCGACCCACTAATGGATGACTAAATTGTTTCTTGCTTAGTTTTCATATGTTGAATTTGAACTTATATTGTTAAAACATTTTGAATGTTTTGGATTTGTGTGTTATGGATGTTTGGATGATTAAACTTGGATGTTTATATATATATATAATGGTTATTTGGATTTAATTGTTTGATTTTGGTTTGGTTGAATGTTATTTGAACTTATTTTCATGTTAAAATATGCATCATTCACATTTTAGACACATTATGTCGATTACCATTACACATTTATGAATATATTTTATGAACTAATGGCTAATCTTTCTCTTGATTGTGATCTTAGCAGCTTATGCTATATCTATATAAATCAATTGGCTATTTTCCTTAAAAACTTGTTTAAACGTTTTATAGAGTCTTTTTGATTTAACAAAAAAGGGAGAATAAAGTAAGGGGGTAATTTTAAAAATTGATTTCAAAAATGATTTTCAAAAAGAAAATCTTAAAATTACTAAAATGTTTTGTTATATCAAAAAGGAGGAGATTGATGAAAACATTTTGATGTTTTGATATAACAAATAAAGTATTATTGAATTTTAAGATTTTAAATTCAATTTTTAAATTATATATTCGATTAAATTATTCGAATATAAAAAATATTACTCAAAGTTTTCAAATGTCAATCTTAATCCTTACTTAAGTGTAAAATTGCGTTTTAATCTTAAAATATTTTTGAAACAATTTTTACAAAGTATTTCGAACCATAATCGGGCCAAAAATAATTTTTACAAAAGGATGTACCGATACACTCCCATATGTACCGATAACCCATATTTCGAATGTAATTAGTGTACCGATACATAACCGATGTATCGATACACTCCAAACTCCGAGAAACATCGAATGCAATTAGTGTACCGATACATCTGTGATGTACCGATACACTTAGTCAACTAATGGTCAAAATATTTGAATTTTATACTGTGTGTACCGATACACTTTGATAGTGTACCGATACACCTACGCTCACGACATAATTATTAAATGGAAAACATACTACAACGGCTCTATTGACTTCACCAATGATCTCCAACGTTCAGAAATGATCCAAGGTGTATTTAAACAAGCTCAAGAGCCACTGATCAATAACAAGAAACAAGAATTGAGAGAGAATCAAAGAGAGAGCCTTAAACTTATTGTTTGAGCATTTCAAGCCTATTTTCATTCAATATTCATTTTGCTTTCAAGAACATCATTTGTGCTCAATTGTATTCATTCATGATTGTTCTTTCTTTGTTCTAGAATTGTGCAAACAATCTACCTTGTGAGGTTTTCTGTAAGTTTGCGAGATTTGTAATTTTCTTTTGGGAGAGAGTGTTCTCAAGAATTTGGGGTACAATTCTTGAGGGAGTTGTAAGGTTACTCTTTGTACTCAAAAGAAAAACAAATTAGTGAATTTGTGGAAAATCCTTAGTGTGGATAGCTAAGGTAGTGGACGTAGACTTTGGTTGAGAAAGTCGAACCACTCTAAATCACTGTGCAAATATTTTTAATTTTTTGTCAAAACTTCCACCAAAATTTTTATTGCCAATTCACCTCCCCTCTTGGCTATTTCATCGATTGATTAACTCAACAAAATTTTTATTTATTATATAAAAAAATCTTACTAAAATTTAAAAATGTCAATATTTTTATTTATTCAAAAAATTCAAGCCTTATTTTAAATATTAAATTGGAGTTATTTAAATGTATATATATAATTTATTTACTAGTATATGAGCACTTGCTAAACAAATCTTTATTATTATAAAACTTTGTCTTACTTCAATTTAAAAAAGTTGATATTTTTAACTTATTAAAAAAACTGAACAGTTTTTTCATGAAGAGTTTAGGTTTTTAAAGTTTCAAATCAATTTAGAAAAAACACTTCCAATACTAAAAAGATTGGTAAAAGATAATCAATATATCATTAAATTATTAGAATATCATTTTCTATATCATATCATTACCAAATAATAATTTAAAATAACAAATTACCAACCTCACTTTTTGAAAAGATTTTTGTTGTTTTTGGAAAAACAATTTTCAAAATCCAATTGTTTATTTGGGAACATAATTCATGCAGGTATATAATATAAGAATGCTCGTCCAATAAAAATTGGCATTACTCGTAAACAATTTTAACCTGAATTCAACAATAAGATGCAAAACCAAGTTCCAGGCACAACAATTCCATAAACACCACAAATATAAATGAATAATGGTAAATTGCATAACATCAAAGGAGGTGCAAGCAATGTGTACAAGAACTTCAACAGCGAGCTAATATTGCCATAACAATACGGAGCCAACGCCTTATTCTGTAGTTACATAGTTTTACCATACATACCCTTTGGACCAGAAGTATACTTTTTCCCAGCGGTCCGTTTTGTCTCTATTTATTAACTTACACATCAGCAGCCTTTGTAGTAGGTAAAGCCTTCGAACGACCATTCATTTGGGCACGTTTAGCTTCCGCATCTTTCACAGCTGCCTTAATTGCATCTTCTGCAAGCATACTACAGTGCAGCTTAACTGGTGGAAGTGAAAGATGTTTCGCGATCTCCCTGTTGTTTTACGTGCAACACAGTGGCAAATTTGCATTACATCATGATTACATTTGATTGGACTAAAATTTATATACAAATGAATCGAACCATTGGTTCCAAAGAAACAAAAAGAGACTCATCCACCCCGCACGTCCAGGCCATAAAAAACAAACAGCGTCCTTTGATATCTACCTTACGTTTCCTTACTTCATTTATTCTACCATATGTTAAGCTTCCAACTAATTAGTTCACATATAAGTTATGCATTTCCCTCAAAACTAGATGGGAACATGAGAACCTGGGCATTAGGCTCCACATTTGGTGGATGATCCCACACAAAAGAGCCAAGTTAAAATCCTAACTTCCGCAACTTAAAAACAAGGGTAACACAACAGTTGGCTAAACATGAAAGCCATGCATTAACTTATGCATACTATGTAATTGCCGTAAGACTTAAATTTGGACATTTTTAACTATTTAGACAATCATATAATTACAATTTAAACCAACATCCGATGCAATGAAAAATGAAAATAACATCAAAAATGTCTTCTCATGACTAATCGTAACTATCATATTGATCCTGTTGATAGTCAAAAGTCATAATCTAAAGATTAATTAGACAAAAAACTCAATAGAAAAATGTTAAACAGCCCTTTATGCACGGAGTCTCTAACTTCTAAGAATTGATAGACACCACTTGGCCTTAATATCATTGTGTATACACAGGGATAATAAGGAAAACCCTAGAATTATAGACACCTAACAAGCACAATTTAATAAAAGCATACTAAAGCTGCATGTAATTAATGTTATCCCTTCTTAAATGCAGACATGGCTGAGTGAAAGACTGGCCAAACAATTGTAAGAAAAGAAGTTAAAAGACAGAAAGAAGATGATGTTTCCATAGAAATATTTCAAATACAATGTTCATATAAAATAAGAAAAACAACAGATGTGTAAGATCAAATTGATTAGTCATAAACAGATTACACTTAAGTAGTTTCAAATACCAGATGAAAAAGAATTCTACGAAGTATCCTCGAAAAGGATTAGAATTTAAGTTTGAGATAAGGAAATAATACTTACGTGTTTTTAATGGTAAGCACTTCGTCCATACTTTTCCCTTTCACCCATTCAGTAGCTGCAATATGAAAAAGCCCCAAGTTACAACATATCTCTACAAAAAAAAAATAAAAATTGAGGGCCATTTGAAAATTAAAAAAAAAGCTCACAAATGTAAAATACGGAATGACATTAATGAATAAAAGTAAAAGTTTAAACATTGCAATCAAAATAAATACACATTTTTTTCAGTTGGTTTCTGAAAATTGCTTTTTCTGCTTTTCAAAATCAACAATAATTTATCATATTTATTCCATAGTAAAGTAAAATCGTGCATTTTCTTTATGAAAAAGCATATTTAATTTATTAACATAAGTATTTGCTTTTGTTTTGGATGGGAAACAAAATTTAAGCTTCAAAATAAAAACCTATCCGTTATTCTTTCTACTCTCTTTTGTGCATTTCCTACTGAAATCAGACATAATTCAATCATACCGCATGTGAAATTTAAATTTGGACTAATTTTTTGGATTTGGAAATTAACTTAAGAGCAGAAAACGCAAATAACCTAAATGAATAAATATCAAAGAACCGATTAAAACAGATTCCATCCATATATCCAAATAACCATAAGTATTAAGGAAATGAAAAACAGTGACATGCCGACAGAAGAAGACGCAATAGCCGACCCACAACCAAAGGTTTTAAAGCAAGTATCAACGATTTTCCCTGATTCCTCGTCGATTTTGATTTGAAGCTTCATATCATCTCCACAAGCCGGAGCACCAACCAGGCCGGTACCTACGTTGGGGTAGTTCTTATTGAAGGAGCCAACGTTACGAGGATTGTTGTAGTAATCGATGACATTCTCGTGTTAAAAACGCGGTATAAAACGAAGGGGACGCGATGGGACTTCCCGTGACGCTGTCCCGAGCAGCCTGTTAGTCAACAGCCTCAGCATTCTGGACGTCGATATTGTAGCGAATTAGCTTTTTTGGGGCTGAGCTAGGGTTTGGATTTGGGAAAATCGAAATTGTACGCAGAGGTTGATATATAGAGAGAGTGTGAAGGGCAAGCTACATTTGACACGTGGATGCTAATGGATATATTTTGGTCTAAAAACGGGTAAAGTCTATAAAAAGTCTCTAAATTTTAGGATACTTGTATTTTGGTCATCTAACTTTTGAAACTAGTAATATAATCACAAAACTTTTAATTTCTTTTTATTTTGGTCCCTTCCCTTATCTTACATTAATTTTTGTTGACATGACACTTAACTGTCGTTAAACCCCTCTCTTTTTCTTCTTCTTCTTAAATGATCATGGTAACAGACTAGTAAAACTCCCTATCCCACACCATACAGTGAAATACATGAGTTATAAATAAAGTATACTTAAAGAAAGCAAGTCAATTGAAGCAATATGAGCTACCTGCAAAATGGCAACACATAATGCTCGGGAACAATCGATGCTTCAAGTGTCAGTTTCTCACCATATAAATCCCCATCTAACACTTTTGTATGGTCAACGACAAAATTCTCCAAATTTCCCCAACATCAAAGATAATTCAAGTACCCTTTTCCCTAGATTCAAAATCGTGCATATAATGAACCGTAGAATGGTCACCTTAGGTAGAGTTGTATCGAAGTTGTATTCAATAGTAGTCACCCTAATATGTGTACAAAAAAGAGGAACAACTCTACACCTTTACTTTTGCTACATAGAATAATTTTTTTCCCACCGAAAGCATGTGAACTAGATACCAAGCGGTTATGACTATTTTGCTGAACCAAATCATATTGGGTAGAAAGCATGCATGTCCGGGTATGAGTGTTATTTTAATAAAAACATGTTTGTGTTGATACCATGATGGGATACATGTTATATTTTGAATAACACTTTTATCTTTATCAATTATTTTACATGTACTAATTAATTTTTTTCTCATTTTTTAGTCATTTTCACCTTTTTGCATTGCATCATCGTTATAGCATAACATGAAAGTGTTGATCCGCAGACGACTCTCTAATTGGAATTTTTTTATAAATAAAGAAAAAGTTTATCAATCAAGTAATTGCATACACAAACATGCATTGTTGACTAATTGAAGCTTATAAGAAACAAAGAGGAAGTTCTCTTGATGATCAAACATCAAAGTTGATCGATGGAACAACATCCAAATTTAAAGGGGTTGTTACTTGATTCAAACAACGATGCAACTATAGAATTTGGCCTATAGTTGTTACTCTTTAATCATCAAGACCTAATGCACAACTCCAATGACATAGGGGCATAATCTGAGATGGGCCATGTTTTGAATAAAGTTTCTAGACAAGTCTAGAAGGACATAGAACACTTGAGGGGCATAGTTTTCGAGAACAAAGCTCTTAGAAAAAGATCAACCTACTTTAGACCAAGCGTACAAGTAAAACCATATATGTGAAGATGGATTATCTTGAATAATAAAGATTTTTGTCTATAAGAACACTTGTTCTATGATATTCATCTTTGGGATTAATACCATTTTGCATTTGCATTGCATTTTTAGTTTTTGCATGCAACATTCATTAAAACATGGGAATAACTTGTTAAAGATTCAGTGACAGAAATTCATGAATGAGATATTAGCACGTGTTAGGATAATTGAGGAACTCCAGGAACAACTTATCAGGACTCAATAAGAGATGATCATTTAAGCAAAAATGTTTCAATATGAGTCAAGAGATCAAATCTCCAAAAATTGATGAACATGTTAACTATAGTGAGAGGTGGTGAGAGATTATTAGAGGATTCTGTTGTGCAGGAAGAGGCGAAGGATTTGAATCAGGATCTGAGCAATTGTGGTAAGGATAAAGTGGTATTAGCTGGTGAAAATGAGACTATTGAGGTGCAAAGTAGCTTAAATAAGCATCATAAACCATATGTGCTCCTAAAAGACACTGGTAAAGTGATAATGAGTGAACAAACAACAAATGATAAGATTTTTCTTATGAGGGATGAGGCTCACCCAAAAAAGAAGACATAGATGAAGATCAAATGCTAGTTAAGGAAATCAAAAAGAATAAAAGGAAGAAGCCACCACTCGTCCTTATGCCTTAGTCGTACTCATATTTGTTCCCTTTTCTCTTCAAGACTCATCTTTTAGCGCTTATTCCATCGATAGCAGACAATTATGATCAGTCAAGTGAGCAGAGTGTCGAGGATTCATTCAAATTCACTCTTGGGTTGCCAGCCATTCCACAGAGCATTGCCAAGCCTTAAGATTAAAGGTTCAAAGTCTTATCACAGAGGGGTTGCTGTGATTTGAAAATGGAAGACCTAAACTCCTCGAAAGCTTAAAACATACCAATAAGTCTAAGGAGATAGAGAACCATGGACAAAAACATGCATTCAAATACTTAAATAAGACCTGAATTGTGATTCAAGAGACAAAAATTCGAGAGCAATCATTAAAAAAACCATTCATTTCAAATTTCCCTTTTACTATGTTCTCTGGTGGATAATAAGAAAAAGATGAAATATAAAAAGCCTTTATTCGATATTTCTTCATTACTGTGCAGTGAGACGTATTCCAAGTTATTTGAATCTCAATTGATTGTTCCTCTCTATGTTAAACCTATGAGGCCCCTATATCCAATATGGCATAATGAGAAGGTTACTTATGAGTATCATGTCGAAGCATGAGGGAACTCTATTGAAAGGTGTAATAAATTCAAAAAACAAGTCCAAAGCCTTATATGTCGTGGAGTTACAGAGCTTGATTCCAACAATTTCTCCATTTTTTTTGTCAGAGTTGGAAATTAATGACCTAGTTGAAGCTAACATAATCAATACAAATTAAGATTAAACAAAGAAATAAATGAAAAAGGAAAAAATATCATGTCTAATAAAATCAAGCACCAAGATGTATGTTGAGTAATAAGGCATCCCGATATGAATCAAGATGAAGTTGTTGCATCCACCGTGAAGCTTTGTCGCACTAGTATGAAAAAACATATTATTTTGTCTGGATTCGTTTTTCTTTCTTTATCTTATGTTTACAAGTTTGTAAGCCATTTTAATTTTTTGAACATATTAAATAAAATGTTGTCATCTAAGTTTATGATTAATGAGCAAATTTTAATCTTGAAATTCTTTAAAAATCAACTGAATTAAATGATATATTGAGATTCAAACTTATAGCCTCTTTGGCAAGTGGAAAGATTAAACTCTCATAAAACAATGATCCTTGATCCTCCTCCATATGATACACCCAAACATCATACCCTTCTATTGCAAGAGTTGAGATAGCATTCTCCTCTCGCGAAGAGATGATCAAAGGGCTTTGCATTCAGGTATTTATAATTGAAAAAAATGGGGAATATTGCATAAGAGGTTGCAAAGCTGATTGGTTTCTACTTTTATTAAGGACATTTAATGATGATCATAATCTTCACAGATGGAATAGTGGAATAGATAAATTTAGTCTAGGTCAGTTGATTTGGAATTGAATTCTAAGGTTAAAATTTTATGACCTTCAATGACACCCACACTATAACAGGTTCTTCTCGATAAGCTTAAAAAATTAAATTTTTATACCCAGAAAGTTAATATAATTATATATATGTATATATGTAATAATGTTGAGCTATTCCACTAAACAAATTGGCTATAGAGGTAACTCAAAATCCCTAGCTTTATGAATATGTTAGTTTCAAACCATGACATTCATTGGATACCTCACAATCCGATGTTTGATTTGCTGTGTTTATCAAGTCAAAGAATTTGTTATGTTACGAACCCTTCAGCTACGTCGAAATAAGAAAAATGAAATGAAATTTAATAAATTCAAGCAAATGTTAAAGTTTGAGGTTTAAATGAATAAAGAGTTTCGGTGAAGATGGACTAAGGGAGTTGAGAAATACATGTTATAGTCAAATTCACACAAGCACTTAGAAAATTTGTTTTTAGACTAATATTTTTTCACTGCCTCAACTAAAGGAGCCTATGAAGCTTAAACAAATGACAAATTTTACAGAACAAAATAAAGTGTTCTAAAAGGACTAGCAATTGAGTATGCTAGTTGCATCATTTTGTCTGCATCTAACTAAAATGACAAGCTTTGAAGAAGGGGTGTGTCACAATGTTCACATGGACAAAGAAAAATAAGGCAGCTTAATGAAAGAAATCATAGAATTTAGGTAACCAACCTAAAATCAACTCATCAACCCTATACACTTGTCAAAGGGTCATAACTTTGAAAAACTAAAAGAGTAGTTAATTCTTTGATATCTAATGAACTCTTGTTTTGTAATTTGTCTCAATTGTGAACCTAAAGGAAGGGACACCATTTTTTAAAACTTTATCAAACATTTTTCAAAATTCTTTTATAATTTTTTTTTCAAAATTTTATTATTATTTAAAATTCTTTCATAAAGCATTTTCAAAATTTCTTCATAAAAAATTTTCACCTTTTGAAAAAGAAAAGAGGAAGAAAAACATCTTCAAACAAGACAACCTCTCTGGAATAAATCTTGGCAACTGATAAACGTCTCTTAGACATAGAAGCTCATTAACAGAACTAGGGAAAGAAAAGCAAAATTTTTGGGGCAAAATTTGTTGGGGCAAGAAGAACAAGTTAACACAAGTCAAGAATTTCAAGGGATACCCTATATTTGATATTAATCTAATCATTTCAAGAAGATTCGACTTTTTCAAAAGACTTGGTTCTCAAATCAAGTCAGAAAAGTCAAATCGAAGGCACCAAAAAGAGGCACCAAAAAGTAGAATGGTTAGCACGACTAAGCACCAAATAGTACAGGGACTTTACCACCAAGGTTAAATAGTGTAGGGACTTTCACTAAGTTTAAATAGTACATGGACCAAGGACATCAAAGTAGATAATACGGGAAATTTCATTTGCTATGACTAAAGATTATTCACTAAAACGTGATAAAGTCTTAGTTCTCAAATTGAATCAAGAAAACATGTGTCGCCACATACATACAATTTGCATCTTTGCATCAAACATTCATCATCACATATAACATAAGAAACTTTCATTTACCTCTCACAATGATGCTTTTAAAATTTCTCTTGAAATTTTATCTATATAAGACCATTTCACCTCTCACGAGGAAAAAATTGAATGTTTATTTTCAAAAAGATCAAAACCTTCATATGAATTTCATTCTGAAACATTCAAAATAGTTTCATCATGAACATTTTTTAAGCATTTCAAGAAAGAACAACATCATCATAAGCGACCAGATTCTCTTCAACGTGAACGAGCAGTTTCATTTTCAAAATCAAAAGATAATCAAATTTCCTCAACGATAAGGAACAATGTTATCCTCAGATGTGCAGTCACCCAAATATGACTAGACGTCTTCAAAATGAAGGAATAATGTCGTTCACTGACTAGACCTCCTCAACATGAAGGAGAAATGTCAAAACCAGATTTGACATTGAGCAAATCACTCCTAAAGACAGTCAGATTCTCTGTAACGTTAATGAGCAGTGTTGTTTCCAACATCAAATTATCTCTAAGCAAACATATTTCCTCAACAAGAAGGAATAGTGTTGTTTTCGGATGCGAAGTCACTAAAATACAACTAGACGTCCTCAACATAAATAAATAATGTTGTCCACTAACTAGACCTCCTCAACATGAAGAAATAATGTCATCATAAGCAATCAATTTCTCTTCAACATGAACGAGAAATGTCATTTCCAACATCAAATTATCTCAAGACAATCAGATTTCCTCAACAAGAAGGAACAATACTGTCTTTAGACACAGTCATTCAAATATGGCTAGTTGTCCTCATCATGAAGAAACAACGCTATCAACAAATATCGATTGTATCCTTTGAGATTGCTTATCGTAAAGTAAAATTTCATCTTGCTTGTCACAGTTTCCATTGAAACACATAACAAATTTTTCCTCACTCGAGGTAGTTTTATCTCAAAAGAAATTTTTTATCTCACATGGGATAATTTCTTTTGAAACTCAATTTGTCTCGCTTGAGATAGGGTCTATTGGATTCTAAAGCATTGACATCATTTCTCTTGAAACAAATTATGTCTTGCTTAAAATTTTCTTTCGCTTGAAAGTGCAACTTTTAAAATTTTTAAAATTAAACTCTTTTGAGAAATTTTCTTTTGAAACATAATTTTGGAAGCATCTCCCTTAAGATAATGATCATTTTTAGTTTCTCTTGAGACAATGTCAAATTTCAATGCAAAAGGTGAAACCGAACAAAATCTCATAGTCTTTTTATCTTTGTCATATTCTTGTTAACACAAAAATGGGCAAAGAGAGACAACTGTAGACACCCATTTTTTGTTCAGGTTTTAATCATTATTTTTTATTACTATTTTATTAAATATTTAATTATATTTTTTTCTTTTTTAGGCCCAACAAGCATCAAACCCAAACCAAATTAGAAATTAGGCCCAAAACCAATTTAACCCATTCAACTTAAACCAACCCTAACCCTAGCCTACCCCTGCTACAGCCGCCTAGCCCTATTACCGCTGCCAAGAAGTCATTGATGTCACTATTAACAGGAAAGCCTACAACCAATGTCACACATCGTCGCCTCCAGTCATCATTACCTAAAGTGAAAACAAATTAAATGAAAAAATGAAAAAAAAATCATACCCATACACCTTACCCAACCATCAAATCGAGCCTCACCATAAAACCCGAGGAAGAATCAGACAAAAAAAAGGTGAGACCATTAAAAAACACAACCATATAGAAACCATATCCATTTTTTGAACCGAAAACAGAGAGAACCAAGAACTAAAACGAAACCAAAAAAAAAAGACAAAAGGTCTTACCGTGTTCAAAAGCTGGAAAGCAAAAGGGTCACTGGTTTTAAAAATTTCAAAAGGTATAATGCTAGTTCTGAGCATTTGGGTTTAGATTTAGGAAAAAGTGGTTTTGGTTTTGGGTTAAGGAGGGAAATAGGAGCATTTTAGGGTGTTCGTTTCTCCTCTGGCCATCATGAGCAGTGGTGGAGGACATCGGTGGACAATGGTCGTGCCTGCGGTGAGGGGATAGTTGAGAGAGTTTGTGAAACCCCTCTCTCTCTTTTGAGAAATAAAAAAAAAGTAAAATGGGGTTTAGGGGGTTTAAGGAGGTTATAAATGGGTATTTAAACTCCACCTAAAACGATGTAGTTTTGGATTAGGGTAACCATGCCAAACTTTAGGGGTTATGTACTCGATAACAATCTCACTATTTGTAACCCTTTTTATTTTAGTCATAAAATGAATTTGGGTTTTACTTATTTCAAGCATGTTTGTTTTCCCTGACTTATGTTTCAGTCCCTGTTTCCTTTTTGCTACATTTGTGATGATTTTCAAATTTGGCTTCTAATTTTTCAAGATATTTGTTTTAGTCATTGATTTCCATTTGTAGAAAATGCATGTCTAATTTATGTTTGGAACCTTGTATTTAGTATCGTATTTGTTTTAGTCATTGTTTTTTATTTAATGTTTAAAGTTCATGGGTTTATTACAAATTTAATCTGCATTGCTTTGCTTCTTTTATGGTTAATCCCTGCATAATTAGGTTTTAATTTCTTTTTATTCTCGTCATGTTTATATTATAGGTGTGAAAGTATTGTAATTTTTTTTTAATTTATGTACTATATGTGTGGTAATAGGCTAGTAATAATAATATATTAGTCACTATATTTTATACATATATAAGTTACGTGTAGTATAAATATATATATCTTAGGTTTGCTTTATACCTCATTGTATTAATGGTATATTTGCCGTGTACATATACAGGGCGAATCTCATTTTTTATATGTTATATACTAACGTATTTATATCTTACTATATTTTTTAATATAAGAAATATATATTGTATATGTTATATTTGTTTTATACATGCATTTTATAAATATGTATACATACTTTTTTTATCTTTTAAATAATAAAATTATTTTCATAAAAATTAAGTTATATATATTTTTGAGGAATATCCCGAACAAAGAGCGGTTCATGGGAAAACCTCCAAAAATATATGGAGTTAGATTCCTTAAAGACATACGAGAGAGGGAACATCCGATCAATTATTTAAATATTGTGTGTGTCATTTATTTATTTATTTGTCATATTATATATGATATTTCATTTATCTTGTACATATAATTTATTATTGTTGCATTTTATAAATCATGCATCTATTTTACTTGTTTTTAATTATTCAAAGGTTATGTCGTCTCGTGTCGTGTGTTAACGAAATTACATCCAACATAATTGGATCTCAATTTCCGTTAATCCACATAGGAAGAGTACATCCTTTTTTAAAGCGGAGTGAATTAAATCATTTTCTATCGAGTTAAATATATTTTTTAAAATAAATTCACTCATTTTCAAATTATTCGAAATAAAAAGATGGCAATTTTAAATTTTGGATTCAAATATATAAAGTTTCACTTCTTGGAAAACGTATAATCAAGAGGTATCAATTTTGGGCATTGTAGGGTGCTAATCATTCCACACGCGTAATCGACTCCCGAATCATTAAAATTGAATTTCTGGTAATACACAGACCTAATTTTTGTCTTTAAAATGATTTTAAAAGATATTATTTGGTGTTCGATCCAGGGTTTCCAATACTGGCCGAATAGCGGTGTTGCGACCGTTATATAGCAGTCGCAACGGTGTCCAAAACCGCTATCGCGGAAAATAACGGTGTGAAGCGGGATCACACCAATAGCGGTGGATCGCGGCCACAATTTAATGGATTGCGGCCAATCGCAGCAATACTGGACCGCTATTCCCATATTATTCTGTTATTTTATTTTTATAAAAAACAATTTTTTATTAAAAAAATCAGCTCATTCGAAAAAAATTAATGATCGCGATATCCGTAATGACCGTAATAACATCCGTTATATCCGCAACTGTGATAAACGCGACCGAAAACGTGACCGCAAACGCTATTTAAAACTGGTTCGATCAACCTAACACAAAAGTCGATGGAGACTCCAAATTTAAAATTAAACCAAAATCCAAAATTTCAATTTAAATAAAAATCTAAATATTTTAAAATAAAATCATAATTATTTTTAAATTAATTTATATAAAAAAAATTATTATACCAGCTGATACATACCATGGACTGAAAACATACAGTTCATGACACCTGCAATTTCCAAAATAGGAAATAAGCAACACTTATTTTCACTGAAGAGACGAGAGAATAGATTATTCTTTTCACTGAAGAGACGAGAGAATAGATTATTCTTTGTAAATGAAAAGGAAAGTATAACAAGAGGGGTTGTATCAGGAAAGACAAATTAATATACGATTAATATACGATGTTACTGGATACATTAAAAGATATTTAATAAATTTGGTTTATCGCTACCTATTATTTTAACAGACTAATAATGTTGTAGGTACAAAACATGAAAATCTATTAAAAAAATTAGTAACCGGTAAACTTTGGTTATCGGTAAGTATCGATACATATATATAAGTGTCCATACTTATTTCACTGTGGAAAACATTAATTTAAGATTATTTTTTGAGTGAGTTTTAAGATATTAATTTAGTAATTATACGTTTTTAATGATTTATTTTTATGTTACGGTATATATTATTATTAAATTAAAAATAATAAACATAGATATTACATATTTATTATTATCTTTGGTTAAAATTGTTAAATTTACATTCTAAATAATATTTTATAAAATATAAAATCAATCAAATAATTTTTTGTGTAAATGAAATTATTAAATTAATATTGTAGGTGTAAAACATGAAGCTCTATTAAAAATTTTTGAAACATAAATTACATAACTTTCAACAAAGTATCGATACATGTACAAAAAGTATCGATACTTTCAACATATCCAGTACCTCTTTACCGGTTTTTTCATAATGAAACTGGTTTTGTCATATTTTTACCTGTTATATTGTAAAGTACCGATACATTTTTTTTATAAAGTATCGATACTTTCAACATATCCGGTAGCTCTTTATCGGTTTTTTCATATTGAAACTAGTTTTGTCATATTTTTACCTGTTATATTGTAAAGTACTGATACATTTTTATAAAGTAGCGATACTTTCAACATATCCGATAGCTCTTTATCGATTTTGTTGTAATAAAACTGGTTTTGTCATATTTTTACCTGTTATATTGTAAAGTATCGATAAATTTTATAAAGTATCGATACTTTCAACATATCCGGTAGCTTTTTACCAGTTTTGTCATAATGAAACTGGTTTTGTTATATTTTTACCAATTATATTGTAAAGTATCGATACATTTTTATAAAATATCGATACTTTCAACATATCCGGTAGCTCTTTACCGGTTTAGTCATAATGAAAATGGTTTTGTCATATTTTTACATGTTATATTGTAAAGTATCGATACATGTACAAAATGTATCGATACTTTTAACATATTCGGTAGCTCTTTACCGATTTTGTCATTATGAAACTAGTTTTGTCATATTTTTACATGTTATATTGTTATGTATATCGATACATTTTTATAAAGTATCGATACTTTATAGGCGTTATTACTGCTTTTCTTTTAAATTCCAAAAGTGTCGATACTTATTTAAATGGAATCGATACTTTCAACATATCTGGTAGATAGTTTAATGTAATAGGTAGCGCCTATTTTTTTACCGTTTACATTATTAGCAACCTTCAAAAAAACCGGTAGGTATTTTAATCTAATAAGTAGCGCAATTTTTTTTACCATTTACATTATTAGCAACCTTAAAAAAAACACGTAGGTATTTTAATGTAATAAGTAGTGCCTATTTTTTTTACCGTTTACATTATTAACAACTTTAAAAAAAACCGGTAGGTATTTTAATGTAATAGGTAGTTTAAAATTTGTTAACATTTATTCCTAAGGTAAGTTTATCATAACTGATAACAAATTAAGTAATTAATTACTTATTTTGTTATCTTCAGATTTCTAAGGCCCTATCAGCTTTAATAATACGTAACATATTACGTTACATAAGCACTACCTAATATGTTATTATAATTGATAATGTTTCTAGTAATTAACCGGTTATATTATTCTTGGTAACATTTTAGGCGTTTACCTAATATGTTGTAATAATAAATTAAGTAATTAACCTATTTTATTATATAAGCGCTACCTAATATGTTATTGTGCTTAATAATATTTCCAGTAATTAACCGATTATGTTATCCTTGGTAACATTTTAGGCGTTTACCTAATATGTTGTAATAACAAATTAAGTAATTAACCTATTTTATTATATAAACGCTATCTATTACGTTATATAAGTACTACCTAATATGTTATTGTGTTTGATAATGTTTTCAGTAATTAACTGGTTATGTTATCCTTGGTAACATTTTAGGCGTTTATCTAATATGTTGTAATAACAAATTAAATAATTAACATATTTTATTATATAAGCGTTATCTATTACGTTATATAAGCGCTACCTAATATGTTATTGTGCTTGATAATGTTTCCGGTAATTAATCGGTTATGTTATCCTTGGTAACATTTTAGGCGTTTACCTAATATGTTATAATAACAAATTAAGTAACCTATTTTATTATATAATCGCTACCCATTACATTATATAAGCGCTACCTAATATATTATTATATTTGATAATATTTCCGGTTAAATGATATAACATAACCGATCTATATTTTAAACGGTCACTTGTTTATCCAATCACGCCATTTTTTAAACGTCGCACAGCAGATTTTCCCATAGAGAGCCTCTACCAATGAAGAGAATGACATAGCGGAGAATCCGAACTGTTGTCCTTTCTTGCAAAAACCAAACTAGTGCAATGAAAATAATAAATCCTGGGGAATCGATTACACGGATAACAAAAATGTTAGAACCTCTAGCTGTTTGACTAATGGTTATAAAATATTATGTTATCACAAGTTTATAAGGGGTACTCACCGATACAAAGTCCCCGATTTGTCTACTGTTTGAATAATCATACACATCACAGGTTAAAAGTTTGAAAGTGCTGATATCCACTTTTTAGGAGGAGGAGAAGAAAAAGAAAAAGAAAACAGAGTTAACTTGCCACGTCAGTAAAAAGTAACGGGAGGAAACTACAAGGACCAAAATGAAAATAAACTAAAAGTTTAGTAATTATATTGAAGGTTTCAAAAGTTGGGTGACCAAAATGTAAGTGTCCTAAAAGTTTAGGGACTATTTATATAATTTATCCTAAAAATTATTGAGTTTTTGTTTTACTAAATCATAAATTAATTGATGTTTGATTAATAGAAAAACTAATTGTTTAATATCTAAACTACTCGTTTTTGTCTGTTTTAGTACTTTAATTTTTTTCAAAATCATACCTAACGTTTACTTTTTTCATTTTTACACCTTGTCGTTAAAAATTTAACGGATGGGCTTATATAGTATTTTTTTAATTATTTTTAAAATTATTATTTAATTAATCAACATAACCCTAACATCTCTAATACTATAACAAAATGTCGGCAAGAATAATAGAGAAGAGAGAAAGCTTGCAAGTATAATAGAGAAGAGAGAAAGAAGTATTCTCGGCGTTTCGTATCCATGACGGTCCGTAATAACTCGAGAACGAAGAAAGTGAAGAGTGAAGAACAAAAGGAAAAAAAAATCAGCAAAATTAAGGAAAAGAAAAAAGTCACCAGGGTGAACCTTTGGGTTCCTGACGGTGATAATTTCGGTGAATGGACGACCAATTAGAACAATAAATTACGAGAGAATGACTAGTTGACCAACATAGTCTAATTTCTGGTCCATCAAACGATGGGCCATAGATATCAAAAGATGAAGAAATTGAAGAGTCCATTGTAGATCTGGAGAGATTGAGTGATTCCCAATTAAATGAAGCTAGAATCACGTTCAGGGGTAGAAAAGGTGAGGGCTGGAAAGTTTGAGCTTCATCGACCGATGTATGCGACAATCGATGGAGCTTCTCATCGCTTTCTAAGTATAATTAAATATTAATATAAATAATGATTTAACGTTAAAAAATTAAAAATTATCGTGTAAGTTATGTCGCTAAGTTATTAACTTATGACATCAAATTTAATTAAAAGTATATATTATTTATATTTATACCAAATTAAATTAAGTATTTACCGTTTACTTGAATCAGTTTTGATTAAAAATTATTGAAATATCATGGAAAATAAGATAAATTATATAAATGATCATCAAATTTTTAGTATGTTTGAATTTTAATCATTAAACTTTTAAAACTTATATCATAATCACTAAACTTTTAACTCGTTACTAATACATTCATTGTCGTCATCTGTCATTAAAAAAATCGATGTGACAAATTTTCCTTCACATACAATCTTTAGATAGAGAATTAGAATCATTATCACTTTCCAAGCCTTCATCTTTAAAGTTCGACTTTAAGCCTTCATTTTATTCGTAGTTTACCCACTAATATAACATCAATTAATTTATGATTTAGAAAGAAAAAAAAACCTCAATAAGCTTTTCTTTTTAGGTTATAATAAAAAAATATATTGAGTTTTTTTGTTGTTTTAAATCATAAATTAATTGATGTTAGATTAACAAATAAACTATGTGTTTAATACTTAAACTATTAGTTTTGGTTTGTTTTTAATGTCTTAATTTTGATTTTCTCCAAAATCACACATAACGTTTTTTTTTTCATTTTTGTATATCATCGTTGAAATTTTAATGAACTGGATAATGTGACAAATTTTATTTTTTAGTTTTTAAATTACTATTTATATTATTATTTAATTAATCAACACAACCCTAATATCTCTCAAACCATAACCAAATGTCGGCAAGCATAATAGAGAAGAAAGAAGCCTGGAAGTAGAATAGAGATGAGGGAAAGAATAATTCCCATCATTTCGTATCTGTTACGATCGATAATAGCTCGATAATGACAACAGTGAAGAGTTGAAGAACAAATGGAAACAAAAATCAGCAAAACAAAGGAAAAAAACAAAATGGGTTAACCTTCGGGTTCATGACGATGATAGTTATGGTAAACGGATGACCAATTTGAACGACAGACCATGAGAGAATGACGAGTCGACCAACATAATCCAATTATGGACCATAAAGATCAAAAGATGAAAATATTAAAGAGTCCATTGTCAATTTGTGATGATTGAGCGATTCCCAATGAAACAAATGTCAGAATCACATTCAAGGGTTTGAAAAGGTAAGTGTTGAAAAGTTTGGTCTTCATCGATCGACAGATGCGACGGCCGATGGAGCTTGTTACCGGTTTCTAGGCAAGATTAAATAATAATATAAATGATGATTTTAAAATTTAAAAAAATAAAAATTCCCATTTCAATTATGTGGTTAAGTTTTTAAGGCGTAGTACTAAAATGAAACAAAAAATAAATAGTAGGTATGATTTTGAAAAAAATGATAGTTTAGATATTAAAACAGACTAAAACTGATGGGTTTTGTATTAAACGTATAGTTTATTCTTGATTAATTTATGACATTAAATTTAATTAAAAGTATATATTATTTATATTTAATATCAAATTAAATTAAGTATTTACTATTTATTCGAACCAGTTTTGATTAAAAAAATATTAAAATATCAAGAAAAATAAGATAAATTATATTAATGGTCATCAAAATTTTAGTATATTTTTATATCGGTTATTATACTTTTAAAACTTATAATACAATCACTAAACTTTTATCTCGCTATTAATACAGTCATTGTTATCTGTCATTAAAAAAAGTCGATACGGTAGTTTCTCCTCCACATACCATCTTTAGATAGAGAACTATAATCGTTATCGGTTTTCAAGCCTTCCTCTTTAAAGTTTGACTCTAAGCCGTGTCGCTCACCATCTCATCATCCATATTGGCTTAACCCAAAACGAGTTCCATGGGTTAATTCCCAGCATAACTCAGTTTCACACCCGTAAATCTTGTAGTGTACCAAACGGTCCAGTTAAAGTTGCTCACCTAAAACCAAAAATTGCTTTTGTGCGTTATCTTTTCTTTTACTTATTTTACTATGATTTAAGAACATAAACCTTTTATGAAACCATATGTGGGATATTAGCAATTAGTGGTCTATCCTTTGTACAAAGGGTAGTCATCAGAGAGAACGAAAAGGATATTAGCAAATTGATGTTTGGAATCATCAACATAATTGATGATAACATCAACAATAGAGAGATGGAAAATGGTTCCATCATGGAGATATGGCTTTCAATTAGTGGTTGATCTCGTTGCCAGATGATCTTCATTGTTTTCAACTGGCAATCGACTCGTTGCCTTATGATCTTCACTGTTTTTGACAGGCGGTTGATCTCGTTTTCATCATTCCCAAAAGAGAACCATAAGTTTTTGTACCTTCCCCTTTCATTTTGTTGTCCCATTTACCGAAATTAATATCAATGCTGGTGTTACAATTTCTTGTGTGACCATTTGCCTGCATTTTGTTGACAGGGTGATTAAAAAATGTCATTTGCGGTTATTATTTGATCATTTGTTTTCAATTAGTGTTAGTGAGTTATAGGATTATGTTCTTTTTCGTTTACTGAGTTATAGCATTTGTTTTTGGTCAGTTATGTTTGACATCAAATTTGATTGTGGGTATATTTTCTTAATTTCGAGTATTTTCAGTTAGTACTATTATTATTTAAACCACATACTCAATGATGTTTCTAAATTGAAAGAAGTAATATTTTTTGTTGATGTTATTTATTTATTTCTGAGCATTTTCTCTTGGCTATTTTACCAATATTTGTGGCATCAGATAATAAGGTTTCTATGCTTAAAAATTTAGTATTTGACAAAACCAACCCAATAACACAACTTATTCCAATTTTCAAGGGTGAAAAATATCATTCTTTGGAGTCTCAAAAAGATGTTTAAGTCTCAAGAACTATGGGACATATGAAAAATGGGTGCGACGTGCTAGATCATACATATAGTTTATATATATAAGTATATACATGCATCATACATATGTACATACATGCATATATATTTACTATATAGTTTATATACTTATATTTTATAGTTTACATGCTTTATACTTCATATATATACACACTTTTATATATATATATATGTTTTATAGTTTATATACTTTATACTTTATATATTTACACACTTATATATTATATATATTCTTATATATGTATATATACTTATATTATATATATATATATATTATAAGTATAATGTATACTCATATTACATACTTCTATAAGTATATGCTTATATTGTATGCATAGGTATTTTGTACATTATATATATATAATGTGTGTGTCATATTATCACAACATTCATCAAACATATATATATATAACTTTTGAAATGAATGTAATTAAACCTATTTTACAAATTTTCTTCGTATTTAATAATTATTTCAATTTCTATTTGTGTTGTTTAATTTATATACATTTAATTTATAATTTCATATTTTTTCAATTTAGTCATTAAAATTATATTAGTATATGAATTTGTCTCATACTTATTTATAATTTTGTAATTTACATCATACCCTATAAATCACATAATAAACTTCGTTTCAAATTTTATAAATTATATTATTATCTCAAAACCATATAAACTTTTGTTCACCAACCTTTTAAATGGATGCAATTTAGTCCATTTTTATATTAATTTCAACTTCACATTTTAAAATTATTTCAACTTGATCCCTCATTAATGTGTGTTGTTTAATTTATTTAAATTTTTGTCTATAGTTTCATGTTTGTTCAATTTAGTCCTTAAAATTATATTTTTCTATTAAAATTGATCCATGATTATATATTTTTTATAATCTACTTTTTATCATATACAATTACAAATTACAATTCAACGTTCATGAAAGGCAAAAAATAATTAATCCAAAAATGACTCCATCTGAAGTTAATCCATATCGGGTAAGATCCGTTTTGACCTTAACTGACATCGATTCGAACTGAAATTAGCCTGGCCTAAACCTGAACTGATTTGACATAGACCCAACTTGATCTGAGTTGAACCATCAAATTGACCTAACTTGACTTGTATTTGATTTGACCTGACCTGATAGGATCTAACTGAAACCTGAATGATTACTTGATTTCAAAACCCTACCTGTAACAACCCAAAAAAATTATTATAATTTAAATTAATTGGGTGAAATTTGAGGGTCACATTAAAATTTTTCAAAATAAGTAGGCCATTTTAGAAGTTGAATGAAATTCAAGGACCAAGCCTTGAACTTCACCATTTAGTGTGGACAAACACTTCTTCATATGTGCGTGAATTGGTTTCTGTTTGCAAAATCAAAAATTAAAATTCACAAATATTTCCTCTTCCGCACCCCTACTTCCAAAGCCGATTCCGACGCCGTCCGGCCACTGATCGTCGATCCGAAATCACCATCATGTTCATTGTCAACTGGTGAACAAAACCTCGTAAACCGATCATAGCGAAACGTTCTCTAACGCCGTGAATTTTGACTCAAAGTTTCGCCTTTTTTTAACACCACCGCCGTGAAAATCGTCAAATCATCACCGATCGTTGCTCCATTTTCGACACCTCGTGCACCATCGTGTTTCTTGTGTTGTTCCGAGTCAACCGGTGTCCTCCTTGTCTCCGTCGTCGGTGGCGCATGAGGGACGTGAAGAAGTTAAACTTTCTGATGTGTTGAAATCGAGAACTCCACCATTCAAAATTTTGAAACGAGCTTGGTAAGTGTCTTAAAATCGTTTAAAATATTTTTAGAAAATTTTCGAGAATTTTTCGGACACTGTTCACACACCCCCACGCGTAGGGTGTTCAAAAATAGGGTGTGGCAGCTTCGACCCGTTGACCCGGCTCGACTGCCTGACCCGTTGACCATTGATCGACCATTGACTTTGAGTGTTGACTTTGACCAAAAAGTTAAATTTTTTGAAAAGTCATATTTTATGTTTTTCGACGTCCTGAGTCCGATTCCGAAGTCCGTTTTTCCAAATTCAAAATCGAAAGACTCCAAATTATCAATCAAACTCGTTGACTTTGATAAAAAACACAATTTTTTTGAAAAGTTATATTTTAAGTTTTTCGATGTCCTGAGTCTGATTCCAAAGTCCGTTTTACCAAATTCAAACCCGAAAGGCTCCAAATTGACCCGTAAACCCGAAAAATGTATATTTATCAAAGTGTTTTAATTCAGTTAATTGAACTGAATGGTGAAGGACTAATTATTGTTATGATATGTTAAAAGGTACTCGCAGATCTCCTAACTGTTTCACTGCTCGACCCGATTCATTTCGATCTGCTCGTCCACGAGAGGCTGTGAATACTCGTATAGTTCTGTAACCCAGTTAGTTATTCTGTTTAGAATATTATCCTGAATATGACCCTATTATGCTACGGCCTAGGTTCCCGTTCAGTCATAAAGACTAGTGAAGCTGGTGCTCGATAGATCTTCCAGACTGAGCCTATTATTCCTTGTGTGCAGTATAAATATTTTAAATATATGTTTGAAATCTCATGTGCACATGATTATTTTCTCTATTTTGAAATACAATGTTTGATCTGATTTGAAATACAATGTTTCATCTGATTTGAATACTGTATGATTTATCTAATTCCAGATTTACTGAAATATAAAGCATGATATATCGACTTATTATTTCTGGATACTGGTTGACTGAACTGATGATCTGTATGAACTATGAATTACTGTTACTACTGGTTACCGTCTGAAAAATGTTTTCTTCGGGGTACTCTAGGTTCTGGTATTAAGACTCTGGCAGGTTCAGTCGCTGTTGGTAATTCCTCGGATAGGTTCAGCAACGACTGATAATTCCCTATGGACCTAAGTCGAGCCTTGGGTAGGCTCTACGACCCTGAGATTTTCCTGGGTAAGCCTTTGTGGCCCCGAGAATTGTCTTGGGCAGGCTCGTAGGCCCCAAGGTACTCCCTTAGGTTGTGTAGTTCTGGGGAACTGCACCAGGCGTTCGGTTTGAGGACGATTGGGAGTTTTTAAATTAAAAACTCCTATGATGTTTTAATGAATGTGATCTATACAAGTTTTAAAAATCATAATTTTATGTTTTTATTTATGCACTGTTGGGACACACTGAGCCTCTAGCTCACTTTTCAAACTATTTTACCCCCTTTCAGATACTCTCAGATAGACACTCTGTATTAGGAACTTGGAGGATTGGTACATTTATTTCAGATCATTGTGTTGTAATATTCTGTCTTCTGAACTGCTTTTAATTATGACGACATGTGCCTTATTTGTGAAGTATTTATCGTTTTATGATGTTTACTGGTTTTGCTACTGATATTTGATTTACAATGCTTCAGATTTTTATTTCATGTTTTATTTTACCGAGTCTCTTTCATTTTTATATTTACGAATTGAGTTTTTTATTGTTAATTATTATATACTTTTACAAGTGCTTTTTATAATATAATTTTAAATTAACGAATATTGTTTTAGTAAAAATGCCTTTCATAATATTTAATGTAATCCGCTAGACTTACTCGAAACGCATAGGCTGGGTCTAGGGGATTACATTTAATTGGTATCAGAGCTTTTGGTTTTTAAACCTTGGACCGTGAATGAGTCCAAACCAAAAATATGATTTTGAAATGTTTTATAAAACAAGTCATTAAGGCCATGTCAGAAAGTTTTTACGATTTAATTGTGTTCGTGACTCCAAGTGCCAATATAACCCTAGGTTTTATCTTCTGTAGTAAATCTGAGATCCACCAAGATGAGTGTTAGAAGTGGACGTCGATCTAGCCGTGGGCGAGGTCGATTGACTAGATTTACAATCCCGGTAGATGAGATACGTGTAAATCCCCTACCTCCGATAGATGATCCTACTCCTAAGACCTCTACGAATCTGCCTCTGGTATTCGCATGAATACTCCGATAAGAGGAGCAGCTGGTATTGAGCCCGAGTCTACCAGAGTTGTATTAAATGAGAATTTTGGTAGACAATTTCTTCAGTTGATTCAGGGAGCTGTCAGAGCTGCTGGCGTTGTACCCGAGGTTCCAATCTCTCAGACCCTTATTGCAAATAGAGTCAGGACATTTAGTGGCCTTACTAGTGAAGACCCGACTGAGGCCGAGGATTGGCTCAGTGATACTGAGCGACGCATGGATCAGTTAGGATTAGATTTGCGTCGACGTTATTTAGGAGCAATTTATATGTTGGACGGGAATGCCCACACCTGGTGGGAGTCTGTGGTCAGTAGTGTTCTGACCGATCGTTTGACCTGGGATTTCTTTAGATAGCGCTTTAGGAGCCCCTTCCTAGGAGAACGTTATTTAGCTCAGAGACGACAATAGTTTCAGGACTTGGTTCAAGGAGATATGACCGTTTATGAGTATGAGATCGAGTTCTTTAAATTGCTGAAGTATGGATTCAGTCTCATACCTATTGAGAGAGATAGGTGCCGAAAGTTTGTGTAGGGACTTCGATTCGTGATGCGTGATCAGGTAGTTACTCATCAAGATGAGGTATTCGATATTGTAGTTGGAAGAGAAAAAGACGCAGACGAAGTCGAGGCTTCAGCACCTGACAGTGATAGAGTAGGTCGAGATCGATCTAGGAAGCCTTCTGGTCAGTCTGCACCTTTTGCACGCCCTGATAAAAGATCTCGTACTGCTTTTCATCATATGAGTCAGTCTGATTCGAGGACTGCATCTCCTCCACCTATTGTAGCTAGTTGAGAGGATTATGTATATTCCACTCAGAAATCAATTTGCGAGTTTTGTGGAAATCGACACAGGGGAGAGTGTCGTAAGAAGATGGGTACATGTTTTCGTTATGGATCTAGTAAGCACTTACTTAGGGATCGTTCATATCCAACTCATGTCGATCGTACACCTGCTCAAACTCCTATGCATTCTCAGGCCTCTGTTCAGACTCCAAATATTAGTCATAGTCAGGGTAGGACTTTCGGATCTGTTTCTAGGGACGACAGTAGAGACTGATCACATAGTAGAAGACCAACTACTTCTGAGGCTCGACAGCCGGCTCTTGTTTACTCTACTCAATGTTCTTGTGATAAATTTGAGCACGAGACTTCCGCAGGTATATTTATTATTATTTCTGTTTCATGCCATGCATTTCTAACAACACCCTTTCTACACTTGAGTTTCATAACATAAGACCCTAAGACTTTGGATTAAGGCACCGAGACCCTATTTCTACTCTGAGTCTATTAAGATCTTCTGTTATTGTCAAATTAACTTTGTCCAGTAAAGGATCTATCAGAGAAGTAATCTCAATTTCCTATTCGATTATGATGAATTTCAAGGACGATATTTCTTTTAGATAGGAAGAATTATAACAACCCGAAAAAAAATATAATTTTAATTAATTGGGTGAAATTTGAGGTCACATTAAAAGTTTCCAGAATAAGTAGGCCATTTTAGAAGTTGAATGAAATTCAGGGACAAAGCCCTGGATTTCACAATAGTGTTGGCAGACACTTCTTCATATGCGCGTGAATTGGTTTCTATTTGCAAAATCAAAAATCAAAATTCACAATTATTTCCTCTTCCGCATCCTATTTCCAAAGCCGATTTCGATGTCGTCTGTCCACCGATCGTCGATCCAAAACCACCATCGTGTTCATTATCAACTTGTAAATAAAACATCGTAAACCGATCGTAGCTAAACATAGTCCAACGCTGTGAGTTTCGACTCAAAGTTTCACCTTTTTTTAACACCACTGCCGTGAAAATCGTCAATTCATCACCGACCGTTGCTCCATTTTCGACACTTCGTGCACCATCGTGTTTCTTTTGTCGTTTTGAGTCCACCGATGTAGTCCTTGTCTTCGTCGTCGCCGACATGTGAGGGAGTGAAGAAGTTAAACTTTGTGACGTGTTGAAATCAAGAACTACTCCGTTCAAAATTTTGAACTGAGCTTGGTAAGTGTCTTAAAATCGCCTAAAATATTTTTAGAAATTTTTTAGTCACCCTAGCACTGTTCACGTGCCCCCACGCATAGGGGGTTCAAAAATGGGGTGTGGCAACTTCGACCCGTTAACCCGTCCGACCCGACCTGTCTGACCCGACTGCCCGACCCGTTGATCGTTGATCGACCATTGACTTTGACCAAAAAGTAAAGTTTTTTGAAAAGTCATATTTTATGTTTTTCGACGTCCTGAGTCTGATTCCGAAATTTGTTTTTCCAAATTCAAAACCGAAAGCCTCCAAATTATCAGTCAAACCCGTTGACTTTGACATTGACAAAAAAGACAAATTTTTTGAAAAGTTATATTTTAAGTTTTTCGATGTCCTGAGTCTGATTCCAAAGTCCGTTTTGCAAAATTCAAACCCGAAAGGCTACGAATTGACCCGTAAACCCGCAAAATGTATATTTATCAAAGTGTTTTAATTCAGTTAATTGAACTGAATGGTGAAGGACTAATTATTGTTATGATATGTTAAAAAGGTACTCGGGGATCTCCTAACTATTTCACTGCTCGACCCGATTCATTTCGATCTGCTCGTCCACGAGAGGCTGTGAATACTCGTATAGTTCTGTAACCCAGTTAGTTATTCTGTTTAGAATATTATCTTGAACATGACCCTGTTCTGTTATGGCCTAGGTTCTCGTTCAGTCGAAATGACTAGTGAAGCTGGTACTCGATAGATCTTCTAGACTGACCCTATTATCAAGGTATATTCCTTGTGTGCAGTATAAATGTTTTAAATATATGTTTGAAATCTCATGTGCACATGATTATTTTCTCTGATTTGAAATACAATGTTTGATCTGATTTGAATACTGTATGATTTATCTAATTCCAGATTTACTGAAATATAAAGCATGATATCTCGACTTATTATTTCTGGATACTGGTTGACTGAACTGATGATCTGTATGAACTCTGAATTACTGTTACTACTGGTTACCGTCTGAAAAATGTTTTCTTCGGGGTACTATGGGTTCTGGTATTAAGACTCTGGCAGGTTCAATCGCTGTTGGTAATTCCTCGGATAGGTTCAACACCGACTGATAATTCCTTATGGACCTAAGTCGAGGCTTGGGTAGGCTCTGCGGCCCTGAGATTTTCCTGGGTAAGCCTTTGTGGCCCCGAGAATTGTCTTGGGCAGGCTCGTAGGCCCCAAGGTACTCCCTTAGGTTGTGTAGTTCTGGGGAACTGCACCAGGCGTTCGGTTTGCGGACGATTCAGAGTTTTTAAATTAAAAACTCCTATGATGTTTTAATGAATGTGATCTGTACTAGTTTTAAAAATCATAATTGTATGTTTTTATTTATGCACTGTTGGGACACACTGAGCCTCTAGCTCACTTTTCAAACTGTTTTACCCCCTTTCTGATACTCTCGGATAGACACTCCATATTAAGCACTTGGAGGATTGGTACATTTATTTCAGATCATTGCGTTGTAATATTCTGTCTTCTGAACTGCTTTTAATTATGACGACATGTGCCTTATTTGTGATGTATTTATCATTTTATGATGTTTACTGGTTTTACTACTGATATTTGATTTACAATGCTTCAGATTTTTATTTCATGTTTTATTTTACCGGGTCTCTTTCATTTTTATATTTACGAATTGAGTTTTTTATTGTTAATTATTATATACTTTTACAAATGCCATTTATAATATAATTTTAAATTAACGAATAATGTTTTAGTAAAAATACCTTTCATAATCTTTAATGTAATCTGCTAGACTTACTCGAAACGCATAGGCTGGGTCTAGGAGATTACATTTAATTGGTATCAGAGCTTTTGGTTTTTAAACCTTGGACTGTGAATGAGTCCAAACCAAAAATAAGATTTTGAAATATTTTACAAAACAAGTCATTAAGGCCATGTCAGAAAGTTTTTACGATTTTAATTGTGTTCGTGACTCCAAGTGCCAATCTAACCCTAGGTTTTATCTTCTGTAGTAAACCCGAGATCCACCAAGATGAGTGCTAGATGTGGACGTCGATCTAGCCGTGGGCGAGGTCGATTGACTAGATTTACAGTCGCGGTAGATGAGATACGTGTAGATCCCCCACCTCCGATAGATGATCCTACGACCTCGATGAATCTGCCTCTATTATTAGCATGAATACTACGATAAGAGGAGCGGCTGGTGTTGAGCCCGAGTCTACCAGAGTTGTATTAGATGAGAATTTTGTTAGATAATTTCTTCAGTTGATTCAGGGAGCTGTCAGAGCTGCTGGTGTTGTACCCGAGGTTCCAATCTCTCAGACCCTTATTGCAAATAGAGTCAAGACGTTTAGTGGCCTTACTAGTGAATACCCGATTGAGGCCGAGGATTGGCTCAGTGATACTGAGCAACGCATGGATCAATTAGGATTAGATTTGTGTCGACGTTATTTAGGAGTAATTTCTATGTTGGACGGGAATGCCCACACCTGGTGGGAGTCTGTGGTCAGTAGTGTTTCGACTGATCGTTTGACCTGGGATTTCTTTAGAGAGCGCTTTAGGAGCCCATTCTTAGGAGAGCATTATTTAGCTCAGAGACGACAATAGTTTCAGGACCTGGTTCAAGGAGATATGACCGTTTCTGAGTATGAGATCGAGTTCTTTAAATTGCTGAAGTATGGATTCAGTCTCGTACCTACTGAGAGAGATAAGGGCCGAAGGTTTACGTAGGGACTTCGATTCGTGATGCGTGATCAGGTAGTTACTCATTAGGATGAGGTATTCGATATTGTATTTGGAAGAGAAAAAGACGCGGAAGAAGTCGAGGCTTCAACACCTGATAGTGATAGAGTATGTCGAGATCAATCTAGGAAGCCTTCTGGTCAGTCTGCACCTTTTGCACGCCCTGATAAAAGATCTCGTACTGCTTTTCATCATATTAGTCAGTCTGATTCGAGGACTGCATCTCCTCCACCTATTGTAGCTAGTTCAGAGGATTATATATATTCCACTCAGAAATCAATTTGTGAGTTTTGTGGAAATCGACACAAGGGAGAGTGTCGTAAGAAGATGGGTACATGTTTTCATTATGGATCTAGTAAGCACTTACTTAGGGATTATTCATATCCAACTCATGTCGATTGTACACCTGCTCAAACTTCTATGCATTCTTAGGCCTCTGTTCAGACTCCAAATATGAGTCATAGTCAGGGTAGGACTTTCGGATCTGTTTCTAGGGACGCCAGTAGAGCCCGATCACATAGTAGAAGACCAACTAATTCTGAGGCTTGACAGCCGGCTCTTGTTTACTCTACTCGACGTTCTGGTGATCAATTTGAGCACGAGACTTCCGCAGGTATATTTATTGTTATTTCTGTTTCATGCAATGCATTTCTAACAACACCCTTTCTACACTTGAGTTTCGTAACATAAGACCCTAAGACTTTGGATTAAGGCACCGAGACCTTATTTCTGCTATGAGTCTATTAAGATCTTCTGTTATTGTCAAATTAACTTTGTCCAATAAAGGATCTATCAGAGAAGTAATCTCAATTTCCTATTCGATTATGATGAATTTCAAGGACGAAATTTATTTTAGATGGGAAGAATTATAACAACCCGAAAAAATATATAATTTTAATTAATTGGGTGAAATTTGAGGGTGACATTAAAAGTTTCCAGAATAAGTAGGCCATTTTAGAAGTTGAATGAAATTCAGGGACAAAGCCCTGGATTTCACCATAGTGTCGGCAGACACTTCTTCATATGCACGTGAAATGGTTTCTGTTTGCAAAATCAGAAATCAAAATTCACAATTATTTTCTCTTCTGCACCCTATTTCCAAAGCCGATTCCGAGGTCGTCTGGCCACCGATCATCGATCCGAAACCACCATCGTGTTCATTATCAACTGGTAAACAAAACCTCGTAAACCGATCGTAGCAAAACATAGTCTAACGCTGTGAATTTCGACTCAAAATTTCACCTTTTTTTAACACCACCGCCGTGAAAATCGTCAATTCATCACCGATCGTTGCTCCATTTTCGACACCTCTTGCACCATCGTGTTTCTTGTGTCATTTTGAGTCTACCGATGTACTCCTTGTCTTCGTCATCGGCGGCCCTTGAGGGAGGTGAAGAAATTAAACTTTGTGACGTGTCTTAAAATCGCCTAAAATATTTTTAGAAAATTTTCGGGCACCCTAGCACTGTTCACGTGCCCCCACGTGCAGGGGGTTCAAAAATGGGGTGTGGCAGCTTCGACCCGTTGATCGTTGATCGACCATTGAATTTGACCAAAAAGTTAAATTTTTTGAAAAGTCATATTTTATGTTTTTCAATGTCCTTGGTCTGATTCCGAAGTCCGTTTTTCCAAATTCAAAACCGAAAGCCTCCAAATTATCAGTCAAACCTGTTGACTTTGACATTGACAAAAAAGACAAATTTTTTGAAAAGTTATATTTTAAGTTTTTCGTTGTCCTGAGTCTGATTCTAAAGTCCGTTTTGCCAAATTCAAAACCGAAAGGCTCCGAATTGACCCGTAAACCCGAAAAATGTATATTTATCAAAGTGTTTTAATTGAACTGAATGGTGAAGGACTAATTATTGTTATGATATGTTAAAAGGTACTCGGGGATCTCCTAACTGTTTCACTGCTCGACCCGATTCATTTCGATCTGCTCGTCCACGAGAGGCTGTGAATACTCGTATAGTTCTGTAACCCAGTTAGTTATTATGTTTAAAATATTATCCTGAATATGACCCTGTTATGCTATGGCCTGGTTTCCGTTCAGTCGAAAAGACTAGTGATGCTGGTGCTCGATAGATCTTCCAGTCTGACCCTATTATCGAGGTATATTCCTTGTGTGCAGTATAAATTTTTTAAATATATGTTTGAAATCTCATGTGCACATGATTATTTTCTCTGATTTGAAATACAATGTTTGATCTGATTTGAATACTGTATGATTTATCTAATTCCAGATTTACTGAAATATAAAGCATGATATCTCGACTTATTATTTCTGGATACTAGAACTAATCTCAATTTCCTATTCGATTCTAATGAATTTTAAGGAAGAATTTTCTTTTAGAGGGGAAGAATTGTATCAACCCGAAAAAAAAAATATAATTTAAATTAATTGGGTGAAATTTGAGTGTCACATTAAAAGTTTCTAGAATAAGTAGGCCACTTTATAAGTTGAAAGAAATTTAGGGACCAATCCCTGAATTTCACCATTTAGTGTCGGCAAACACTTCTTCATATGCGTGTGAATTAGTTTCTGTTTGCACAATCAGAAATCAAAATTCACAAATATTTCCTCTTCTACACCCCTACTTCCAAAGCCGATTCAGACGCCGTCCGACCACGGATCGTCGATCCGAAACCACAATCGTATTCATTGTCAACTGGTGAACAAAACCCCGTAAACCGATCATAGTAAAACATTGACTAACGCCGTGCATTTCGATACAAAGTTTCGACATTTTTTAACACCACCGTCGTTCCGAGTCCACCGATGTCCTCATTGTCTCCGTCGTCACCGCACGTGAGGGAGGTGAAGCATTTAAACTTTTCAATGTGTTGAAATCGAGCTCTCTACTATTCAAAAATTTGAACCGAGCTTGGTAAGTGTTTTAAATTCGCTTAAAATATTTTTAAAAAATTTTCAGGAATTTTTCGACTCAAAGTTTCACCTTTTTTTAACACCACCGCCATGAAAATTGTCAATTCATCGCAGATCGTAGCTTCATTTTTGACACCTCACTCACCATCTTGTTTCTTGTGTCATTTCGAGTCCACCGGTGTCCTTCTTGTCTCCGTCATCACCGGCGTATGAGGGAGGTGAAGAAATTAAACTTTCTGATGTGTTGAAATCGTGCACTCCACCATTCAAAATTTTGAAACGAGCTTGGTAAGAGACTTAAAATCATTTAGAATATTTTTAGAAATTTTTCGGGAATTTTTCGGACACCCTAGCACTGTTCATGCACCCCCACGCGTAGGGGGTTCGAAAATAGGGTGTGGCAGCTTCGACCCATTGACCCGACTCGACCCGTCCGACCCGACTGTTCAACCCGACTGCCGACCCGTTGATCGTTGATCGACCATTGACTTTAACTGTTGACTTTGACCAAAAAGTTAAATTTTTTGAAAAGTCATATTTTACGTTTTTGACGTCCTCAGTCCGATTCTGAAGTCCGTTTTTCCAAATTCAAACCTGAAAGCCTCCAAATTGTCAGTCAAACCCGTTGACTTTGATTAAAAAGTCAAAAGTTTTGAAAAGTTATTTTTTATGGTTTTCAATGACCTGAGTCTGATTCCAATGTCTGTTTTGCCAAATTCAAACCCGAAAGCCTCCGAATTGACATATAAACCCAAATATATTTATCAAAGTGTTTTAATTCAGTTAATTGAACTGAATGGTGAAGGACTAATTATTGTTATAATATGTTAAAAGGTACTCGGGATCTCCTGACTGCTTCATTGCTCGACCCGGTTTCTTCCGATTTACTCGTCCACGAGAGGCTGTGAATACTCATATAGTTCTGTAACCCAGTTAGTTATTATGTTTAGAATATTATCCTGAATATGACCCTGTTCTGCTATGGCCTAGGTTCCCATTCAGTCAAAGAGACTAGCGAAGCTGGTGCTCGATAGATCTTCCAGACTAACCCTATTATCGAGGTATATTCCTTGTGTGTTGTATAAATGTTTTAAATATCTGTTTGAAATCTCATGTGCACATGATTATTTTCTTTGATTTCAAATACAATGTTTGATCTGATTTGAATACTGTATGATTTATCTAATTCCAGATTTGCTAAAATGTAAAGCATGATTGCACGACTTATGAATTTTGGATACTGGTTGACTGAACTGGTGTTTTGTATGAACTCTAAATTACTGTTACTACTGGTTACCGTCTAAAAAATGTTTTCTTCAGGGTACTCTGGGTTCTGGTATTAAGACTCTAGCAGGTTCAGTCGCTGTTGGTAATTCCTCTGATAGTTTCAGCAGTGACTGATAATTCCTTATGGACCTAAGTCAAGCCTTGGGTAGGCTCTGCGGCCCTGAGATTTTCCTGGGTAAGCCTTTGTGGCCCCGAGAATTGTCTTGGGCAGGCTCACAGGCCCTAAGGTACTCCCTTAGGTTGTGTAATTCTGGGGAACTGTACATGGCATTCGGTTGGAGGACGATTCAGAGATTTTAAATTAAAAACTCCTATGATGTTTTAATGACTGTGATCTGTACTAGTTTTAAAAATCATAATTGTATGTTTTTATTTATGCACTTTTGGGACACACTGAGCCTCTATCTCACTTTTCAAACTGTTTTACCCCCTTTCAGATACTCTCGGATAGACACTCCGTATCAGGCACTTGGAGGATTGGTACATTTAATTCAGATCATTGTGTTGTAATATTCTGTCTTCTGAACTGCTTTTAATTATGATGACATGTGCCTTTTTTGTTAAGTATTTATCGTTTTATGATTTTTACTGCTTTTGCTACAGATATTTGATTTAAGATGCTTCGGATTTTTATTTCATGTTTTATTTTACCGGGTCTCTTTCATGTTATATATTTACGAATTGAGTTTTTTATTGTTAATTATTATATACTTTTATAAATGCAATTTATAATATGATTTTAAATTAATGAATAATGTTTTTGTAAAAATACCTTTCACAATCTTTAATTTAATCCTCTATACTTAGTCGAAACGCATAGGCTGGGTCTAGGGGGTTATATTTAATTGGTATAAGAGCTTTTGGGTTTTAAACCTCGGACTGTGAATGAGTCCAAACAAAAAATATGGGTTTGAAATGTTTTACAAAACAAGTTATTAAGGCCAGGTCACAAAGTTTTTACGATTTTAATTGTGTTTGGGACTCCAAGTGCCAATCTAACCCTAGGTTTTATCTTATGTAGTAAACACGAGATCCACCAGGTTGAGTGCTAGACGTGGACATCAATCTAGTCGTGGGCAAGGTCGAGTGACTAGATTTATAGTCCCGGTAGATGAGATACGTGTAGATCCCCCACCTCTGATAGATGATCCTCTGATATTAACATGAATACTCTGATAAGAGGAGTGACTGGTACTGAGCCTGAGTCTACCAGAGTTGTATTAGATGAGAATTTTGGTAGATAATTTCTTCAGTTGATTCAGGGAGCTGTCAAAGCTGCTGGCGTTGTACCTGAGGTTCCTATCTCTCAGACCCTTATTACAAATAGAGTCAGGACGTTTAGTAGCCTTACTGGTGAAGACCTGAATCAGGCTGAGGATTGGCTCAGTGATACTGAGCGACGCATGAATCAGTTAGGTTTAGATCTGCATCGACGTTATTTAGGAGATTTTTCTATATTGGATAGGAATGGCCACACCTGGTGGGAGTCTGTGATCAGTAATGTTCTGACCGATCGTTTGACGTGGGATTTCTTTAGAGAGCGCTTTGGGAGTCCATTCCTGGGAGTGCGTTATTTACCTCAGAGACGACACTAGTTTCAGGACCTGGTTCAGGGTGATATGACCGTTTCTGAGTATGAGATTGGGTTCTTGAAATTGCTGAAGTATGGATTCAATCTGGTACCTACTGAGAGAGATAGGTGCCAAAAGTTTGTACAGGGACTTCGATTCGAGTTGCGTTGTCAAGTAGTTACTCATCAGGACAAGGCATTTGATATTGTAGTTAGAAGAGAAAAAGACACGGAGGAAGTCGAGGCTTCAGCACCTGACAGTGATAGAGTAGGTCGAGATCGATCTAGGAAGCCTTTTGGTCAATCTGCACGTTTTGCATACCCTGATAAAAGATCTCGTACTACTTTTCATCATATGAGTTAGTCTGATTCGAGGCCTGCATCTCCTCCACCTATTGTAGCTAGTCGAGAGGATTCTGTATATTCCACTCAGAAATTGATTTGTGAGTTTTGTGGAAATCGACACAGGGGAGAGTGTCGTAAGTAGATGGGTACATGTTTTCGTTGTGGATCTAGTAAGCACTTCCTCAGGGATTGTCCATATACAACTCATGTCGATAGTACACCTTCTCAAACTCCTATGCATTATCAGGCCTCTGTTCAGACTCCAAATATGAGTCCTAGTCAGGGTAGGACTTCCAGATCTATTTCTAGGGACGACAGTAGAGCCCGATCACAGAGTAGAGGACTTCTGAGGCTTGACAGTCGGCTCTTGTTTACTCTACCCGACGTTCTGGTGATCAATTTGAGCACGAGACTTCTGTAGCTATATTTATTATTATTTCTGTTTCGTGCCATGCATTTCTAACAACACCCTTTCTATACTTGAGTTTCATATCATAAGACCCTAAGACTTTGGATTAAGGCACCGAGACCCTATTTCTGCTATGAGTCTATTATGATATTCTGTTATTGTCAAATTAACTTTGTCCATTAAAGGATCTACCAGAGAACTAATCTCAATTTCCTATTTGATTCTGATGAATTTCAAGGACGAAATTACTTTTAGAGGGGAAGAATTGTAACAACCCGAAAAAAATATATAATTTAAATTGATTGGGTGAAATTTGAGGGTCACATTAAAAGTTTCCAGAATAAGTAGGCCACTTTAGAAGTTGAATGAAATTTAGGGACCAAACCTTGAATTTCACCATTTAGTGTCGGCAGACACTTCTTCATATGTGCGTGAATTGGTTTTTGTTTGCAAAATTAGAAATCAAAATTCACAAATATTTCCTCTTCTACACCCCTACTTCCAAAGCCGATTCAGACGCCGTCCGACCACGGATCGTCGATCCGAAACCACCATCGTATTCATTATTAACTGGTGAACAAAACCCCGTAAACCGATCATAGCAAAACATTGTCTAACGCCGTGAATTTCGACTCAAAGTGTCAGTTTTTTAACACCACCGTCATTCCGAGTCTACCAGTGTCCTCTTTGTCTCCGTTGCCACCGTGCGTGAGGGAGGTGAAGCATTTAAACTTCCCGACGTGTTGAAATCAAGTTCTCTACTGTCTAAAATTTTGAACCGAGCTTGGTAAGTGTTTTAAATTCGCTTAAAAATATTTTTAGAAAATATTCTGGAATTTTTCAGACACCTTAGCACTGTTCACGTGCCCCTACGCGCCGCCCCTGCGTGTAGGGAAGGTTCCAAAATGAGGTGTGGTAGGTTCGACCCATTGAGCCACCTGGCCCGACCCGACTGCCCGACCCGTTAACCGTTGACTTTGACAAAAAAGTCAAAATTTTTGAAAAGTCATATTTTATACTTTTTGACGTCTTGTGTCCGATTCTGAAGTCCGTTTTTCCAAATTCGAACCCAAAAGCCTCCAAATTGTCAGTCAAACCCATTGGCTTTGACAAAAAAATTCAAAATTTTTGAAAAGTTATATTTTATGTTTTTCGATGTTCTGAGTCTGATTCCAAAGTCTGTTTTGCCAAATTCAAACTGGAAAGCCTCCTAATTGACCTGTAAACCCGAAAAATGCATATTTATCAAAGTGTTTTAATTTAGCTAATTAAACTGAATGGTGAAGGACTAATTATTGTTATGATATGTTAAAAGGTACACGGGGGATCTCCTGACTATTTTTGAATTATGTTGAATTGTGAATAAATGACATAACTGTAGAGGGGCACTCCTCTTTTCCATGGCCTTTCCTGTAACCCACCTTGAATAAATGGAAGCTATAGTATACGAGTGAATGAATGTAGTCACATGATTATTATACCTACTAGCTTAGGGATGGAATGTTTGCTCCAATTCATCTAGAGTGTGGGACGGTAGAATAAACTTACTCTCCTCGTAGCAGTATATATATAAAAAATTTGAATCTTTAGGTAATAAGAATAAACTTATGCTTGATGGTTAAATAAATGCTACAACATAATAGAGAACTTGACTAGAATTTTTCTAGATTCGTTAAGGATAGATTGGTGAAAATCATGCACACACATGCAAACAACCTTGTTATATGGTAAAGTTGTTGAATTCTTAATTTGTCTAGCTTTGATCGATGTTAAAAAGGGAGAACTTACTATATGACTTAATGTTGAACACATTACTTTCAATGTTTTGAATTAAGTTTCCTATCAGGATGACAATGTTGAATGTCATGCTATTTACATTATTGATGTATTTTACAAGATAAATGAGATGAATGTCACAACATTGATGTTGTTGTTAATAATGATGTGGAACAAGAGGAGATTGAAGAGGTTGAAGGGAAATATATACAACATTTCAAGTCATTGGATCTTCCTAATTTACCTATCCAAACCCCTTATATCTCAATTGAAGAGCCACCCACCTTGGAGCTAAAACCTCTTCCCGATCATTTGAAGTATGATTTTCTTGGGAACAAAAAGACCCTTCCTGTTATTGTTACAAAAAAGCTCAAAGCATCGTAGGAAGAAAAATTACTCGATGTTTTGAAGCATCACAATAGAGTAATTGCTTGAAGAATTACTGACATGAACAACATTAGTCCAACCTTTTGCATACACAAGGTATTGTTGGAGGATCCAACCAATAACTATACTGAGTAACAAAGTAGGTTGAACCCTATTATAAACGAGGTTGAACCCTATTATGAATGAGGTTGAACCATATTATTGGAGGATCCAACCAATAACTATATTGAGTAACAAAGTAGGTTGAACCCTATTATTGGAGGATCCAACCAATAACTATATTGAGTAACAAAGTAGGTTGAACCCTATTATGAACGAGGTTGTTAGAAAAAATTCATCAAGTAGTTGGATGCTAAAATCATCTACCCCATTTCTGATAGTAATTGGGCGAGTCCGGTTTAATGTGTGCCAAAGAAGGGCAACATCATTGTGGTTTCTAATGAAATGAATGGATTAGTTCCTACTGCACCATAATGGGTTGGCGTATTGATCGCGTATATATGTGTGTGTTATGGCACTTAAATCTATGCAAGTATACATAATCGATTCAAGTAATATTGTAGCAAGTGAGTTATCATCTCCACAAGGATTAGGGGAAAATCTTTAAAGATTGCGTTCGAACTAGTTGAATCCTAAGTTTCTTGTCTAATGGTATTCTCAAAGGAAAAATAAGCAGTAACAAATGGTATGAATAGATGGAAAAAGTATGACGAGGCAAGAAAAGTGTGAAGTGAGCAGAAAAGGATTTTCGGAAAGAAAAATAAGCAATAGGAAACAAATAAAAGTTGTTAAGGGTAAAAGTGTTTGAGTTCTAAATATAGACTGAAAATCTCACACAATAAGACTTCTAACATAGCATTTGTGTTAGATTTGCTACGGTGAGAAATTAATCTATGCGTAGGATAATCTAGTATGCTAAGCCTATGTTGCCCGACAGGATTTACTAAAGTGTTCCAATAGTGTCTCTAGCATGAAACCTGATAAACTTTTGCTACGTAAATACTATTCAGCATGAACTACTTCCCTTAGTTTGTCAATCTGTTGCTATGACAATACCCCTTAGTGTAAATATTAGCGCTAGCCTATATACTTAAGCATTTATCTTTGTAAGTCGCATGAAATCCTCTCCTTATCTCTAAGATAGATTAGAACCTCATAATCCTAGATTAGTTCCCATGTTCACATAGATCTAACCTAACTCTCTCGATATTAGGTATCAACTCCTAGAAAAGTGACTTTCTTTCGAAAGCTCTTACAAAGACTAGGAATATTTTGCCAAGGCACCAGACAATCTTTCAAAAGCTCTTACAGTGTCAAAGCAAAAGATTAAAACAATGAATAAAACAACAATTAATGAAAACGTACTTAATCATTAATTAAAAATAAAATAAAATTTTATCAAAGCATTTCCACACCAAATAAAACAGTTTATGGTGTGGCTAACATCGTCCCAAAAATATTCATTAAGTACAAGCCCTTAAAATATAATAATTGAAGAGCAAGAGGAAGAAAAACTCCTAGAACACAGCTCTACCGTGACATCAGACCACCACCATGACTGCTCTAGCGAGCTTGCCTCTCTCAAGAGACTAGCCGCTGCTCTGGCCAAGCCTGGCTATAGAGGGCACCAAGGACGGATGAGATGGGAAATGATGGAAAAAAAGTGCTACAGCCGCCTTTCTCTAAGCTTGTCTTTTAGGGTATATGTCTATCTTTTATGGAGGATATAATGTGATATTTATAGTGGTAATTTATAGGGTTTATTGCCCATGAAATTTTAACCACTACCCTTGAATTCACACAATGAATTCACACCCATTGTGTGAATAAAATGGCAGCTGACAATGGTCCCAAATTCTTAGCAAGTGTAGGGGTTAACGTGTGGTGCCTTGGATAGCTGGCCACGTGACGTCAGTAATTTTATCGCGTACTGCGTCAGACATGCGAGATTAAACTCGCCGCAGAAAAAACTATTTCTCACAATCATCATCTTCAGTTCTTAAAGCCCTGACATAGAATTTATCTCGGTAAATAAATTCTTCCTTGGTCATTTCCTATTTCATGCATCATCATAGCGAACACAACCCTTCTCATCAGCAGTATCAGTTTAATTAAATAAACTTTGCCTCGACAAAAGCTTATGCAACACATGCAGTAATGTCCTAAATGCAACTATATGGAACTTAAATGCTATGTCAATGGCTTTTAGACAATAAATATCTTAAGTAAAAAGACCTAAAATATTATCATTTTTATGGAGTTATCATACCCCCAAAATTTAAGCTATTACTTGTCATTAAGCAATGGATAATGAGAAATAGAAAAATAAAGTGTCAATGAAAAGTATAAATTACGACAGTTAAGTGGTTTAAAATTTCAGCTCTCAGCAACAAGTTTGGCCTCAACATGCTAGACTAACCGAGAAGTCAAATACCTTTTCCTAGGTCAAGATCATTTGTCAATGTGTGTGCGTGATTGTATCTAGTATATGCTTAATGAATTTATAAAACTCCTAAGTAAGTTCTTTTGGTTTGCCAATGCATAAAATTATTCATTAAGTACATCGTCACATTTTTACATTTAATTTCAAAAAAATTAATCAATTTTTTAATTTTTTAACACCGTTATGAGGAGAGTCAGCCCATCACACCTACCATCCTACACTTTAGGTGAAAAAGAGCATACCTTCCATTCTCGAGCTAGTCATGTAAGTCATCCTGTGACTATTTTCATTCACTCATGTGCCAAGGCTACCATTTAATCAAGTAAGGTTTCCAGGTAATGCCGATGCATAGAGGAGTGCCCCTTTACAGTTATGACGAGACATTTATTTATAACTTAACATAATTTATAGCACTAAGGAGTTCAACATAATATTTTCAATCATTTTATGCCATGGCATGTAAAAGTTCTAACCTAGAAAATTTCTAAGTACCTTAAGCATATAAACCAAGTAATTATGTTAAAAGAGTCACCAAGAATCCAGTTCTAAGGTTGGCTCTATCATCCTCAACAGTCATGTACAATAATTTTCGCTAAGGAAAAAAAAATTCTTTCATCATTGGGTATCCTTAATTCAGTCCAAGTAACTACCTTAATCATAACTAGAGTGAAGTGTGTGGAAAGTGGGGAGATAGCGATCGAAAAGTCAGACTGAACATTTTGCGACAAGGCAAAGAATGTATGTCTGCCTTTTGGTGCAGGTTTTGGCAAGATGTCATCATGGAAGGGTAGGAGACAAAGTTATGGAATAAAATTAGTTGTCACGTGTAAAAAATTAGTTGAAGAGACAATGTTAGGGAATAAAATAAATATAAAATAACTCGTGCAAATTAAAAGAAAGGAAAATTATTTATGTATATAATGCAAAATATTGTTGCCGAGGCAAAAATTGTTCAGAGTGTAGGGGTAAACTCCTAGTCGTCATGGAGCAGTAATGTCGACTTGTCACACATGATGGGTGCTCTGTTATATGACTTCAGCCTTTCTCCATTCACTTTAAAAGTTGTACCATTATCCAAGTTCTTGATTTTTATCGCGACGTGGCTATGCACTTGATGCACTAAGAAAAGTCCTGACAATATTGACTTCAGTTTGTCTGGAAACAACTTGAGCCTTGAGTTGTAGAGCAGTACTTGTTGGCCAAGAAACAATTACCGTGACAAAATTTTTATGTCGTGCCAAATTTTTTCTTTTCGTTGTAGACACAGACATTCTCATACGCTTGATCTTTAAATTCTTCCATATCTTTTAGCTTCAACAATCTTATTTCCCCAGCAATATGTGCATCCATGTTAAGTTTCTTGATGACCCAAAGTGCCTTGTGTTCTAGTTCCATATGCAAGTGACATGCCTTTCTATAGACTAACTTGAATGGAGACATACCTAATGGTGTTTTAAATGCTGTGCAATAAGCCCACAGTTCCTCATCTAGCTTTGGCGACCAATATTTTCATCTTGGGTTGGCCACCTTCTCGAGTGATTGCTTGATCTCACAATTGGAGACCTTAGCTTTCCCATTTGTCTGGGGGTTTTATGATGTGGTAATTTTATGGTGCACCTCATATCTTTGCAGTGCCTTGGCCATTAATTTGTTGTCAAAGTGGGTGCCCTCATCACTGATAATTGCTCTCGGTACTCCAAAACGTGTGAATATATTTTTGTGTAAGAACTTTAGCATGATCTTGGAGTCATTTCTAGGTGTTTTCATGGCCTCAACCCATTTAGATACGTAGTCCAAAAGCAAGAGTATGTACATATCTCCAAAAGACGATGCGAATGGTCCCGTAAAATTGATCTGCCAAACATCGAAGAGTTCTACTTTTAAAATATTTTTCCATGGCATCTCATTTCTCTTCGATATATTCCCAGTGCTTTGGCAATGATCACATGACTTATAGAAGTCTTGTGCATCCTTGAACAAGATGGGCCAATAAAATGTTTTATTCCAAAAATAATGGTGCGCATCATGTCTAAACTTTTTTCGGCTGTGGCAAGATAAATATGGAGGCAAAATACCACTAACAAGAAAATTAACTATGCCAGCATACCACAACACTACCATGGAAAATAATATTTTATCGTCAGGGAATTCCTCCTGACTTTCTTTCATGTCAAAACAATTTTTTTTGTTCTCTAGCCTAGACAAGTAATCTACTACTTTGTTCTCGGTACTCTTCCTATCCTTCACCTCTAAATCAAATTCTTGCAACTAGAGTATCCATCTAATAAGCATAGGCTTAGCATTCTTTTTATTCACTAAGTATTTAATGGCTGAGTGATCAGTGTGTACAATGACCTTAGTGCCTATAAGATATGCCCTAAACTTATCAATAGTGAATACCACAACAAGTAATTCCTTTTCAGTGGTGTAGTTAAGTTGTGCATCATTAAGGGTACGACTAACATAATAAATGACATGGAAACGTTTACATTGTCTTTCTCCCAGCACTGCCCCTACTGCATAGTCACTTGCATCGCACATGAGCTAGAAAGGGGCTTCCCAGTCAGGTGGAATAAAAATTGGTGTCAAGGCAAGTTTTTTCTTCAGATCTATGAAAGTGATGTGGCATTCATCGTTGAACATGAATAGTTGATTTTGCTGAAGCAAAAGACATAAAGGCTTTGAAATCTTTAAAAAATCATTGATGAAATGCCTATAGAACCCTGCATGCCTTAGGAAATTCCTTATGCCCTTCACATTGGTGGGTGGAGGTAGGTTCTCAATCATTTCCACCTTGGCCTTATCAACCTCGATGCCGCGACGAGAAATTTTGTGACCCAACAAAATTCCTTCTGTCACCATAAAGTGAAATTTCTCCTAGTTTAATACAGGGTTAGCCTCCTCGTATCGCTTCAGTACTTTAGATAAGTTGTTGAGGCATCAGTCAAAGTTATCGCTTGAGATCGAAATATTATACATGAATATTTCCAAGAAATCCTCCACCATGTCTGAAAAATGGCTATCATACACCTTTGAAAAGTTACTGGGGCATTGCATAAATTGACCGACATCCTCCTAAAGGCATAAGTGTCCTAGGGGCACGTGAAAGTGGTTTTCTCATGATCTTATGGTGCTATTGCGATCTAATTATACCCAGAATATCCGTCAAGGAAATAATAAAATGTCTTGCCCGCCAAATGATCAACCATTTGATTGTTGAAAGAGAGGGGAAAATGGTCCTTCTTAATTGCTTTGTTTAGCTTCTGATAGTCCATACAAATCCTCCACCCCATGACGTTTCTTATTATCAATAGGTTATAATTCTTATTCTTTATCACGGTTACACCTCTTTTTTTTGCATGCATTGAACTGGGTTGACCCAAGAGCTACTGGATATAGGATAAATCACCCTAACAAAAGCCAACTGATGATTTCTTTCATTACCACTTTCTTCATTATTGGGTTAAGTCTCTATTGGGGTTCCATAAAATTACTGTGGCAATCATCTAACTTGATCTTGTGCATGCATATGGTAGGGATGATTCATTTCAAGTGTGCTATAATCCACCCAATAGCTTTTTTTATGCTATGACAAAATATTCAACAAACTACACTATTGCTCGGAGGTTAGACTAGCAGGAATTATAACTGGAAAAATATCATCACTACCTAGATAAGCATATTTCAAATATGATTGAAAAGGTTTAAATTCTAATTTAGATGTATGCTTTAGTGAAGGTTTTTGAGGAATAAATTCATTGAAGTCAATGGGTTTGAATCTCATACCTGGTCTAGCTTGTAGTAAGCTAGACTGTTCCACCTCTAATGAATAGTCCTATACTCCACATTTAATTCATCTTTAGTAAGTGTTTCATTTTGTTCAATCGTGAAAAATATACCTTGACAAATTTTGTTGTTTGCCTCATTATGAAAAAAATTGTTTTGGCAAAAATTGTTATGTTCCTCCGGCTGTAAAATATCGCAATGGCTAAAAATTTCACACTCCTCCATCTGGAAAATGTTATCTTGGACTTGAGTATCATACTCTTATAAATGTAAAAATTTTCCCTGCCCAGAAATTTCAGCCTTGGCTTCCTCCATTGAATCTATGTCTTCAGTACAATGGCATTATTCATAATCATCAATATATTTAATAGTGTTGAAGACAGTGATTGTGACGCTTTAATCAACCACCCTCAACATGAACTCTCTCTTCTCATAATCTATTTGGATGCACTATGTGGCTAAGAAAAGATGCCTAAGAATAATAGGTGCATTGTCTTCGACCTTGCAGTCTAGAATAAGGAAGCTTGTTGGAAAGAAAAACTTGTCCAATTTTACGATAACATCTTCAATTCTTCCCTCGAGATGAACTTGTGATTAATAAGTTGATTGCAAAATCAAAGTAGTTGATCGAGCATTACCCATTACAAGCTTAAAAATATGGAATTGGGCATCAGATTTACGCTTGATCCCATGTCACATAGGGATCTCCCAACATAGTTGTCACCGATGGAACATGGTATAACTAAGCTGCCCATATCTCTTTGCTTTGGTGGAAGTTTACTCACTACAAAAAATATTCTTTTGTCGGGGCAACAGTTTCTAGTTTTCCCACATTTCTCTCCTTCGTTACAATATCCTTCAAATTAGAAAAACATCAGCTCAATGGCCTCAAATAGTGGAATGTTGATATAAAACTTATCAAGGACATTAACAAAATTTTTAAACTAGATCTCATCGTTATGCTTCTTTAACAGTTGAGGGAAAGGTGGAGGAGGCTTGACTTTATTTGCTAAAGGTGGGGGTGAAACTTTTACTGTGATAATAAATTCTCTTCCATCAGTAGGATGACTTGTTGAACCCTCTTCATTATCCTTCTTCTTAGACAAATCTTATTGTTAAACAATTTCAGTTTGACCTTTAGACTATTCATGTGTAATGTCGTGGCGAGAAGTTTCTTACTTCTTCCCCCAAACTTATCTTCCAGATTAATATGGGTGCTACTCCTCAATGTAATCGCACTAAATTTCTCCTTTCCACGAGGCTTAGTGGCCTCAATATCACTAGAGAGACTTCCTTGCGGCCGATAATGTAATGTTGTGGCAATTTGGCCCACTTGGTTCTCCAACGCTCTCAAAGATGAGCTATGACTTTGCAATAAATTTGCTTGGCTTTCAATAAAGTGCCTTAGATATTGATTGTTGAAGAGTGTTCATGCAACAGAGCCTTTGTTGAGGTCATGAATTCTTGCAGTGAAGCTTTAAGGGAGTTAAAATTTTTAGAATTTGAAGAAGATGCTGAACCCTTGTTAATATTTTTCCAGGTTATCTGTCGATACTGAAAGTTTTGAGGTTCAAGAATATTTTACTTTGGCATGTTAAGGTTGTCTGCATCGTTGTTGTTAGTCCCTTGATTACCCAATGAAAAATTTGGATGCTATCGCCATCCAAGATTGTAGGTATTAGAATAGAGGTTGCTGTTGCTCTAGGGAAATTACCCATGAAATTTATAGACTCTTGATTTTATGGACATTCATTCTCATGATGGTTTTCGTAACAAAAAATGCATCATGAGCTAGTTACATTGACTTCTTTCACCTCGTTCGAACACTATAAATTTTCAACATATTTGTTATGGCAGAAAGTTGGGCAGACATTGAATCCTTGGCATCGAGCTCAAATGCCCCAAACACTTTCCTTCCATTTCCAAGCCTTATATATGAGAATCGATAATCGTTGTTGGCTATCCTATCAATGATATCAAAGGCTTCATTAGGTGATTTTTCAAGTAGAGTATCATTCGAGAAGGTATCCAATATCATGCAAGTGGGTGCGTTGGCTCTATTGTAGAACATTACAATTTGAGTCCAATCGTGGAAACCGTGGTTGGTGAACATGCGAAGTAAACTTTTCTATTTCCCAACACTCATGTATAACTCTTCATCTCCTCGGCAAAAAATTTTGTGATATCGTTATGAAGCTGGATATTCATGTTAGTCTATGTGTACCCACTGAGCCGGATGAGACTCCACTAAGCCAAGCTCTCGCCCAGTTGAGCAAAGAGTAGGGGAACAATTTTAACTTTAGCATGTCTTTGTGCACACCTCGTTACCTAAATGAGTCGTACACTTCAAGGAAAACACATACATGCTACCTAGCATCTTCATTAGGAGAGCCACATAATTAACCAATAGAATTTAGCATGTTGAACATCACCGATTTGAGTTCAAAGTGGGCTACCTGAATTTATGGTGCCATGATTGTAAGATTAAGATCATGATAATAGGAGTAGAGTGATATCATATCACTCGTGGTTTTATAACATTTTTGGGAACATTATTTTTTGAGACCAAGGGATTTTTTTAAACCTCGATTTGTTATCAACTTGATATGGCAATTGATTCATATTGCCTCTGGCACCTGAGCACGTCGCCTTTGTCTAAACAATTGTTTTATATCAAGTTCGATAAGACTTAATGGTTCGTCAGCAGATCTTCTGGTCATGCAACGACAAAAACCTACAAAAGAAATTAAGAAAACAAACAAATAAAAAAATTATGACAAGAAAATAAAATTTGCTTTGGCAAAACATATGAAAATTCCTCCAATTTCCAATCCCCAACAATGGTGCCAAAAACTTGATCGCGTGTAAATATGTATGTTATGGCAAACAAATCTATGCAAGTATATACAATTGATGCAAGTAATATAGTAGTAAGTGTATTATCATTTCCACAGGGATTGGGGGATATCTTTAAAGATTGCTACAACTAGAACTAGGTGTCACTAACTAATCCTAAGTTTCTTTTCTAATGGAATTCACAAAAGAAAAATAAGTAGCATCAAATGGTATGAACATATGGAAAAAGTATGACGAGGCAAGAAAAGTGTGAAGTGAAGTGGTAGAAAAGGTTTTTCGTGGCAAGAAAAATATGCAATAGTAAACAAATAAAAGTTGATAAGGCTAAAAATGTTTGAGTTATGAATATAGATTGAAAATCTCACACAATCCGAATTCTAACGGATCATTTGGTTTGGATTTGCTACGGTGAGAAATTAATCTATGTTTAGGATGATCTAGTATGCTAAGACTATGTTACCTAATAGGATTTACTAAAGTGTTCCAAGAGTATCTATAACATAGTTTGGTACGACAATACTACTCATCGTGAATTGTAGACCTTGGTTTGTCAAACTGTTGCTACGACAATACCCTTCAGTGTAAACAATAGTGCTAGCCTATCTACTTAAGCATTTATCATTGTTAGTCACATGAAATCTTCCTCTTATTTCTAAGATGGATTAGAACCTAACCATCTCAGATTAGTTCCCTCGTTCATGTAGATCTAACCTAACTCTTTCGATATTGGTATCAACTCCTAGAAAAAAAACTATCTTTTGAAAGCTCTTGCAAAGACTAGGAACATTTTGCCAAGGCACCAGACAATCTTTCAAGAGAATTTACCTTGTCAAGGTAAAAGATTCAAATAGAAAAGAAAAAGAAATGAACGAAAACATACTTAATTATTCATTAACCAAAAAATAAAATATCATCCAACCATTTCCAGCACTAAATAAAATAGTTTATGGTGTTGCTAACATCATCCCAAAAATATTCATTAAGTACAAGCCCTTAAAATATAAGAAATAAAGAGCAAGAGGAAGAAAAACTCCCAGAACAGAGCTCTGCCATAACATCAGACCACCACCATGACTGTTATAGCAAGATAGCCTCTCTCGAGGGCCTAGACGCTGCTCCGATAAAGCCTGGCTATAGAGGGCACCAAAGAAAGACGAGAATGGGAACGATGGAAAAGAAGTGTTGTAGCCTCATTTCTCCAAAGACTTTCTTTTAGGGTATATATCTCTCCTTTATAGAGGATATAATGTTATATTTATAGTGGGAATTTCTAGGGTTTAATGCCCTTGAAATTTCCACCACTACCCTTGAAGTCACAACCATTGTGTGAATAAAATGGCAGCTGGCAGTGGTCCCAAATCCTTAACAGGGGTAGGGGATCACGTGAGGTGCCTTGGATAGTTGGTCACGTGACGTCAGTAATGTTGTCTCGTACTGTGTCAGACTTGCGAGATAAAACTCTCCTCGGTAGAAGGTATTCCTCACCGTCATCGTCTTCAGTTCCTTTGGCCCTGACACATAATTTGTCTCGGCAATGAAATTTTTCCTTGGTCATTTCCTATCACTTGCATCATCACAGTCCACTCATAACCCTTCTCATTACTAGCATTAATTTAATCAAATAAACCTTGCCACGATAAAAACTTATCCACCACATGCAACAATATCCTAATTGCAACTATGTGCAACTTAAATCCTATGTCAATGGCTTTTAGACAATTAATAACTTAAGTAAAAAGACCTAAAATATAGTGTTTTTATGAAGTTATCTCATATTTTTATGGATTATAGGAAGATAAACAAAGACATATGGTAGGATCATTTTGCAATGTCGTTATTTGATCTAATGTTGTAGAACATTATATTGTTTCCTTGATGGGTATAATGGTTACAATCAGATAGAAATTTCACCTGAAGACCAAGAGAAGACTACATTTACTTGTCCTTATGGTACGTTTACTTTTAGACGAGTGCCTTTTGTTATGTGCAATGCTCCAACAACGTTTCAACGATGTATGATAGCTATATTTTCTAACATGGTGAAAGACTTCCTTAAAGTATTCATAGATAATTTGTCTATTTTCGAAAAAAGCATTGATCAATTCCTTGACAACATAGCTACAGTTTTGAAGTAATGTGAGGAGACCAATCATGTGTTCAATTGAGAAAAATGCCACTTTATGGTGACTGAAGGCATTTTTTTGGGGGATCGTATTTCTCATTGAGACATTGAGGTTGATAAAGCCAAAGTGGAAGTCATTGAAAATTTACCTCATCCTATCAGTGACAAAGGCATATGGATTTTTCCAAGGCATGTTGGTTTTTATAGATGTTTCATCAAAGATTTCTCAAAGATTTCTAGACCACTTTGATTATTTTTAGAGAAAAACACGGAATTCATCTTTGATGATGAATCCCTTGACTCATTCGAGACAATCAATTTGAAGATGATGAATGCTTCTATTTTTGTTGTACCTGATTAAATTTTCCTTTTAAGTTAATATATGATACGAGTGATCAAGTTGTTCAAACAGTGTTGGGGTAATGGAAGAATAAAATATTCCATGTTATACACTATGTTAGTAGAACCTTGAATGATGCTTAAATGAACTACACAACAATTGAGAAAGAATTACTTGTTGTTGTGTTCACCTTTGCCAAATTCAGATCTTATCTCGTTAGAACAAAGGTGATAGTCTACATAGATCACTCAACTTTGAAGTATTTATTTACGAATAAAGACACCAAGACAATATTAGTATATTGGGTGTTGTTGCAAGAATTTTACATTGATAATAGAGATGAGAAAGACTCAAAAAATCAAGTGGTTGACCAATTGTCTAGTTTAGAATCGGGTAGTGAAGATGGAATCATACTCTTGATTATTGATTATTTCCCAGATGAGAGGCTTCTTGCTATTGAAACATTGCCATGGTACGTCGATTTTGTAAACTGCTTAGTGAGTGGATTGCTTCCACCAAATATTAATCGCCAAGGAAGGGATTTTTTTTGTGAGATGTTAAAGTATATCATTAGGATGAGCAATATGTTTTCAAGTAATGGAATAACCAAATTGTGAGATTATGTCTCCCTGAATGTGAGCAACAAAGTATATTGCATCACTATCATAATGCTCCGTATGGTGGTCATTTTTTAGGAATAAACTTTATAGATATTTTTTTCGATATGGCTATTATTGTCCAACATTTTTTAAAGATACCAATTAATTTATCAAGCATTGTGATTCCTATTAACGTACTGGAGGAATTTCTCTCCACAATAAAATGTCTATTAAATTTATATTGGAGATATAATTATTCGATGTTTAAGGATTATACTTCAAGAGACCTTATCAATCATGTAATGCCCCAAATATTGAATTAAGGACTTTATTGAAAAGATTTAAAAATAGGGGGATTTATTCAATTAAATGATAAAATATGAGAATGAATAGGATTAATGGTTTAGACTAAATTGTGACAATGGATTATTAAGAGGGCATTTTGGTCCTTTAAATGAAAAGGAATTTAAAATGTATTTTAAATTGGTATTAAAGAAAAGGGGAAAAGGAAATTAGGTTACACAAAGCTTTCTTTCTTTTCTTCCTCTTTCCCCCCATAACAAAGCTCCTCTATAGCTCAAAGGTAAGTTTTCAATTTACTAGTTTATTCATTCATTTTTGGTTGGTTATTGAGGCCTTGTATATTATGGAAGCTTAAGGAAGGTTTAGATGAGATTAAAACAATGAGATAAGGGAAATAAATGGGATTTTAGAAAATGGGTTTTATAATCATATGTTAGTACATTGGTATTTATTGATGATTACTAGTAGTTTTGACTTGTCAAAGAGGTAAATGAAAGATTAGAAGCATTGGATGAGTGTAAAAACAAGTTAGAAATTTTGGTGTGATTCTTAGAATCAAATGCTATTGAGGGATACTAGATGTTTTAAGTATCTAAACGAAGGAAAGTTAGTATGGTTAAGTAGAAAAGAGTTACATAGTATTGTTAGGGGTAAATGTGAGGAAACTTGGCCAAATTTAGGTATGTCTGGGGTTAAAAACTGGAAAATCTGGGCTTGGGTATCGGTACTAATAGAACATTACCGATATTATAGGCAAAAAATGGGCTGAATTAGATGAAAAGTATCGATAATGATTGAATCAATATCGATATCGACGAGGTAGTATCGATACCATGGTAAGGGTATCGATACCAGACAACATCGAAACTAATTTTTGTATCGATACTGGAAGGGGGTATCGGTACCATAGTATAGTAGTATCGATACCGTGGTAAGGGTATCGATACTTAAGAGAAAAAAATTTTAAGATATGCTGTTATTGTTGTAGAAAGGTTAATAATAAGTAATTATAATTAATGTTTAAGTATAATTGTTTGGAAATATAGTAACAATTGATATTATACGTGTATTTAATGAATATATAGTATATCAAAATCAAGCTCCCGAGTCGAGTAAAGCAAAAGAAAAATGGCAAGTTCCGGAGTAACCATCTTTCCATTTTGGATATCTAAGCAAGGCAAGCCAGGTGAGTACATTTAATTATGTATGTACATACTACAATAGTAATAATGTAGAAATTATTAATGTATGAATGGTTATTACCAAATGGCACTGAGTGTGCAAAAATGTTAAGAAATTCATGCTAAGTGTATCAATTTCCGTATTGGGCACTTCGTGTGCTAAAATGTTATGAAATTCATACTAAGTGTATCAATTTCCGTATTGGGCACTTTGTGTGCTAAAATGTTATGAAATTCATACTAAGTGTATAAATTTCCTTATTCGATACTTTGTGTGATAAAATGTTAAGAAATTCATACTCTTAGTATGAATTTTCGTATTGGGAACTTTGTGTGCTAAAATGTTAAGAAATTCATACTAACTGTATGAATTTTCGTATTGGGCACTTTGTGTGCTAAAATGTTAAGAAATTCATACTAAGTGTTTGAATTTCCGCATTGGGTACTTTGTGTGCTAAAATGTTAAGAAATTGATACTAAGTGTATGAATTTCCGTATTGGGCACTTTGTGTGCTAAAATGTTAAGAAATTCATACTAAATGTATGAATTTCCGTATTGGGCACTTTGTGTGCTAAAATGTTAAGAAATTCATACTAAGTGTATGAATTTCCGTATTGGGCACTTTGTGTGCTAAAGTGTTAAGAAATTCATTTTACGTGTATGAATTTCCTTATAGGGCACTTTGTGTGCTAAAATGTTAAGAAATTCATACTAAGTGTATGAATTTCCATATTGGGCACTTTGTGCGCTAAAATGTTAAGAAATTCATACTAAGTGTATGAATTTTAGTATTGGTCACTTTGTGTGCTAAAATGTTAAGAAATTCATACTAAGTGTATGAATTTCCTTATTGGGAACTTTGTGTGCTAAAATATTAAGAAATTTATACTAAGTGTATAAATTTCTGTATTGGGTACTTTGTGTGCTAAAATGTTAAGAAATGCATACTTATAAATTTTTGTATGGGAAATATATGAGTATAAACATAAGAAATTCATAATAAGGAAATAGATTTTTATATTGATAATGGGTATGCAAACCACACAGATTTTAGTAATGATTTATAAATGATGATATTAGCATTAGCGATGCAAATTATAGAATACTTATTGAATTGAAAGATCCCTTGAAATGTAAAGTGTAATAAAAGAGCTTGTGTTTAGAATTTTATTTATGATTACGTATGCCTCACTAAGTAATACTTAACGTGTGTTTATTTCACGCGTAGGTGCAATACCAGCTGAGTAAGGAGATCATCAAATATCAAGTCAGAGTTGCCTCATCAGTAACAGTATGACATACCTGTCTGCTTTTGATATATTTTAGTTGGCATGTAATAGGTTTAATAAAAACATTTTGAAAAGCTTTTGAATTAAAATACTGTAAAACAGTGAAATATGAAGCATCTCTTTTTATTGTATGTGTAAGTTTAATGCATGTTTTTATTATAAGTAAATTATTATAATGGTTTATAAAATGAAAAAAATTGTACAGATTTTCCAATGGGAAACAATTTTAAAAGTGATGTGACATATGTATCTCGTATACATAAAGGTATACGGGAGATGGGTGTTACATTTATTGGTATCAGAGGTACAAGTTTAGCCAATTTTCGACCAAATTAAGTGTAAATTTTTATGTAAAAAGAGTTTACATTCCACTAAGATGTCAAGGTTACTGATAGGGTATAGAAAGAATATGAAAGATGTCTCTCCTTACTAACTTAATTACTATTTTATGAATGTTATGATAGATGTCGGATTCTACGAATTCAAGAAGAGCGGCTAGTCGAGAGAGTAGAGACGAATCAGGTAGTGGAAGCTATAAAGAGAATAGTGAACATCCGATTCCGTCTGACAATGCTAGTTCACAGGCACCTCAGGGTATGCCTGTTCTGAAGTTTAGAGCTTTTATACAAGCTCTAGATGCTATCCTGGCACGATTCCAACCTCCTCTGCCTCCCCCTGCTCCTCCAGTACCGCGAATGTTAATCCCAAAGGAGTTAAGAAGTTTGGGAGCTGCTGAGTTTAGAGGAGAATAAAGTAAAGGTCCGATAGATGTGGATTTATGGTTGAACTATGTTAAGGAAATGTTGGAAAGTTTTTAGTATTCAGATCATGAAAAGTTGGGCAGAGCGATATCATTACTCTGAGGTTCCACTCGGGTATGGTGGATAAACACGATGATGTATGTGTCGCCTGAGGAAGTGAACTGGCAGTTCTTCCAAGAGGAGTTCAAGAACAAGTATATCAGGGAGCAGTTTATGAGATTGATGTTATTGGAGTTCCTTAGCTTGAAACAAGGGGATCGAGTGGTGCATGAATATGAGGCCGAATATAATAAGCTCAGTCGTTATGCTACAGAAGTTGTTCCTAATGATAAAGCTTGTCGAGATTGGTTCATTGAGGGTCTAAGGCCAAAGCTAAAAGAGGTGATGTTAGCATTAAATTTGTCTAGTCTGCAAGAAGTGATAAATAGAGCGAAGGCGATTGAAAGAGCTAAAGAGGAGACTCTAGCTGAGGAACAGAGTATGCAAACGGGAAAAAGGATTGGGACGTCTTCATCTACACATTATGCAAAAAGGGGCAAGGGCTCAGGTTCTCAATTCACTGACAGAATTGATTTTTCTATAGCTTCACAGAAAACTAAGCAGTCCCATTCCTATGATTCTTCAGGAGTTTTTCCTGAAGAGTTACCGGGTTTACCTCCAGATCGTGAGGTTGAATTTAGAATTGAGGTTTATCCAGAAACCGAACATGTTTTAATGGCTCCGTATCGAATGGCTCCAATGGAGTTGAGGGAATTAAAGGCTCAGTTGAAAGAACTACTCGATAAGGGATTTATTAGACCCAGTGGTTCTCTTTGGGGTGCACCTTTACTGTTTGAGAAAAAGATGGACTGGTCTATGAGGTTATGTATTGATTATCATCAGTTGAATAAAGTAACAATAAAGAACAAATGTCCTCTTCCGAGGATTGATGACTTGTTTGATCAATTGAAAGACACATTAGTGTTCTTAAAGATAGATATGAGGTCGGGGTACCATCAGTTAAAGATTGAAAATGAGGATATCTCCAAGACGGCTTTTCGGACTCGGTACATACATTATGAATTTGTGGTAACGCCATTTGGTTTGACAAATGCTCCTGCAATATTTATGGATTTAATGAACTGAGTATTCAAACCATATTTGGATCAATTCATGGAAGTGTTTATAGATGATATCCTGGTTCATTCCAAGTCAAAGGATGATCATGATGCTCATCTTTGAGTGGTCATTCAGATACTTTTTGATAAGTTGTATGCTAAATTGTCCAAATACAAATTTTGGTTATCTGAGAATTCTTTTCTTGGTCATATAGTGTCAGAAGAATGCATTAGAGTGGATCCCAAGAAGATTCAAGCCATAGTAGATTGGCAATCCCCAAAGAATATTAGAGAAGTTCGATGTTTCATGGGACTTGTTGGTTATTATAGGAGATTCGTGAAGAACTTTTCAATGTTAGATCTACCGCTAACTAAGCTGTTGCGAAAAGAAGTGCCTTTTGTTTGGACAGAAAAATGCCAAGAAAGTTTTGAAATGCTAAAGAGAATTGTAACTGAGGCTCTAGTGCTCCTACAACCTGAGTCGGTAAAGAACATGTCATTTATAGTGATGCATCCCATCATAGGTTAGGATGTGTGCAGATGTAAGAAGGGAAGGTTGTGGCTTATGCCTCCATGCAATTGAAGAGTCACGAGCAAAATTACCCGACTCACGATTTAGAATTGGCTGCCATGGTTTTGGCTTTAAAAATCTAGTGCCATTATTTGTACGGTGAGCGTTGTCATGTTTACACAGATCATAAAAGTCTAAAGTATCTGTTGACTCAAAAAGAACTAAACTTAAGGTAGAGAAGATGGATTGAGCTTATGAAAGATTATGATTTGATTATCGACTATTATCCGGGAAAGGAGTACATATGTCTTTGAATAAAGATGGTTCTTTTATTGTCGAATTAAAGTTAAAACCAATACGGTTGGATGGTGTAAAAGAGATGCAAGTGTGAGTAAAGAAATATTTGATGAGATTGGCGCAGATTGAAAAAGAAGAGATCAAAGATTTTGAAATAAGGGGTGATGAATGCTTATATTATCGGGGAAGACTTTGTATTCCCGATGATGATGATTTGAGGAGTGATATTTTAGCGAAGACCATTATATCCCTTTGACCATGCACCCAGGCAGGATTAAGATTTATCAAGACTTGAAGAGTCTTATTAGTGGTCTAGCATGAAAAGATCTGTAATAGACTTTGTTGCCAAATGTTTGACATGCCAGCAAGTGAAATCTGAACATCAAGTGCCATCCGGGTTACTGCAGCCAATATCCATTCATGAGTGGATGTGAGAGCGAGTCAGAATGGATTTTGTTTCGGGGCTACCGTTATCACCAGGTAAAAAGGACTCGATATGGGTAATAGTGGACAGATTGACCAAAAAAAATCATTTTATCTCGGTTCGAGTAGATTACTCGATGAATAAGTTTGCCTAGTTGTATATAAAAGAAATAGGGAGACTGTATGGAGTACCGACTTCGATAGTGTTCTAGCGAGACCCAATGTTTACTTAAAGATTCTGGAAGTCTTTACACAAGTAATTGGGTACTCGATTAAACTTCAATACATTGTTTCATCCGCATACAGTTGGGCAATCAGAACAAACTATTCAGATATTAGAAGATATATTGAGGGAATATGTGATTGAATTTAGGGATCATGGGATAAGTATTTACCGTTAGCCAAATTTACTTAAAATAATAATTATCAATAAAGTATTAAGATGGCCCCGTATGAAGCTCTGTATGGGAGAAAATGTAGAACACCATTAAATTGGTTTGAACTGAGAGATGGAGACCTGGTCAGGCCGGATTTGATGAAGGATATGGAGGATAAAGTGAAAAGTATATAGAGTAATCTAAAGATAGCCTCAGATCGCCAGAAGTCCTATGCAGATTTGAAAAGGAAAGAAATAGAATATCAAGTGTGAGACAAAGTATTTTTAAAAGTATCGCCTTGGAAGAAGGTATTACATTTTGGGTGAAAGGGAAAACTGAGTACGAGATTTATTGGACCATATGAGATATTAAAAAGGGTTGGACCCGTGGTTTATCAGTTAGCTTTGTCTCCAGATATATACAAGATCCACAATGTTTTTCATGTGTCCATGCTTAGAAAGTATAGATCAGACCCATCTCATATTATCACGCATGAAGAAATATAGATCCGACCAGATTTATCTTATGAGGAGGAACCAGTGGGGATCTTAGCTAATGAAACCAAGGAATTTCATAACAAGAGGATTCCCTTGGTTAAAGTTCTTTGGCAAAAACATAAGGTTGAAGAGGCTACCTGGGAAAGAGAGGAGGATATGAAAAAGAAGTTTCCACATCTCTTTGCTTCAAGTACTTCTTTAAATTCGATGACGAATTTTATTAGGAAGAGAATTGTAATGCCCCAAATATTGAATTAAATATTTTATTGAAAAGATTTAAAAATAGGAGGATTTATTCGATTAAATGATAAAAGATGAGAATGATTAGGATTAATGGTTTAGACAAAATTATGACATTAGATTACTAAGAGGGCATTTAGGTCCTTTAAATGGAAGAGAATTTAAAATGTATTTTAAATTAGTATTAAAGAAAAGAGGAAAAGGGAATTAGGTTATACAACCTTTTTTCTTTTCTTCCTCTATCCCCGTAGCTCAAAGGTAAGTTTTCAATTTACTAGTTTATTCCTTCATTTTTGGTTGGTTATTGAAGCCTTGTATATTATTGAAGCTTATGAAAGGTTTAGATGAGATTAAAACAATGAAATAAGGAAAATAAAAGAAATTTTTGAAAATGAGTTTTATAATTATATGTTAGTATATTGGTGTTTATTGATGATTATTAGTATTTGACTTGTCAAAGAGGTAAATGAAAGATTAGAAACATTTGATGAGTGTAAAAACAAGTTAGAAATTTTGGTGTGATTCTTAAAATCAAATGCTATTGATGGATACTAGATGTTTTAAGTATCTAAATGAAGGAAAGTTAGTATGGTTAAGTAGAGAAGAGTTATATAGTATTGTTAGGGGTAAACGTGAGGAAAATTGGCCAAATTTGGGTATTTCTGGGGTTGAAAACTGGAAAATATATGCATGAGTATCGGTACTAATAGAATAGTACCGATACTATAGGCAACAATGTGATGAATTAGATGAGAATTATCCATATTGATTCAATCAGTATCAATATTGACGAGGTAGTATCGATACCATGGTAAGGGTATCGATACCAAACAACATCAAATATAATTTTGGTATCGATACCAGAAGGGGGTATCGGTACCATAGTATAGTAGTATCGATATGTTTGTTGTTAAAACTTTTGAACGTTATTTTTAGAGAAAAATATATATTATGTATGCTTAATCTTGGGTTATTTTTAGAGATAGAAATTACTGAGATTGCATGCTATTTTCTAACAACATCGATCATTATGAGAGTAATGTTAACAAAGAGAGATATATGTTACCTATAACTCTGTGGTTGCTGAGCTCATATTTTGAGCTAACTGAGAGAGAGTTAAATAAACCCAATAGGCATGTAAGAAGCCCTTATCCAAATATAAAGTTATTTGAGCTTGGATTAAAAATGGTACCTTTGAATTGAGGATAAATAAGGAGGGACCAACATAGCAATAACTCCTAAACTATTTTGATAGATGAATTACCATTAATGTGGATGATGTATATGTCCAAGGTTTCCTTTTTTTTCATCCTTCTTTATCTTCTTCCTATATATTCTTCTCCTCTTTTTGCGAGTTAAGAGATTGAATCTTTTTAGGCCATTGATCTTAGCTTAAATTTTGTAAGGTAAGAAAAGTATTTTCCATTCCTAGAGCTTTCTTTTGAGCTCTCCATCTCAACAAATGGTTTTGGTATCTTGGGTTGATTCTAGGTCATTTTTAATGTTTAAAACTATGTTTCTAATTCTCATAGGTCTTTTAGATGAGGTAATGACTAATTCATTTGTTGTTAGTAGTGACAGAAGTGGGTGAAAGCTCAAGGGTGAGGGGCAAAGAGAATGAGGTTATTGGGTGAGATTAAGGTTGTTCTCCCAACACCTAGTTATAAGGTAACACACATTTAACCCTCCTCTACTACCTATAGATCAACATGTGTAGTATTAATACTTGTATGAGTGTAAGAGCCATTTGGGTGAATTTGGGTTCATATCATTAAAATATGTATTTGATGGTATTCATGCACAAAGAAATTAGCTTTTATGATCTTTTTAACCTATATAAACCTTAAAAAATGTTTGGGGTCTTGGGAATGTCTTGAATGGGATTTAGGAATTGTTACACGAGATAGACAAAGTGTTACTAGTTAAGGGTATTGATATTATATGTACAATATTGATATTGATCGTTAAAAAGGGCTAAATTTAGAGGGTTTTTTGTGGTAGTATCGATACCTGTTATTGAGGCATCAATATTATTCAAGGAGTATTGATACTAAGTGGTCTAGTATCGCTACTCGAGGGTTTAGTTAGATTTTAGTGAGCTATTTTGGTATCGGTACCCTGGTAAGTACCGATACCTAGGGAAAGGGTATCGATAGCAAAGGTGAGAGTATTAATACTCGTGTAATTTTTTTAAACATCAAATAGAATTTTGGTACAAGGACTCACATAAATTTCCAACGCTTTGTGACATGGATCTAACTTATGGTACTATAAGATGCTAACTCATATCTTTTTGAGGTGCCTTTGGCAAGAAAATAAGGGTATGAGTTCCATGATACTATAGTGACATTGATTTACACCATGATGATTGCCTTGGTGTTTTGTAGATGTGTTCATGATTTCATAACCATACTTGTAGCATGCTTATTGTTGAACGCATAGAGTATAGTTGGGTTATTTATGTGGCACTGAGCTCGTGAGATCAATATATGGAATATGTTTCTTTAGCCAAGTTGATAAGCATGGGTTGTGAGGCATTCTTGGATCATGTTGTAGACACTCGTGTTCTGAGTCTAGTGCTAGAGGAGGTTCGCACAGTGAGGGAGTTATCGATGTATTTCTGGAGGAGTTACCAAGATTACCACCCAATAGGGAACTACAGTTTGGAATTGAGGTTATGTCAGGTTCATTTTTTGGTGTCCATTGCTTCTTGTCGCATGGCACTGCCTAAGCTAAAGGAACTTAAGGTGCAAATTCAAGAACTTCTAAAACGAGGGTTCATCCTTCTAATCATTTCAATATGGGGAGCACTAACTTTATTTGTAAAGAAGAAAGACGAGTCAATAAGGTTATGCATTAACTACCGTCAATTGAATAAGTTAACTGTGAAGAACTAATATTAACTTTCAAGAATGAACACCTTTTTTACCAACTTAAGGGAGCCATGGTGTTTTCCAAGATTGACTTGAGATCGGGGTACTTCTAATTAAAAGTTAAGGAAGATAACATAGCAAAGACTTCTTTTAGGACGCAATATGGTCATTATGAGTTTCTAGTAATGCCCTTCGGACTATCCAATGCACCAGTTGCATTCATGGACTTGATAAATAAAATCTTCCACCTATATCTAAATCAATTTTTTATGGTGTTCATCAGTGACATTTTGGTATACTCACTTTCAGACGAAGAGCATGACTGTTACATCCGTGTTGTACTTCAAAACCCGAGAGTGCGTTAGATGATTGCTAAATTCAAGAAGTCTGAGTTTTCGCTTTCAGAGGTATCGTTTTTGGGTCATGTGGTAGCTGTCAAGGGTATCCAAGTTGACCCTTAAAAGATTCAAGCAGTGGTCGAGTGTGAACCACCGCAAAATGTGTATGAGGTACTTAGTTTTCTAGGGCTTGTTAGATACTATCGTCATTTCATTAAAGGGTTTTCTATGATTACCGCTTCAATGACTAAGTTACATAAAAAAGGATTATTGTTTGTTTGGAATAATAAACGCAAGCAAAGCTATGAGAAAATTAAGGAGGTTTTAACTCAAGACCTATTGTTGACTCAACTAACTTGTGTAATGATTATGCCATATTTAACGATGATTTACTGAATAATTTAGGTTGTGGGTTGATGTAAGAGGGTCAAGTGGTTGCGTATGTGTCTCGGCATCTTAACCCGCTTGATGCAACTACCCTACTCATGACTTGGAGCTTTTAGTTGTAGTGTTTTCCTTAAAGATTCAGAGGCACTACCTCTTCAGAGGTAAGTTCTACATCTTCAATGACCACTAGATCATAAAGTATTGGCTCACTCAAAAAGAGTTAAATATGAAGTAGCGTTTGTTGGGTGGAATTGCTTAAGGATTATGACAGTGTGATTTATTACCACCTGTGTTCACTCAAAAGTTTTGGTTCACTCAAAAGGAGTTAAATATGAAGTAGGGTTATTGGGTGGAATTGGTTAAGGATTATGACTGTGTTATTTATTACCACCTGAGCCAGTCAACTATAGTGGCTGAAGTTTTGAGATGAAATACAATTTAAGATCTTCGAGGCTTGTTAGTGTGTTTGAGACTAACCAGGGATGAAGGAGTTTTAGTTGAGTTGCAAGTGGAGCTTAAGTTAGTTAAATAATTGAGGGAACTTCAAAAGACTGATAATCACTTGGTAGCTAGGTTTGAATGAACTTGTTGAGGCAAAGTGCCTAAGTTTGAGCTGAGGATCGGTGATGTATTATATTTATGGGGTTGTTTGTGTATTCCATCGAACGAATGGTTACATACTAAGATCCTTAGTGAGGTGCGTTATAGTCCATTTTCAGTCCATTACGAAGGACACAAGATGTATCAGGACCTTTGTTAGTTGTATTGGTGGCCGAGTATGCAAAATAAAATATCTGAGTTCATGTCTAGGTTACCGATGACAGGAAGGAAATGGGATAAGGTGACCATGGACTTTGTAACTGGGTACCAATGCCACTAAGGAAACATGACGTAATCTAGATAGTGGTTGACAGTTTAACCAGGTTTTCTCATTTTCTGCCGATGCTTATGGATTTCACCATAGAGAGAATAGTTAGACTATAAATTCAGAAGATAGTGAAATTTCATGGAGTACCGATATCGATTATCTCATACCGATATCCATGTTTCACATCAAGGTTTCGAAAAGCAGTTCATGATGCCTTATGTACCCGACTGCATTTCAGTACCACCTTTTACCCACATACTGACGACCAGTCTGAACGTGTGATTCAAATTTTGGAGGATATGCTTAGAAGCTGAATAGAAAGTTCGTGTATCAAGGGTTGTTTGAAGAAAGCTTTTGATCGCAAATATCATAATAAACATAAGTCATAAGGACATAGAGTTTAATGTGGACGATAAGGTTTTCCTCATGGTGTCACCTTGGAATAGAGTGCTTCAGTTTAGGTGTAAGGGAAAGCTAACTCTGCACTTCATTGGACCTTAGGAGATCCTTGAAAGCATTGGACTCGTAACCTATAAACTAGCGTTACTGCCAGAGTTGGAGCACATTCATAATGTGTTCCATGTGTCGATGCTTAAGAGATATCATTTAAACTTGTCACACATTATTCTATTAGAGTAAATTGAATTAAGCTAAGATATGACCTATGAATACGAACCAATAAAAATCTTAGGTTGAGAGGTCAAGGAATTGGGAAACAAGTAGATTCCATTACTGAAGGTATTATGGAGGAGCCATAGGACTGAGGAGGCAACTTGAGAGGCCGAGGAAAATATGAAACTCCAATATTTGCATATGTTCTGCTAAGGTAAATTTTGAGGATGAAATTTCTTCTTTGGAGAGGAGAGTTGTAACATCCCAATTCATAGTTCTGGATAACTTGAGATAGAGTTAAATAAACCCAATAGGCATGTAAGAAGTCATCATCCAAATATGAAGTGATTTGGGCTTAGATTGAACCTATTTTAGATTAAAAAGGGTACCTGTAAATAAGGGATAGAAGAGGAGGGACCAAAACAACAATTAACCATTAAACAATTTTGAAAGTTGAATTCCTATTAAGATGGATGATATAAGCATACAGAGTCTCCTATTTTTATTCATCATTCTTCATCTTCTTCATATCTCTTCTTCTCATTTTCTTATGAGTTCAAAGCTATAAGCTTTTTAGGCTATTGATCTTAGCTTAAATTTGGTAAGGTTAGTAATCTATATTCCTAGAGTTTTCTTTTGAGCTATTCATCTCCACAAATAGTTGTGGTAGCCATGGAAGCTGTTTAGTGAGGGTTTTGGGTTTTGCAATCTTAGGGTGATTTTAACTCATTTTAAATATTTAGAATCATGGTTCTACCTCTCCTAAGTATTTTAGATGATTTAATGACTCAATCATTTGTTGTTACTAGTGAGAGAAGTGGGTGAAAGCTCAAGGGTGAAGGGAAGAAAGAAAGAGGATCTTGGGTGACCTTGAGTTTGTTTTTCCAGTTCCTAGTTGCAAGGTAACACACTTTTAACCTTCATCTGCTATATTTTGATCAACATTGGTAGTATGATACTTGTCTGAGTGTATGAGTCATTTGAGTGCATGAGTCATTTGAGTGCATTTGGGTGTATATCATGAGAATTAGAATTTGATGTTGTTCATGCATATATAAATGACCTTTTATGATATTTTGAACCTAAGAAAGATTTAAATACCATTTTAGGGTCTGGGGAACATCTTAAGAGGGATTTGGAAAGGTTACACTTGAGTATATATATATATTGCATGAACAGTACCAATATTGATTATTAAAAAAGGCTAAAATCAAAGGGTTTTGTGTGGGAGTATTGATACCTATTCTTGAGGTATCCATATTGTTCAAGGAGTATCGATACTAAAGGGTTTAATATCGATACTCGGGATTTTTTCAGATTCTAATGAACAATTTTAGTATTGATTCTCAAGTAGGTACTGATACCCATGGAAATGGTATCGACACCCAAGGTGAGAATGTCGATACTCGCATAATATTTTAAAAAATTAAATAAAATTTTTCACCAGTACTCGGGGTAGTACTAATACTACTAAAAATGAGTATCGATACGTGATAACTACATAAAAAGACTCAATTTATAGTCTAAACGAAGTATGCACAACATTTTAGTTGCATTTAGTTTCATTTAGGTTATATTTGCTTGTGGTGGATAAGTTTTGCTTTGGCAAGATTTATTTGGTTTAACTGATGCTGCTGAGGAGAATGGGCTTGTGTGGATTGTGTATGTGCAGGAAATTTATAGAGAAAGAACATTTCAGTCGCGACAACGTAATTTGGAAGGGAAAATGGAACAGAGAAGAACGTGAGAAGCATATTTATCTCGCCAACGCATGTTTTATCTGGAAAGTCTGCAGCGGATACGACAAAATTGTCGATGTCACATGCCAGTCGGATGACCTCCTTCACGTGCAAGCAAGCCCTCAAAGTTCTGACAGTCGTCAGCCGCCTTTCCTTTTTAGTCTGGCCAAAATAATAACAATTATTTAAGGAATCTCCACTTATGTGAAACCCTAGGAGATTCCTCTCTATAAATATCCAACCATAGCCGCCAAAGAAAAAGGGAGAGGAAATGAGAAGAGCTTTACTGAAAGTGTGAGCGAGCAACTGCAGTGCTTCCCCATCGTCAACAAACCGACCTTCCTTGGTGTCCTCTATAGCCAAACTTTAGTAGAGCGGTGGTCAGGTCTCGAGAGAGGCTGATCACAGAGACAGGCGCGGTACAGATCAGAATTGTCACACAGAGCCCTCGGTTTTGGGAGTCGTTCTTCCGTTGTTCTTAATTTCTTTATGCATTTGGGTTGTATTAAACGATGATACTTGGATGACTTTTTGATAACACCATGACTGTGTTACTTGGTGTTAATCTTTGTTTTGCGTAGACAATTATTTTCTACTTTATGAATAATGAATTATGATTTTACTCATGATTGTTTTGTTCATTTTAAGATCTTCGAGAGATTTCCTAGGGTCTTGGTGAAACATGACTTGACAATATAAGAGCATCGAGAGATCTCCTTTTGGCTAGATAGTGATTCTTAGATTCGAGAGAATTAAGATAGATCTATGTGAACAATGGAATGGATCTGAGATGGTGATGTTCTAACTTGTCTACTTTTGAGATAAAGAGAGTTCAATCAACAAAAAGAGATAGACGCTAGAGTAGGATAGACAATGACTATAGTTCACGCTGAGAGGTATTGCTACAACAACTATGACAAACCAAGGGTTGTAGTTAACGCTAAGTAGTATTGCCATAGTAACCGTCTAAGAATACTTAGTAATCCTATCGGACAACTTAAGCATGTCATAATAATTCATTCTAGACTTAGAATAATTGTCTTCACTGCAAAAGATTAGCATAATTTCTCTGTGATAAGTCTGAATATGAGAGATTGTTTGAATTATATTTAAATCAACGCTTGTCTTTGTTTTGTTTTGTTTCAATAGTCTGCATATTTATTTTGTCTCGACCAAACTTTTCTGCAATCATATATTGTAGTATTTTCTTGTTTTATTAATAATAGCTTTTTAGTTTGACAAGATAGTATGAATTAGCCTGTGACAACTAGTTTTGGTTGTGGTGAAGATTAAAAATTTAGACCAATACCTGAGGAGTCGATAACTCACTTACCCTATATTATTTGAATCAATTGTGTATACATGCATAGAATTGCTTTCCTTAGTATATCCATTTACAAGTGATCAAGTTTTGGCGCCATGGAGTTTCTTCAGGCTTAATGGAGTCATGGGGAGATTTATGCAAGAGTTTCCTACTTCGATACAATCCGCCCAATATGAATACACAGCTTCACAATGATATTGCAAGTTTTCACCAAGGAGATGATGAGTTAATGTACGAATGTTGGGATAGGTATAAAAGTGTACTTTGCAAATGTGTCAACCATGGGTTTCATGTCTGGACTCAAGTAGTGATGTTTTACAATAGAGTTAATGCACCAACTCAAATGATGTTAGATGCCTCAGAAAATGAAACCTTACATGATAAATCACCCGAGGAAGCCTTTGATATCCTTGATAGGATAGCAAATAATGACTATCAATTTCAAAATACAAGATTGGGAACTGACAGAAAAGCATCTGGAGCATATGAATTAGACAGTAAGGATTCGATAGATGCTCAACTTTCTGCAATAAATAATATGTTGAAAAATTTGTAGCGTCATAATGAGGCATGAGAAGTCAAGGTGACCAATAACGCATGAATATTTTGTCACGGTAACCGTCATGAGAGTGAATGTCTGGAAAACCATGAATCCACCATTTTTTGGGCAATTACAACCGGAGCAATAATAACCCCTATTCAAATACGTACAATCCTGGTTGGAGACAACATCCGAACATTTCATGGAATATGCAAGGGAACAGTAACAATCAAGCAGCAAGTTACAATAGGCCACAACAAAGTAACTCAGACCATCAACATTTCCAGAATCAGCATCATCAGTTTCCCTGGAAAAACACTAAAGGTATAACTTCTTCCTCTAATACTAATTCCAATACTAACTCCCTGGAGTTATCATTATAGGAATTTATGGCCTCGATAGAAGGTTTCAAGGCTTCAACAAAACCTTGATGCATGAGCATTCTGCAATAATCAAAAACCAAGGAAATTTCTTTTAAAGCCAAGCTACACTTTTGCAAAGTCATAGTTCTTCTCTAAGAGCATTAGAGAATCAAGTGGACCAAATTACTACGACATTACATTCTCGACCGTAAGGAAATCTCCTTAGTGATATTAAAATCACTAAACATCACGGAAATGAGCATTGTAGTGTACTCACACTAAGGAGTAGAACACATGTCAACCAAAATGACAAGTTTGGGGGAGAACACCCAAACAATTCTCGCCATGGCGTAACACAACCAGAGGATCAAGCTAAAAATAAAGAACTTGATGAATCGTCTGAAGAGAAGGAAAAGGATGAAGGCTCAGAAAAACATCATCCAAAATAATGAGAAATTTATGGCCAAAGCCAGAGATTCCTCAACACCGACAGCAGATAATGTGAGACCTCAACCACCGTTCCCTCAACGATTAAAGAAACATAACGATGACATCCAGTTCAAGAAATTCATTGATGTTCTGGACCAATTGTATATAAATGTGCCCTTACTTGAAGTAATCGAGCAAATGCCTTCCTATGCCAAGTTTCTTAAGGAAATCGTTACAAAGAAGAGGAAGGTAGAACATATTGCCATGGCAACAAAAATCTATTATGCGGTAAGCAAACTCGCACCAAAACAAAAAGACACTAGTAGTTTTATAATACCATGCTCAATTAGTAATAACTTTGTAGGATGAGCTCTTGTTGATTTGGGATCAAGTGTAAACTTGATACCAAAGTCCATATTTATGAAACTAGAAGGGTATGACGCTTGTCCGACCAAAGTTATCCTACAGTTGGGCGATTGGTCTAATGTGCGGCCTGAGGGCAAAATAGAAGACGTCATAGTAAAAGTGGACAAGTTCGTATTTCCAGATGATTTCCTTATTTTGGACTGCGAAGCCGATGAAAATGCACTTATCATCCTAGGATGACCCTTTTTAGCCACTGGAAGAATTCTAATAGATTACGACAGGGGGAGTTCACAATGCGAGTAGAAAAGCAAAGTGTCACAATCAATGTATTCAACTCCATGAAATATGTGGACAACTCAAAGGAATGCCAATGCATTAGAAAAGAGGATTCAATAGAAGAGGATGAAAAGGCAATTCTTGGCCACAATGAATCTCTAAAGCTAGAAGAATACAATGCTTTGTGCCATGACTCTATAATTGAGATGCACGAACAAGAAAACCTTGGCCTAGGTGAATTATTTTCAGAAGACGATTTTGAGAAATATGGCCCTGATAACAGAAATCTGAATAAGGCACACAATGGGTTCCCTGAAAACGACACCAAGGCAGAATATGAAGAAAAGATAAAAGAACAATCGAGGCTCCTTCATAATAGATCAGGTAGGAAATTCGAACCCTTAGATTTTGAGGAAGTTAATTCTTCATAATCATCTTTACAACATGCACCTAATTTGGAACTTAAAACTTTGCCATCACATTTGAAGTATGCATATCTAGGAAGTAATGAAACTTTACCAGTAATAATCTCTACCACTCTAACCTCTGAACAAAAGAATAGTTTGTTGAATGTTTTGTCACAACACAAGAAGGCTCTAGGATGGAAAATGGCAGACTTAAAGGGAATTAGCCCTTCCATATGCATGCACAAGATCGATTTAGAAGATAGCCGCAGTACTTCGATGGAACCCCGAAGAAGGCTCAACCCAATCATAAAGAAGGTAGTCATGATGGAAATTATAAAATGGTTGGATGCAGGAGTGATTTATCCTATATCTGATAGTTCATGGGTCAGCCCGGTGTAGTGTGTGCCAAAGAAGGGTGGTGTGACCGTGGTTAAAAGTGAACATGACTAGCTCCTCACTACTAGAACAGTCACGGGCTGGTTCATATGTATGGACTACGTGAAGCTTAATAAAACCTCAAAGAAAGACCATTTTCTCTTACGTTTTATCGACCAAATGTTCGATAGGTTAGCGTGAAAAACATTTTATTGCTTTCTCAATGGATACTGAAGATATAATCAAATAGCCGTAGCACCAGAGGATCAAGAAAAAACTACTTTCACATGCTCATTTGGTACCTATGCATTTAGATGAATGTCGTTTGGGATGTGTAACGCTCCATCTACCTTCCAAAGATGAATGATGGCCATCTTTTCAGATATGGTGGAAGAGTGTATGGAAATATTTATGGATGATTTTTTTGTCTTAGGTGACGATTTCAACCGATGTCTCGGTAATTTATCCAAGGTACTGAAACGATGTGAAGCAGCCAACCTAGTACTAAATTGGGAGAAATGCCATTTTATGGTAATCGAAGGAATAGTGTTGGGTCACAAAATTTCATGTCAAGGCATTGAAGTCGATAAAGCCAAGGTGGAAGTAATTGCAAACATTCCCCCACCCACTAATCTGAGAGCTGTACACAGTCTCCTTGGACATGCAGGCTTCTACAGGCGGTTTATAAAATATTTTTCTCAAATCTCAAAACCCTTGTGTCTTTTACTTCAACAAAATCATCCATTTTATTTTATGATGATTGTCTGAATGCCTTTACAGATTTGAAGAAAAAAATTTCAGCAGCACCAATCATCGTCCCACCTGACTGGAACAAACCTTTTGAGCTTATGTGCGATGCGAGTGATTATGCAGTCAGAGTAGTGCCAGGGTAACGAAAAAGTAAAATCCTTCATGTTATCTACTATGCGAGCCGTCCTCTTAATGATGCACAAGTAAACTATACCACCACTGAAAAAGAACTTTTAGCAGTAGCATTTGCATTCGATAAGTTTAGGGTATATCTAATAGGCAATAAGGTAATTGTGAATACAAATCATTCTACCATTAAATATTTGATCAATAAAAAAGATTCAAATCCTAGGCTAATTCGATGGATATTATTACTACAAGAGTTCGATTTAGAGATCAAGGATAGAAAGGGTACAGAAAATCAAGTAGCATACCATTTGTCTAGACTAGATAATAAAACTGATTGTCATGACATAACAGAAATTCAAGAGGATTTGCATGATGAGAAAATTTTATTTTTCACGGTTGTGCCGTGGTATGCTGACATAGTTAACTTTCTTGTTAGTGATATTGTTCCTCCTGATTTATCTAGCCATGGCCGAAAAAAGTTTCGACATGATGTGAGACACTATTACTGGGATGAACTGTTCCTATTCTAACAATGTGGAGACCAAATATTCCAAAGATGCATTCCAGAAGAAGAGCACAAAGAAATTCTACTTCAATGTCACTCGTCACCGTATGGAGAGCGCTTTGGTGGAATAAGAACAATGACGAAGGTACTTCAATCCAGATTCTATTGGACAACCTTGTTCAAAGTTGCGCATGAATTCTATAAGTCATGTGATAGATGCCAATGAATAGGGAACATATCAAAACGACATGAGATGCCATTGCAAAATATTTTGGAGGTTGAACTTTTCAACGTATGGGGAATAGACTTCATGAAACCCTTTCCCACATACTTTGGAGATTTGTACATCCTCTTGGTAGTGGATTTTGTATCCAAGTAGGTTGAAGCCATTGTAACACCTAAAAATGATTCCAAGACGGTACTAAATGAACAAAAACATATTCCTACGTTTTGGAACACCACGAGCTATCATTAGTGATAAAGGCACACATTTTGATAATAAATTAATTGCCAAGGCATTGAAATGATGTAGAGTGCAACATAGGATCACTATGGCGTATCACCCTCATAATAATGGACAAGACAAAGTGTCTAACCAGGAAATCAACCAGATCCTTGAGAAGGTAGTCAATCCAAGTCAAAAGGACTGGTCGGCAAAGCTAGATGAAGCACTATGGGCTTATTGCGCAACATTCAATACACCGCAAGGAATGTCGTCGTTCAAATTGGTCTACAACAAAGAATGCCATTTGCCTGTGGAACTTGAATATAAAGCTTATGAGGTCATCAAAAAGTTAAACATGGATGCTCAGCTTATTGGAGAAAGAAGACTCTTGGATATGAATGAGATGAATGAATTCAAAGCACAAGCATATGAAAATACCTGCCTATACAAAGAGAAAACAAAACGATGGCATGACAGTAAAATATTACCGAGGCAATTTTATTCTTGACAACAAGTATTGCTCTACAATTCACATCTTAAGCTATTCCCAGGCAAGCTAAAGTCACGATGGTCAGGACCGTTAATCGCAACAAAAATTAAGAACCCAGACAATGGTTCCATTTTCAAGGTGAATGGGAAGAGGCTAAAGGAATACAAAGGAACCCCAGTCATGCGTGACAAACCGACATCAATGTCACATGATGCCCAAGAGTTTGCCTTACATACTTGAACAAAATTCGTTGCCTAGGCAACGAAAATCTGAATTTTGTACATAAATAAATTAAGTTATTCTTTACACACATTATCTGTTTTGCTTTATTTTATTTTTTTTCTTTATTTATTGCAGGCATACAGAGTACACGTGGCAGTATAGGGAGATAGTTCACGCATAAAAAGAGAGAAAACCCTAGGGCAAGAAATTTGGACTGCAAAATTAAATAGGGAAAGTATCTTTTCCCTAACTTTACGTCCAATCAAAGATCATGCAATCAATGCAAAACTCTTTTCCATCTTGTTTTAATCGAATTACCCCAAAGAAACCACCCATTAACCTTCAAGAAAAAAACCACCCTCAACTCTATCTTCTTCAATGTACCCACTCTCTCTACAGCAAGAAAAATTTTCCAACAAATTTCCCTAATCATAGTCGCTTGACTCACTATAGCAAACAAGTATCATGGCCAGATCAAAGAAAAACACAACCCCAACACCAAGCTTTGAGCGTTTCCAAATAGCCGAAGTCGAGACACGCTTTAAAAACCTTAAAAAAAGTAAGTGTATTTAGAAGACAGGTTTGTCTTTTCATCAGAGAACGAAACGGTGTTTGAACCAAAGGTCATAGACGTGATTCGGAAGAACAACTATAAGAAGTTTGCTCGCCACCCCAAGGCCATAGCACCAGTGATGGTCAGAGAGTTCTACGCCCATCTCGAAGACCCACCCAACCACACGGTGTATGTCCGAGGGAAGCTCCTTCGATTTTCCCCTTCATCACTCAATAAATACTTTAAGTTCAGGAAAGTGGAAGAGCAGCATAAGAAATTTGTGGCTGAGGTAGACCAAGAAACCTATAACGGAGTACTCGAAGATCGTTGTTTCAGGTGGGCTAAGTTCGAGGGAAATACGCCAACAAGGAAGATAGTCGATTGCCGAGCTCTTAAGCCGGTGGTAAATTTATGGAATCATTTTCTCAAGGGAAAACTTATACCAATATCTCACAACACAATCGTGATCGTAAAAAGATTGACGCTTTTACGCTTGATAATATATGGAAGAAATATTGATGTTGGAGAACTCATATACGAGCAAATATATGAGTGCACCAAAAGAAACCGGGGTAATCTCTTATATCCTAACTCGATAACTACTCTATGTAGGAAACAAGGTCCCCGAGGAGCCTTTTGAGGATTTCATCAAATCCAATGAGGGTATCACCAAAAAAGAAAGTACTCGAACTGATGAGTTTCGATGACAACGGCCTGCATGAAGGTCTAGAGAGGGGTACAAAATTTGTTGTCGCAACCAGAATGGCAGCAGTGGTCACGTACACGTGAGCAACGCGTGAGAAGATCGAGCACCTTAAGAATCATATGGAGATCTTCTTTGGGTACATTAAGGCATGGGACATAAAACTCAACGCATTCTTCAAGGAGTAACTCCCGATCATAACTGACAATCTGCCACAGTTCCGCAACATCATTCTAAAACACACTACTAGCGGCAGCACATTCCACACCTTAACATCGAATATCCCCCCAGAAGTACCCACAGACGTGCCACCACTGGCCCGACACATACGAGTTCCTCAATTCCTCATTCTTCTCAACCTCCGAGATCACTCAAGAGATTCCACCCAACTTCTTCACTAATGAAGATTTCACTCCAGCCTCGACACAACCCAAGCAAGGTCCCACACAGTTCCCCGTATGTCAAGCAACGTCGCATACAGTTTCCCATCTATCATGCAATGCCTGTCCCTGAAACAACTCAAATTCAACCCCCAATTCCTGTACAACCCACTCCTACTGAAGAACAACCAACTTCAGCATGAGCCTCGAGTAGCAAGAGATGCATTAACCGAACGGAAGGCCGTGTCTTTCAACCTTTACCCTCAACGATAACAGCAGTAGACTCGGGATCAGAGAGTCCCTCTCCTCCTAAACATTGTCGAACGAGGGCATACAATCAAGCCACACCACCACATAAAGCTCGCATTTTATTTTTTATTTTTTTCACACTTACATATAGATACATGTAGTTAGTTTGCATGCATTGAGGACAATGTATCCCTCAAGTTTGGGGGAGGTATTATTCCATACTTTGTTACAAAACAATTGATGATATTTGGTTGAAATTTTTGGTTGTCATGACATAAGCATGTTAAGTTTATTATTTGGAATGGATTAGGGATGCCCAATGATGAATGCATAATTTGATTTCTTAGTCCAGAATTATCGTCAAAACTGTCTAAAGAAGAGAACCAACCCTAGGCTTGATTATTTGAAAGTTACAAACATGATTACAGGTTGTCCCTACTTAAGGTAATCAGTAATTTTTTTAAGAAAGAACTTTTTGCTTACCGAGACATCGAAAATAATTTAAGGTTAAGGTGAAACTAAAAAATAAAAGGGACACTCCTCTATGCAAGGGCATAAACAACAAAACTCCATAAGAAATTGAGAGTTGTCAGGTATATGAGTGAATGAAATTAGTCATAGGATGACTCTACCCGACTAGCTTGGGGATGGAAGGTATGCTCCCTTTCACCTAGAGTGTGGGAATGTAGGTGTGATGAGCTGACTTTAAAAAAGAAGTTGATAAATAACTAGGACTATAAACTAAGCCTGACAAATAATTTGATGCATTGACAGACTAGAAGCACTTACTTTAAGTTTTCTATTTACCTTAATTCATAGAGTGTTTACAATCACGCACACACAATAGCAAGGACTCCTTACTAGAGAAGGGACTTGACTGATATGACCGTCAAAAATGTTGAGGCCAAATTTTTTGTTGAGGGCTTAAATCTCAAACCATATGATTTTCTTAACACTGCTTTGCCATGACAATTTTAATTTTCTTCTAGCTATTGTATATTGCTTGAGGACAAGAAATAGCTTAAGTTTGGGGGTGTGATAACTCTGTAAAAAGACTCAATTTATAGTCTTTTGACTTAAGTTATTGCTTGTCTAAACAAAGTATGCACAACATTTTAGTTACATTTAGTTGTATTTAAGTTATATTTTCTTGTGGTGGATGAGTATTGCTTCGGCAAGATTTGTTTCGTTTAATTGATGCTACTGAAGAGAAAGGGTTTGTGTAGATTGTGTATGTGTAGGAAATTTACAGAGGAAGAACATTTCAGTCGTGACAACGTAATTTTCAAGGGCCAATGGAATAGAGAAGAACGTGAGAAGCATATTTATCTCGCCAAGGCAAGGTTTATCTAGAAAGTCTGAAGCGGATATGACGAAATCGTTTATCTGGAAAGTCTGAAGTGGATGACCTCCTTTACGTGCAAGCAAGCCCTCAAAATTCTTATAACCGCCAGTCACCTTTCCTTTTTAGTCTGGCCAAAATAATAACTGTTATTTAAGAATCTCCACTCATGCGAAACCCTAGGAGATTCCTCTCTATAAATATCCAACCATTGCCGCCAAAGAAAAAGGGAGAGGAAGTGAGAAGAGCTTTACTGAAAGTGTGAATGAACAACTGCAGTGCTTCCCCACCATTTACCAACCAACCTTCCTTGCTGTCCTCCATATCCATACTGTAGCAGAACGGTGGTCAGGTCTCGAGAGAGGCTGATCACCAAGGCAGGTACGGTGCAGATCATAATTATCACGACAGAGCCCCTAATTTTTTTGAGTCATTCTTCCTTTGTTCTTAATTTCTTTATGTATTTGGGGTTGTATTAAATGATGATACTTGGATGACTTTTTGATAGCACCATGACTGTCTTACTTGGTGTTAATCTTTGTTTTACCTAGACAATTATTTTATACTTTATGAATGATGAATTATGATTTGGCTCATGTCTATTTTGTTCATTGTTTTAATATTTTACGTTGACACTGTAAGAGCTTCGAGAGATTGCCTGGGGTCTTGGTGAAACATGTCTTGGCAATATAAGAGAATCGAGAGATCGCCTTTTGTCTAGATAGCAATTCTTAGATTTGAGAGAATTAAGATAGATCTATATGAACAATGAAATGGATCCAAGATGGTGATGTTCTAACTTGTCTACCTTAGAGAGAAGGAGCGGATTTCAATCGACTAAAAAGGGATAGACGCTAGAGTAGGATGACACCGACTATAGTTCACGCTGAGAGGTATTGCCACAACAACATTCTGACAAACCAAGGGTTGCAGTTAACGCTGAGTAGTAATTCCATAATAACCGTCTAAGAATACTTAGAAATCCTATCGGGCAGCTTAAGTATGTCATAATAATTCATTATGGACTTAGAATAATTTTCGTCAATGCAATAGATTAGCATAAGTGCTATGTGATAAGTTTGAATATGCGAGGTTGTTTGAATTATATTTAAATCAACGCTTGTCTTTGTTTTGTTTTGTTTCAATAGTCTGCATATTTATTTTGTCTCGACCAAACTTTTCTGCAATCATACATTGTAGTATTTTTCTTGTTTTATTAATAATAACTTTTTAGTTCGATAAGATAGTAGGAATTAGCTTGTGACGACTAGTTCTGGTTGTGGTGAACATTAAGAATTTAGACCAATCCCTGAGAAGACGATAAGTCACTTACCCTATATTACTTGATTTGATTATGTATACTTGTACATAATTGCTTGCCTTAGCATATCAATTTACAAGCAATCAATACACTATGTAGGGGTATTGATACCGAGGGCTATGCGAAATTACATTGGGCTATTTTGGTATCGGTACTCGGGGAATTATTAACAATCTAAGAGTTGAATTATCAGTAATGAAAGCTTAATAATAATACCATCATGGAATTTTAAGTTATATGCATTTCTTGTGTTAAAGAATCAAAAAGGGGTCTCATTCGAGGAGATACTTTTCCATAAGCTTACAAGGAGAACCCTAATAATTATTAATAATAAAAGATCATTATGAAGTAATATTCCATAAGACTACCTTGTTTTATTCTCGAGAAACATTGAGGACACCCGATTTACTTGTGTTTGACAACGATGTAGTTGAGTAAGGGAATTATCTAGATATACCCAATTTAGTGTTATGACACTAAAAGTGCTAGTTGGATGTCGTGATGATTCTATGTAACCCATAAAAATTCTGAGTACCCAAATAGAGTAGAATATATAGATAAGGTTCTGACAGTTTGTGACTAGAATAAAATCTATGGTATTGTAAGATGTTGATACTACGTGACCCAGATATTACTCGAGGTGCCTTTTGTAAGCAACTAGGGGTGCGAGTTTCGTGATGCTTTAGTGACCATGAGCTACACCATGATGCGTTCCTTGTTGTGTTATAGATCTACTCATAATTTCATAACTATACTTGTAGCATGCTCACTGTAGCATGCTCATTGTTGAATGCATATAGTATAGTTGGGTTATTTGTGTGGCACTGAGCTTGTGAGCTCAACATATGGAATGTGTTTTTGTGTTCAGGTTCTTAGGTGTCGATCGAAGTGCTTATTGTTGAAGTTTAGGGACGTACTGTCATAGACCTTTGTGTATTATTGAGTCATAAACTCTATTTGAAACTTATATATTTTAGATACTATTATTGGTAGTTCCCCTAATATTTTGTAAATCGATATACTTGATATTTTATTATGTTTGAATTTATGAATGAATTTAAATGATTTCAAAAATATGGTTAGCCACTTAGGTTGTTCAGGGTAATATTCTAATCCTTCGAATTACATGTCAGACCGGATTAGAGTGCATTGCTTATTGTTAATGTTTTGTTCACAACTTAATTAATGGACTTAATGAGAGTTAATCTATTTGGGTAATAAATTATCAATAGCTTAATCATTTCATGATAAATAAGTATATTGTTACAACATTATTACGTTGAAAGCTATCATTTGAGAGTTACAAGACCATTTGGGCAAGGCTTAATACACCACTCGTATGAATGATTCAAGGGCCAAACAAACATCACCATTCAACATAAAGAAGAAGCAAGCCAACTGAAGTACCGCCATCACTCTTCATCATCATATGTTATAGTTTTTTCACTTCCTATATAAAGCCAATGCCTTGGCATTTATAAGGCACCAATCTTTTGCATATCAATACAATTACGAGGTTATCGTCTATCTTATGTTCTCTTGAACTCTTATCAACTTCTCAAATTTCTCTGGTTCTCGTGGCGTCAACCTCTCTCTTTCATTGATACTTCTTATCATTTTGGTTTAATATACCAAAAGGGTCAAAGACCTTTGGTACCACCCTTTGTTCAACTTATAAGGTTTGGTGTAAGGTTTTCTATAGCCTAGTTTCTACCTTAGTTGTCCAAGATACTATCTACCCTTTTTCCTTTCATTTTAAGCCAATCACTAGACCCCAAAACACATATACAAACACTCATATATCATTCGTCATAAATATCCCTCCATTACACCATTATCATAACTATCTGGCCCACCATTTGAGTTTATCTTCTTGCAAGTACTTGATCATTCACTAGATCCATAATCAAGGGGTATTTTACCTTATGTCAGCCTTTAATAAGGGTAAGCTAATATTTCTAAATTAGGAAGGACCAATTTGTAAATGCATGCCACATAAGTTGTAACACCGGAATCCCAATATTCGAGTATCACATAGAATCACTAAAGTGATTAACATGTTTTGCTTTTGAAATAATACTCACTTTTAAAATGTTTATACAAAGTTTGAAACATAACCACTTACAAAAAGAAAACCCTAATTTAAAAACTCAATAAATAGAATAAAAAAATAATATTACATATTGACTCACGTCAAATCATGACCTATACATGCCCAATAAGAAACCATCATTGTACTATGGTATTCCGTTGAGACTCGTCTAATGATATCATTACCCCGTCAAACCTCACGTGACATGTAACATGCGAACAAAAACACATTATGAACTTTAATAACATAATCATTCAACTAGTATAGTTAGAGAAGCAATACAACTATATCATCGATACTACCAAACCTTATAACCAAGGTACATCTACTATTGCATTGATATGATTCTTATGGATCCCTTAATCCGTAACTAAAGGCCTCACTATGTGTATACAAATATTGGTCTATAACCATAATACCATGCTACGATGTATCATCCTGTCCCACACATAATCACACAAACGTAATGACAGTACATAGCCTTTAGGTACTAATCATTCAAAAAAGAAATGCATCAAGCATAGAATCACATTAAAAGCATCACTATATAGTTCGTGGTACATAATATCGCAACAACGTCGTCATATAGCTAAAGTGCCTTAGCACTGGTATTGAAAAGCCTTGGAACAAAATACGAAAGTGACTTAACATTAATACAAAAGTGCATTAGAACTTATACTAGTGTGCATTAGCAATGATTAGAGTATATCCACATACTTCTCATATATATATATATATATATATATATATATATATATATATATATATATATATATATATATATATATATACACACACACACATTAGACGATCGTCAGTATATAAGTAGCTCAAATGTCATCATTGTTTCCTGAGCGTCAAACAATAGCATTAGTCTTATAGAATATTACCTCATAATGTTCTTATTTTTAACACACAATTATTTATAGTTTTCACTTGTAAGCTTGATACGAGGCAGCCTGTTGATTAAGGAGATCTTCGATTGTAATGGATCTAGAATGAAGTAAGCAATTCCTTTATAGCAAACTTACTAAAACTAAGGATGATGTTGTTGGGTGTATGGTTAAGGTTGTGGACGAAATATGGTTAAGAAAGGATGAAGAAATGATGAAAAGAATAAGGAATTAATTTCCTAGAAATTTAGAATGTTGAAAGGTGGAAGATGAATGCTCTGAGAAGATGGTAAAAGAATAATTATGGAAATTTGGTTAATAAACAAAGAACAATGAAAAACCTATACTAAAAAGTATAAACACAAACCTTATACGATCAATGTTTAAAGGTCTTGGACCCATTAGATAGAAATCTAAGAACCCGAAGTATCACAAGCTTGACACAACAAAATTAGACTTGAAATGTCAAGAAAATAGTTCTAAGAAGAACCAACATTGAGAAAAAAAAACTCAAAATAATTTTTATTCATAAAATGTCTAACTATTTGTAACCCCCTCAAACCGATGCGGGTAACCCGATCTAATCTGGTTGTCACATTAGAGCCACCAGAGTGACCCACCATAAAAATTATGGAAATTTAAAACTTTTTTATCAGAACATGTAAACTCATAAAATCATTTATCAGTATTAAAAAAAAATAGATTTTTTCAGACTCATATATATAAAACAAAATACAATTTCATGCCCCCTAATCACATGAACTATACTCTGCTAAAAACGCCAGGAGAACTCCCTTACTGAAGTCGATAGCTGTACTGGTACAATTCTTTTAACCTACAAAGGTGAGTAACAGAGTGAGCTTTGGAAAGCTCAGTAATACAGAACTACCAGATGATGCTGAAGAATGTGCTGATACAGATAAACATATATTTCTTTATTGGTTCAGATATCTACAAGTTTGTTTAGGCTTAGCTGAGGTCCCATTGATATCTCAGGTAGTAATATATAGTATTCAGTTCATATGGAAATATTTCGGATGTCTAGGTTCAGAAGATCATAATAGATTATTTAGTGTGTTCCCTCAAAACCAGTGAAAAGATACAAATCTTTTTAAAAACATATTTTTATTTATCAAAAACCATAGTATTCCCTTCAACTGAAGAAAACATAATGTGTAGGTTCCCAGAACAATACAACCCCTACACAACAGTACATACCTGAGCACAAAGCCGAGGAGCCTTCATATATACTTCCTCCAATAATAACCCCAAATAAAACATTTTTCCATCAATAAATGAAGATATTAGAAATCAAAATAGAATTCATATCATATATCATGATAGAATCCAAATCAGAAATCATAACAGAATTCAGATCAGAAATCAGAACATAATTCAAATCGGAAATCAGATAAAATAATCATGTAATTAGGGAACACACTCGTGTTTATAGATATTATTATAGATATTGGATAATCTTATCGGGCAGAGAAATACGGATCTTCAATTTACCGATTGAATTTCAAAATTTAGAATCACTATTGGAAGTGTTCAATAACTGACGGAATAATCAATTATTCAGAATGAGACTTGAGTTAATAAGGAAGAAATGAAGATTCAGGACATTTACAGTCGGTGTCGATCTATCAGATTATTGAAATAACTCATGTTTAACAACTTCCAGAACTAATGCATGTTGACTGGTTCATTCCTTGTCCTTCAGGTATTCACTCTTTAATAACAACTAAATTCATGTCAATAAATCATCATTTGATTCATCACCGAATGGGTCTTCGAAGGGTCATTATTTCATTTCCACGCTTCAACGATATCATGAAATGCTGACGTACTTGATTTTTGGTTCATAACCCATAGTAATTGTACACTATGTAAACTCCTTAGAGTTTCCAGACTTATCTAAATCACTTACTTAATCCAGTAGTCATTGAGGTTACTTAGTTCATTTAGTAGTCAAATCTATTCTAGTTACTTTAGAGTCTCCTAGAGTAATTCGAATGTTTCTGAATTTCAGATACATATTATACTTCCTTTTAGTTCAGTAAGATCTTCGTGGTTGACTTGTCAAACAAATATCCAATTCTTAGTACTGAATGCGATCTAGAATTGATTTGAGTTGAATACTTTTAAAATTATCATCGAACCAAACTTAAGAAGATGAACACATATTCAAATGATACCTATGTCCTTCAGGTACTGACATATCATTAGCGTTGGTCAACTCACTTAAACTGAATTCCATAACTTTTAAGGGTAGTTCAACGCCCATGTTTATTTGGATTCCTTAATTAATCCAAAACATTTACTTAGTCTAAACCATAAGGGCATTTTGGTCATTTTGGTGCTTAATGTTTTTCCATTCATTTCAAAGCTTGAGGATATCTATTCATTCCTAAGCTTGGTGATATTCTTGAGTCATTTCCATTACAGGGGTATTTTGATCATTTTATAGATCTAATGTATTTCAATCATTTACTTCCGTCTAATCTTATTATTTAGTTTAATCTTATCACTTACTTCAGTCATTTCAAATAATTCTGACCAAAGAGCACCATCGATAAATCATTTTTTCAGCTATTTACTCATAACTCATAGATTTTCGGGTCGATAGCTTTCTCAAATTTTAAAAAATAGAATATCAGAAATTTCTTGGACAAAGACATGATCTTAAAAATTAAATATATAATTTATCGGGTTAAGAACAAAATCTCAGGGTACTTTCTCATTCAGGGTCAACTCGAACAATTTTTACTTCTCAAGACATTTTCATAATTTCTTAACCAAATAATTTCGGTATTAACTCTTAACATAAATAATTATAATTTAGAGATCCTATGGTCAATTGCTTTCTCGAACATTCTCTGATCTTGAAATGATTCCTTAACAGACTTCTAGTATCTTGCACAAACCCTCTTGGGTTTAAAAACCGGTTATCCAAATTTTCTAAGCAAACCTAGCATTTCTTATGCACATCTGAAATTTTATCAGATCAATATGCCTTTTCAGAATTATTAAACAACTTCCAAGGATAATTCTTGTCATTACGTAAGGTTATTTTCATAATTTATCACTTAAAGCGTATTTGGTTCGAATCCATCCATAATCAAACATGCATAATAGACCAATCATATATATATATATCTATGCATTTATCGATTAACATGTTCCATAAAGCTTAAAGAGGTAGTAATGTATTACCTCGATTTTTGTGTAATACTAGTCAACCCTTAAATTGCATTCAAACATCCTTGATCCTTAATTCAACTTCCAATAATTTCTCATATACATAACAATATAAATTTCATCCAAAATGAGACTTAATTCTAAAAACCAGATCGAATCAGATCATAAATCAGTGAAAAATAGTCTACTGAGTTCGAATTTGGAAAAACAGACCCCAAAAATGGACTCAAGACGTCGAAAAATGTTAGGATAGGTATACTCAGAAAAAAGTCAACGGCCGTTCAAGGGCCAGTCAATGTTGGTCAAAGTTCTAGTCAACAGTGGTTAATGCCAGTCAACGGTCAACGTTGGTCAACTGGTCACCAGATCGAGTCGGGTCGGGTTGGACTAAGTCGGTTCGGGTTTGACCGGGTTGGGTCAGGTCAGACCGGTCTAATCGGTTCAAACCGGTCAAACCGATTTTCTTTCTTCTTCTTTTTTTTTTCTACCAGACGAATCCCATTCTCGGGGGTGGCGCGTGGGGTGCGTGAACAGTATTACAATGTCCGAAAAATTCCCAAAAAATTTCTAAAAATTATTTTAAGGCATTTTGAGACACTTACTAAGCTCGGTTCACAATTTTTAAAGGTGGAGAACTCGATTCCGAAACATCAAAAACTTTGAATTTCTTACCCCTCCACGCTCTGGCGACGACGGAGATATGAAGGAAACTGGTAGACTCGAAACAATGCAAGGAACACGATGGTACAGGAGGTGTCAAAAACGGATGGCCGGATTGATGTGAATCGACGAAAAACCAACGGAAATTGAGTTAAAACCGACGATACTTCCGATTGAAATTAACGACGAATGACGTCGATTCACGATGAGAGGCTTGAGGGGTTTTGTTCATCGGTCAACAACAAACACGATGATGGTTTTGATTCCTCAAATCGAGGACGGATGGAGAGTAGATCGGATTTCGAAGGATAATCAAAGGGGGAGGAAAAACTAAAAAAATTATCTGGAAACTCACGAGGCGAGAATTTATAATTTTCTCCAAAATAAAAATGGGTAAATTAATAGTTTAGCCATTGAATTTCATGAACCTTATAAAAGGATATTCTAACTTTGCGATTTTATAATTTAATCCTCAATTTTCTTCCCAAAATACCAATTAATCCACCACTTTATAAATTTTGAAAATTTAGCCCCAAAATTGGGGTGTTACAATTCTCCCCTCCTTAAAATAATTTCGTCCTCGAAATTCATTCATGTCACAGAATTGCATAAATGAAAATTCCATCAGTTCTTTCATATCTTCAAATCACTTTTACAGAAGTACAAGTCCTCTACAATCCTTTACGAGTTGATTTTTACATTTTTATCATAACTCTCTCTCAGTCCAATAAAATATTCAGAACAAACTTATCCTTGTGGAATAAATTCAACATTGGTTACGAGAATAGGCCCATAGAGCGATAACATATCCCAATTTCATTCCTGGAGTCGGGTCAAAATTTCTCAGATGAGTAACTCTTACATGGCTCGTGTGGTACTTTATAGAATTTAGACAGACGTTACTGGTATTCCTTTATAAAACGATAGAGTCCTAACGGATGAAAACTTAGGTTTGCTCATTATAGATAGGGACTCAACCTTCGAGTTTCGACTCAAAGAAGTACGATTGTAGTCTAGGGGCATATACTGATTAGACATCTTTTGAAATTCGACCGACTGGTCTATCTTAAAAATTTTGACTCAACCATGGTTCTGATACCTCTCAATGTAACCCTCTCAGATCGATGCGGGCAACCCGATCCGATCTGTGTTGTCACATTAGGGCCACCGGAGCGACCCACCATAAAAATAGCGAAAAATTTAAAACTTTTTTTCTCAGAACATGCAAACTCATAAAATCATTTATCAATATTTAAAAATAAAATATATTTTTCAGACTCATATATATAAAACAAAATATAATTACATGCCCCCTAATCACATGTACTATACTCTGATAACAACGCCGGAATGACTCCCTTATTGAAGTCGATAGTTGTACTGGTACAATTCTTTTAACCTGAAAAGGTGAGTAATATAGTGAGCTTTGGAAAGCTCAGTAATACAAAACAACTAGATGATGCTAAAGAATGTACAAATACATATAAACATATATTTCCTTATTGATTCAGATATCTACAGATTTTTTTAGGCTAAGTTGAGGTCCCATTGATATCTCAGGTAGTAACAGATAATATTCAGTTCAGATAGAAATATTTCGAATGTCTAGGTTCAGAAGATCATAATAGATTATTTATTGTGTTCCCTCAAAACTAGTGGAAATATACAAATCTTTTTAAAAACATATCTTTATTTATAAAAAAATCATAGTAATCCCTTCAACCGAACACAACATAATGTGTAGGTTCTCCAGAACCATACAACCCCTGCACAACACTAAGGCCCTGAGCACAAAACCGAGGAGCCTTCATATATACTTCCTCCAATAATACCCCCAAATAAAACATTTTTTCGTCAATAAACGGAGATATTAGAAATCAAAATATAATTCATATCATACATCAGAACATAATCCAGATCAGAAATCAGAACAGAATTCAGATATGAAATCAGAACAGAATTCAAATAAGAAATCAGATAAAACATTCATTTAATTAGGGAACACACTCGTGTTTACAGATATTATTAGAGATACTGGATAATCTTATCAGGCAGAGAAACACGGATCCTCAGTTTACCGATAAAATGCCAAAATTAAGAATCACTATTGGAAGAGTTCAATAAATGACGGAATCATCAATTATTCAGAATGAGACTTGAGTTAATAAGGAAGAAATGAAGATTCATGACATTTACAGTCAGTGTCGATCTATCGGTTTATTGAAATAACTCAAGTTTAACAACTTCCAGAGCAAATGCATGTTAACCGATTCATTCTTTGTCCTTCATGTATTCACTCTTTAATAACAACAATTATTGTCCATAAATCATCTTTTGAGTCATCGCCGAATGGGTCTTCCAAGGGTCTTTATTTCATTTCCATACTTCAACGATATCATGAAATACTGATGTACTTGATTTTTGGTTCATAACCCATAGTAATTATACAATATGTAAACTCCTCAGAGTTTCCAGACTTATCCAAATCACTTACTTAATCCCTTAGTCATTGAGGTTACTTAGTTCATTTAGCAGTTAAATCCATTCCAGTTACTTTGGAGTCTTCCAGAGTAATTCGAACATTTTTGAATTTCAAAATTATCATCGAACTAAACTTGAGAAGACGAACACACATTCAAATGATACATATGTCGTTGAGGTACTGACATATCATTATCGTTGGTCAACTCACTTAAACTGAATTCCATAACTTTTAAGGGTAGTTTAGAACCCATGTTTATTTGGATTCCTTAATTAATCCAAAAAATTTACTTAGTCTAGACTATAAGGGCATTTTGGTCATTTTGGTGCTCAATGTTTTTTCATTCATTTCAAAGCTTGAGGATATCTATTCATTCCTAAGCTTGGTGGTATTCTTGAGTCGTTTTCATTATAGGGGTATTTTGGTCATTTTACAGATCCAATGTATTTTAATCATTTCCTTCCAACCAATCTTATTATTAAATTTAATCATATCACTTATTTCAGTCCTTTAAAATAATTCTAACCAAAGAGCACCATCGATAAATCATTATTCAGGTATTTACTTATAACTCAGAGATTTTTGGGTCGATAGCTTTCTCAAAATTTTCAAATAGAATATCAGAAATTTTTTCGTCAAAGACACAATCTTAACAATTAAATATGTAATTTATCAGGTTAAGAATGAAATCTCAGGGTACTTTCTCATTCAGGGTCAACTCGGATAATTTTTACTTCTCAATGACATTTTTGTAATTTCTTAACCAAATAATTTCGGTATTAACTCTTAACGTAAATAATTAAAATTTAGAGATCTTATGGACAATTGCTTTCCCAAACATTCTCTTATCTTGAAAAAATTCCTTAACAAACTTCTAGTATCTTGCACAAACCCTCTTGGGATTAAAAACCGGTTATCCAAATTTTCTAAGCAAAACTAGCATTTTTTATGCACATTTGAAATTTTATCAGATCAATATGCCTTTTAAGAATTATTAAATAACTTTCAGGGATAATTCTTATCATTATACTACATAAGGGTATTTTTGTAATTTATCACTTAAACAGTATTTGGTTCGAATCCATCTATAATCAAACAGGCATAATAGACCAATCATATATATATCTATGCAATTATCCATTAACATATTCCTTAAAGATTAAAGAGGTAATAATGTATTACCTCGATTTCCTTGCAATACTGATCAACCCTTAAATTCCATTCGAACGTCCTCGATCCTTAATTCAACTTCCAATAATTCCTCAAATACATAACAATATAAATTTCATAAAAAACGGGACTTTATTCTGAAAAATATATTGAATCGGATGATAAATTATTGAAAAATAGACATACCACAAAAACAGACTCAGGATGTCGAAAAACGTCACTATAAGTATACCCAGAAAAAGTCAACGGTCGTTCAAGGGTCGGTCAACACCGGTCAAAGTTCTGGTCAACAGTGGTCAACGCCGGTCAATGCAGTTAACGGTCAACGGGTCGGGTCGGTCATTCAGGTCGTGTCGGGTTGGACCGGGTCGGGTCAGACTGATCAAACAGGTTCAAACCAGACAAATCGATTTTCTTTTTTTTTGTGCCAGACAAAGCCCACTCTCAGGGGGTGGCACGTGGGGCGTGTAAATAGTGTTTCAATGTTCAAAAAATTCGCAAAAAATTCTCAAAATTATTTTATGGCATTTTGAGACACTTAATAAGCTCGGTTCACAATTTTGAACAGTGGAGAGCTCGATTCTGATACATCAAAACTTTGACTTTGTCACCCCTCCACGCACCGGCGATGACGAAAATATGGAGGACACCGATGGACTCAGAACGATGCAAGGAACACGATTGTGTGGGAGGTGTCAAAAATGGATGTCCGGATTGACGTGAATCGATGGAAAACAACGGAAATTGAGTTAAAACTGATGATACTTCCGATTGAAATTAACGACGAACGATGCCGATTGACGACAAGAGGCTTAAGGGGTTTTGCTCATAGGTCGACAACGAACACGATGATGGTTTCAGTTCGTCAAACGGAGGCCGAACGGTGAGTAGATCGGATTTTGAATGAGAGTCAATGGGGGAGGAAAAATAGAAAAAATTGTCTGGAAACTCAAGGGGAGAGAGTTTATAATTCTCTCTAAAATAAAAATGGGTACATTAATAGTTTAGCCATTGAATTTCATGCACCTTATAAAAGGGTATTCTAACTTTGCAATTTTACAATTTAATTCTCAATTTTCTTCCCAAAATACCAATTAAATCCACCACTTTATGAATTTTGAAAATTTAGCCCCAAAATTGGGGTGTTACACCCTTGTACTTAAAAAATTACAAAATATATAGATAAAGGAGAGATATGGCCGTCCATCATTTGTGGCTACAAAATAATCAGGTTTTGAATTTAAAACTCAAATGAAAAACCACCATGTGACTCCATTTTGTTGCCGCCCATTTGTGTGGTTGATTTTGAATGCATTTAACACGTTTTGCATGTGTTAAACGAGTGGATAAGGAGGTTAAAAACCGTCCATGCATGAAGGGAATGGTTGATAATTCAAACAATTTCATATGTGCTTTTAGTTTGAATTCAAATCTGCCTATGTTGAATTTCCACACATGTGCACAATGTCAGAGATGCCATGCACTCTTGGATAGGTATACAATGCCCCACATGTTGCTCACATGCTTGTACGACACTCTACCACATGTAGGACACCTTTGAGCTGCTTCTGGACTTGTTACCTTGAATTGAGCTAGTGGAGCTGAACGAAGCTAAGGTGAGCTGAAATCAGCTAGCTGAAATTGCAGTGAGTTGATTTGAGCTAAAATGAGCTACATACACTCCTTTGAGCTTCAACCGAGCTATGATTAAGACCTTAAGTTGATGCCCTTTATTATTCCTATATGGAAAACATAATAACATCCATCAAAGTAGGGTAAACTTATTGTAAACTTACTAATAAGCTGAAAATACCATGCGAACACACTTATGAGCTATAAAACTTATTAAAAACATAAAGTAAGTAATATATATAATGAACACACTTATATACCTAATGAAACTATTGCAAATGCATATAATTACTTAGTATAACTAAGGTTGCGTTACACATCAGTATGTAACATATTAAAAAGTTTAGTTTCTAAGGCATAAACATTATTGAATAATTTATAAATTTATAAACATTTAAGAGAAAGAACTTCCCTGAAATGCTTTGCCTTAGAACGTGTGATAGGTCCTATTGGTAGGACCTCCAGATCAGTTTCCTTTGCTGGCATAGATGTCCTCACATCATCCCCCTTCTTGAAAAAGATTTGACCTCAAATCTGTAGAAACATCGTAAGGGGATAAATAAAAAATGTTAAATGTAGCACTTACATTAAATTTACCCGGTAAGTCCAACTTATAAGCATTATCGTTCAATTTCTCCAACACTTGAAATGAACCATCTCCTCGTGGTAACAACTTAGAATGTCGTTGGGCTGGAAAATGTTCCTTTCGAAAATGAACCCAAACTCAATCTCCATCATTAAAGGTAACTCGCTTACGACCTTTATTTGGTTGCATCTCGTACTGTTGAGTCCTTCGCTCTAGATTTTCCTTAACCTGTTGATGCAACGTTTTCACATAGTTTACCTTAGACTTTTCATCCCTGTTCATAACACGTTCTTGAGGCAATGGCAACAAATCCATAGGAGTTAAAGGATTAAAGCCATAAACAATCTCAAATGGTGAAACTTTCTCAAATGGTGAAACTTTAGTAGCAGAATGAACATAATGGTTATAGGCAAACTCAACATGCGGCAAACAATCTTCCCATGTCTTAATGTTCTTTTTAATGATGGAACGCAATAAAGTAAGTAAAACTCGATTTACAACCTCGATTGTCCATCAGTTTCAGGATTACAAGTAGTGGAAAACATCAGTTTCGTTCCCAATTTGCACCAAAGAGTCTGCCAGAAATGACTAAAAACTTAACATCCCTGTCAGAAACAATAGACCTAGGAATCCCATGTAAACGTACAATATCCTTGAAAAACAAGTTGGCCACATTAGTAGCATCATCAGTCTTACGACACGCAATGAAATGTGCTATTTTTGAAAATCTGTCAACCACAACAAATATAATATCTCTACCTATCCTAGTTATAGGCAATCCCAACATAAAATCCATCGAGATATTTAGCCAAGGAGAATCAGGAATATGTAAAGGTAAATACATACCGTGTGGTAGAACCTTCGATTTTTCTTTCTTACATGTTACACGACGTTCACAAATTATTTCAACGTCCCTGCGCATCTTAGGCCATAATAGATGCTCTTTCACAATGTGAAACGTCTTAGTAACTCCAGAATGTCCCATAAGTCTACCTTTATGTGCTTCTCTGACAAGGACTTCTCGAATTAACCCTTGAGGAATGTAGATTCTTCATTCTTTCAAAAGATAGACATCATGTTGATAAAACTTCTCATCTGTACCTTTCTCAGATGATATATATCTTTCTCCAAAATCAGGGTCAATGGCATATAAATCTTTAATATAAGCATATACCTGAGGGACAAGACATCCGCTGCAACATTGTCTTTACCCTTTTTATATCGAATGATATAAGGAAAAAAACTCTAAAAATTCAACCCACTTATAGCATTCCTTCTATTCAAATTATGCTAACCTGTAATGTGTTTCAAAGCCTCGTGATCGGTATGAATGACAAATTCTTTCGGTAAAAGATAGTGATGCCACATCTCAAGTGCTTGAACTAATTCATACATCTCCTTATCATAAACTACATAGTTTAAGGTACTACCACTCAACTTCTCACTGAAATATGCAATAGGTCGCTTTCCCTGTGATAAGAGGACTCCAATTCCTATACGTAAATCATCACACTCAATCTCAAACATTTTGTCAAAATTAGGCAAGGCTAACATTGGTGCCTTAGTAAAACAATCTTATATTTTTAGAAAGGCTCCCTCCTATTCATTATCCCAATTGAAGACAAAATTCTTCTTTATAATCTCAGTTAAGGGTGTGGTAATGGAACTAAAGTTAGACACGAACCGATGATAAAATCTAGCTAAACCATGAAAAGATCTAACATGGCTTATCGACGTCAGTCAAGGCCATTCCTGAATTGCCTTCACTTTTTCAGGATCGACTCCTACACCCTGGGCACTAACAATGTAACCAAGAAAGGTAAGCTTGTCAGTACAAAATACACATTTCTGTAAATTATCGAACAACCTTTCTTTTCTCAATGTGCCAAGAACATTTCTCTAATGTTCCTCATGTTCCTGCAACGACTTGATGTAGATAAGAATGTCATGAAAATACACAACACAATATTTTCCAATATAAGGTCGCAAAACATGATTCATTAGCCGCATGAACGTTCTAGATGCATTAGTTAAACCAAAAGGCACACTAACCATTCATACAAACCCAATTTCATTTTGATGGTTGTCTTCCATTCCTCGCTTTCTCGCATTCGAATCTGATGATACCCACTCTTTAAATCCACCTTGGAAAAGATACTCGCACCACATAATTCATCAAGCATATCATCAAGGTGAGGAATAGGATGTCAATACTTGATAGTAATCTGATTCGCAGCTCAAAAATCGACATACATTCTCCATGTTTTGTCATTATTTGGCACCAACAACACTGGTACAACACACAAACTCATGCTCTCTCGAATATAACCCTTCTCCATCAACTCAGTGATTTGCTTCTGAATTTATTTCATTTCTTCGGGATTACTTTTATATGTTGACCTACTTGGAATAATGGCTCCCGGAATAAAGTCAATCTAATGCTCAATGCCCCAAATAGGTGGCAATTCACTAGGTGTCTCACCCAGAAACACATCCTCAAATTCCTGAAAAAGAAATGCAATAGACATAGGCAAATTAACAGGAATTTCAGCCAATAAACAATGCTCTTTATGCATTAAAATAAGTAACGATTGCTAAGAGGAAAGATATTTCTTGATTTCCTTTCCGCTTGCATACACGTTCATCTTGTTCATCCCATTTGCTTCTTCAATGTTCTTTTTCAAACGAACTTGATCTTCTTGCACTTGACTTGGTGTCAAAGGTTCTAAGGTGATTTTCTTACCTTCATTCATAAAATAATATCTATTTGTGAAACCATCATGCATCACATTTTTATCAAATTTCCACAGATGTCCCAATAACAAATGAGTAGCATCGATTGACACAACATCACACAACACTTCATCCTTGTACTTTCCAATGGTAAATTGTACAAGAACTTGTTTAGTGACCTTTAACTCTCCACCATCAATCAACCACTGTAGCTTGTACAGATTAGGATGATTTGTAATTTTTATTCCTAACTTGTCAACCATAACAATACTTGCAACGTTAGTACAACTACCACTATCAATAATCACAACACATACCTTGTCATTTACAAGACATCTTGTATGAAAGATGTTCTCTCAATGCTGTTCATCTTGAATTGGTTATCTATTCAAACTTCTCTTAACCACAAGTGCTTCACCCATTGCACACGTTTGTACTTGGTCATCATCTTCATCACCGTCCACTAAAGGGGTTTCTTGCTCATCATCTTCAGATTCAGTATATCCCCATTCACAATCATCAACATTGTCTTTCGGTTAGTTCACTGACTTGCAACATGCTCTCTACCAAGGCATTTGAAGCATTAGATGTCTCTTATGCGTTCAAGATTCATATGTTGTTTTCCATGTCCAACTTCAACAACGGGAGGCATCAGACTACACGATTCTGTTCTTTCCTTAATCTTAAGAGGTACTTGCTTCCTGACATTGTTAAGAGTAAATAATGGATTAGAGAAAACTTTAGAAGGAGTATTACCTCGGTAAGAAGATTTTCTACGTTAATGCCTTTCTATTTTGATCGCCATATGCACCATGTCATCCAACTCGACATAATGCTGCAACTCAACAACGTTAGAAACTTCAAAATTCAAACCTGTAAGAAAACATGCCATAGTTGCTTCTCTATCTTCCTCGATATTTGCATGCATCATGGCTATTTCCATCTCCTTGAAGTAATCTTCAACACTTCGATTATATTTCAAGTTTTGTAATTTATTAAATAAATCATGATGATAATGAGATGGAACAATCCATTTTCTCATGACTCACTTCACTTCTTCCTACGTGTTCACTGGACCCTCACCGGTTCTTCGTGTACTAATCAACAATTGGTCCCACCAAATGACAGCGTAATCAATAAACTCCATTGCTTCAAAATAAACCTTCTTTTGTTCCGAGTAATTATAGCACTAAAAAGCATGCTCAACTTTACTCTCCCACGCCAAATATGCATCAGGATATGTTTGTCCTTGAAAAGATGGAATTACAACTTTTATGTTAGCCAAATTATCATCAAATACATGTCATTGTCTCTGATTCAGTCTCGGAGGCTGATCAATTTCGTTTTCATCATTAATCTCTACATTATGATGAGATTGGTATCCTTCATCGATTTTATCCATTCTAGAGTGTAATGGCTCAAGTTAAGCCCTTAACATCCTCTGTATCTCATGAGTAATGGCCTTTATTTGCAAGTTTGGTGGTTGGTCACTCGGGTTTCTATCACTAGAACCTGTCATATTACTAAAAACAAAGCAACACAAAAATAAGTAATGTATATAAGACCTCACAAAACACACACAAAGATTCTCACAATTTCATTCCAAAGAAATCAGAATTGGCATTCTATCATTCAACTCTCGTGTTTCACTCGGGAGAAACTTTTAATGGCTCTTTTCTGTCTCCCCTTTTAATCTTACACGCTCGATATGCCTTTTCCACTCGTTCCCTCATAATCAGTTCTTTTACAAACTAATTTCGATCTTTTAGAATCTGTCAAGTGTGTCGGCTAAAATAAACAAACAACGGTTAACGTAAATTGAAAAATAATGAAAGGAAAGGCTAAAATTAAAAGGAAAAACAAATAAATAAGAGATGAAAAGATGATATGATCGCCAATAGCAAAGACCAGGAGAAGTACCCAAGTGGCCCCATCATACGAGCAAGGGCTAAGGAATTTCAAGCAACCATGGAGAGTATGTTTACATCACGTTTGGAACGTGATGAAGAAGGAATAATAAGGGAGGAACATTTTACTTTTCTTATGCATGAATTTGCATGAGAATTTAAAGTTTGCATAACATTCATTGCATTTAATAAGTGTGATGTTCATTTAAGCATGCTTTGCATTTAAATCATCTAGTTCATTTAGGGAATTAGTTCATTCATCAAAGTAGTTCATTTATTAAATTAAGTCTTAATTGTTTCATGCATGTTTTCAATTAAATATTGAATAAATTTTACCTTTGTGTCTAGGTGCATGAGAGACGTTAAATGGTTTCATCATATGCAAGAATAACAGTCATAATGTCTTCCAATTCTGGATGCGCTACAGATGTGTTTGGTTCTAGAAATAAATTTCAAATTATTTCTATATCTCTTATCTTTCCAACGCCTTTTGAATCACCTTAATCCGATATCGGGAGCTTGAGATATGATTGATTTATTGAAGACAGTGCAGGCTGGAATTTTGTTACGGGAATTTTATGCATGGATGATTTGGATGAGTTTGAGCCAAGGGAGAGTCTTTTCAACTTCAGCCAAGTGACAAGCCATTGAAGGACTCTTAATTCACCCATTAAAGGAATTCAAAGCTGATTGTTATCATCTAAGTTCAAGGGCTGTTTATATTCTTCAAGGGAGCATGCAATGAAGGGTGATTTAATTCACTTATCAAGACAATTTTCAGCATGGAATAGCAAGAGTCTTCCACCCCTTGGACGAAATTAAGGCCAAATTCAGCTTCAAATTGTCCAGATTCATCCCCAAAATGACCTAGAATATTCATCGAACTTTGAAGATAAGAAGACAAAGCATTCAAGTGCATTTGATTGTTAAATTGATGAGAATGTTTTCATCTTTTGAGTCTTTTCATATGCTTCTTAGAAATACTATAAATAGGCACCTTTGGGATCATTTGTAGAGACACATTTGAATATATAAAACATCTTTGAGAGGTTGCTTTCATTCTTGTTCTCTTTTAGAACTTTATTAGCTTCAAATAGTTTTGTAGTCTTCATCCATTTCCTTTTGTTATAGCGTTGGTTCCTAGCTCATCTATAGCTAGTGGGTCACGTTCCATACCCTACCATTTCGATTCCATCTTTTTATATTGTTGGTTCTTAGCTCCAAATAGCTAATGGGTCACAATCCACTTTAACCTTACAACACTTACCACGACAACACCATTCATATCTCACCATCTATTTTCATTATCATTAAGCCACAACAACCATCACTCTTTCATCACCTTCAAACAACTTCCTCATTCTTTTCATTTCATCATTTCAATTATTATTTGATATCATATCTTTTTTATGTTTATATTTATGCAATTTCAGAGTTCAAGCTATCATTATGGGGTTTCTTACTAGAATCACGATCGGGAATTCACATATATAACTCGAAACATATAATCGAGATCATATCATTTGGCATCAGAGCTAGCCAATTCAGTAAGCGTATCGTTTTATTGTCTCTCTCATGGGTTAGTAAAAAATAAAATAAAAACAAAACAAAACAAAAGAAAGAAAAAAATAGTTTAAAGAGGGAGGGAGTAATTCTTTTCATCTTTAAAGAAAAAAAATATTTACTTCATCTTTATATTCAATTTTCAATTTTGTTACCTTTACTTACCATCTCATTTCATTGTAGCCAATTTCTTTTCACTATCATTACTACCAAGCCACAATTGTTTCAGACGAAGTCCACTAGACCTTGTAAGCCTTGAGAAAGTTCCCAAAAAGACTTGAAATCAAAGCACGAGTGGTAATGGGCAAGAGTGATCATTAAGGGTAAATGCCATCCCGAGTTAAACACGAGTGGGAGTGACTTTTCTTGGAGTGTTTGGTGAGGTTTTTTATTTTGTGAGGTTATTTTTTTAATTACTAATTATGTCTCATCATTCGAGAGGTAATTCTCAAGTTACAAGTACTGTTGAACCAAACCTACAAATGCAAACCATGATGCGTGAATTGACTAGGATTTTGAGGGAAGAGTTGGAACCTCTCCATGAACGTATTGATCGTATTGAAGAGGATCATACTCAAGGATTTCGAGAACAAGTATATGTCAATCAAGGAAGAAACGAAGAAGTGGAAAGACCAGAAGAAGATCGTGCAACACAACAAAGAATGGGAAATCAAGGTATAAGACCCCAAAGGTTTCCTCCATTAATGGATGATAATCTTGTTAATATCAAGATTTTCATTCCACCATTCCAAGGCAAGACGAATCCTGAGGCTTACCTAGCATGGGAAAAGAAGGTAGAGAACATCTTCGGGTGCCATCATTATTCTGAACTCAATAAGTTAAAACTTGCTGCCCTTGAGTTTATGGATTACGCACTAATATGGTGGGATCAATTGACATCAAGTAGGAGACGTAATGGAGAACATCCTATCACTACATGGGATGAAATGAAAGCAGTGATGCGAAGACAATTCATACCTACTCACTACCATCGGGAGTTATTCAACCGTCTTCAAAACCTTTTACAAGGTAATCGAAGTGTTGAAGATTATCACAAAGAGATGCAGGTGGCCATGATTCTAGCCAACATCGATGAGGATCGAGAAGCCACAATGGAAAGATTCCTAGCGGGACTTAATCCGAACATTGTAAATGTGGTTGAGTTGTAACATTATGTGAAGATGGAAGACATGGTGCATATGGCCATAAAGGTGGAAAAGCAACTTAAAAGGAAGGGTGCCACACAATCTTATGGGAGTGCAAATTCAAAATAGGGGAAAAGTTCATACAAGAAGACTCATCCATTGTCATCCCACGAAAGAGGAGGACCACCCAAAGGAAGTAAGCCCATTGCCGAAACCAGCAAGGGTAAGATTACTGCCACTCCAAATCGTTCCCGTGACATACAATGTTTTAAGTGTTTGGGGCATGGACACATTGCAATCCAATGTCCAAATCGCAACACCATACTTCTTCGAGATGATGGAGAAGTTGAATCGAAACAAGAAGAGGATAAGAATGAAGATGCTACCATTGATGAAGAAGAATTAGAGCATGCCGTGGAAGGAGAGTTTCTTGTTGTCAAAAGGAGCCTAAACGTGCAATCCAATGGAGGAGATGAACAACGTGAAAATATCTTCCATACTCGCTGCCATGTTGGAGGAAAGGTATGCTTTGTTATTATTGATGGAGGTAGTTGCACATGAAAATATCAACCATGATTTTCATAAATGGGGAAATTACCTTCTAGGTCCCTTTAATGTTATCCTAAGCTTAAAAATCCCTTTTTGTTCTCCAATAAAACCAATTTCTTACTCGATTAAACCCAAGTGTAAATTGATGGACCTTTATGCTATAATAAATATATTGAATAAATTATTGGGTCCACATGAAACTATTAACATGGTAATTGAGGTGTTACAACTCTCTCCTCCTAGAAAGAAAACTTCCTCCTCGAAATTTCCTCAACTAAACCACTAGCATATACATTCGAGTCGCATAACATTTATGACTCCCCGAGTCCTCTAAAAGACCTTTACTATTGGCATTATGGTGCATTCAAATCTCATTCCCATGAACAACTATTTGATTAATCTTTGCAACAAAATCCTTGAACAAAATGAGTAACCTTTCTAGGAATGTACGCTTAAGCGAAATATTTTTGAATACTTAGGAGATTCACAAGGAAATAGAAAAGGGAGTTATCAAAAGTTCTTTCTCTTTTATGACATAATTAATATTTCACAATAGATTTAGAGATATTGGTCAAATTTGAATTGAGACAAACGAAATCTTCGATTTATGAACAATTCTCCAATTCATTCCATAATATATGGCTCGAGCAAAGACACCATAGAGTTAAACAAAGATGAAAGAATTGTTTGTCAAATAAAACATAGATTGAACAATATCTTAACAATGTTGTAGACACCAACACGATAGGAGGTCTTCCCAAGCTTGTATTCCACAAAACTTAGCATGGAATGGACACGGATTTTACAAATATTTTTCCCTAGTAAAACTAGAAAACATTCATCAAATCTTTTTGGAAATTACAGTTTACTAAATCATAGAAACATAACAGGTTATCTAAGACTTCAAACAAAGGAAATTAAGGAAGTGTTTAAATTATTTGAGACATTCACAAACCACCAGGAAGAAATTTCAAATTTAAAAACATGACTTTTTAGAATCCGAACTATTCTTAGTTTGAATATAACGATTCATGTTTTAGAGTATCTATAGGTTATCACATCATGGGCTCTTACGAAAATATGATATATAAATTGGGTCTACCTTGATCATCAAACTCTATAAAAAATAAGTCAAGAAATATCATTTTATAAATCAAGAGAAGAATTAATTAAGAGAAAGGAAATTCGAATTTGAGTGAATCTAACCAATAATGGGAGAATCCATGAAGCATAATTTGTGAAATTCATATACTTAAATCTTGGACAAACAAATATTTTATTAACAAACATACAAGCGATCACAATAGCAACTCTAATTAGGGTCTAATGCGATTGTTTTATAATTAACACGACGACTATGCTTTATAGGACATTCAACTGATGAATATTATCATGAACATCAGAGTATTCATTTAACATGGTTGGAAAGAAATTCACTTATTAAGGGAAGAAAGATCTATTAGATTTGTATACTAACATCGTCTAAAGATTATATATGTAGAAAATCTTCAAAGATGAGGATACTTCTACTTATTGGTTAACAAAATGATATATTCAAATGTTCTGGATTTAGATCAAACACTTAAGAATGTCACTGATAAAATAAAACATCAAAATAACAAGATCGTAACGAAGCTTCAAACTCACGAAGTTTGTGAAGACACCCATCACCAGAATCGTCCCCTAAAGATAAAATTAAGAACCTATGATCTGTAAGAATGAAGCACATGATCACTCTTAAAAACATATGGGTTTTCTTGAAATTTTCTCCTTATGATTCATTGAACTAGAGGAATAACATGCAACTTTCTCCCACAAAGGTTCAATTAGCTGGATATGATTCACATAGATGAAATCTTAAGAAAATTTTAACTTCTTATAAGAGCTTAACACAATTTCTTCATAATAAAATACGACCACTCATCACTAAAGGACGTTTGAACCATGAATAATATCTTGAAAATCATGGGTACCAATTTAACAAAGACTAAAAAGATATTTTATTGTTGAAGCAGTGAAAATATCCATTGGATCATATACAACATCGTTTAAGAATCACAAGTAAAAATCTATCAGAATGAGAAGACTCAGTCTTATCAATGTAGAGAAATTATTTATCCAATCACTATAGATTTAGAGTAACAAAAAGACATCATTGATGGGATCAACCATAAGAAAAATGAGATCACATTAGAGTCTCAACTCTTTGTAGAAGTTCACGAGCATGAATCATGATGAGCCTTTAAGAGTACAATCAGGACCCTTCGCTTGTTCATGTTAAATGAACGGTTACAATTTTTAATAAAATTAATGTCTTATTGAATTTGGTTTTATGGGTTAGCAATTCAAAACAATCATTTACTACTTCCACAATGATTCGATCATTCGATTTTTTATCAAACACACAATTTTATTATTATCATTATCATCATCATCATCATCAGTATCATCATCATCATCATTATTATTACAAAACTCAGTTTCCCATAATAAGGCTAGTCAGAATGTTTCACATTTGTAGCGCACTCTGATATCCCAGACACGCTCCAGGAAGAAAATTAAACCTCATTTATGTCTAAAAATTGACTAAGAATGATGGTCTAATAGATTTTTTCTAATAAATCACTCGTCGCTCTAACGAGATTACCCTTCCATATCTATCACTATAGAACAAGTCTTACCTTTTCGGTCTTACATTAATGTTTCCTACACTTTATATTAGTGTTTATGTTCTCATATTTAGAAAACAATTTCTTAGAATTATCCATAGAGAGACTAGGTTCCTCACTCAAACCTTTGCAAACATATTTTAGCATCTAACATGTCAAACTCACTAGATTTTGTATTCTTAATTAATTCATCCTAACAGTTTTCTTATAGGTTATTCTTTGTTAAAATTTTATTAATCAATGCTAACACAACAACTTACAGATCAGTGATAGAAGATGATATTGATGTCTCACTCTCTGAGTACAGTTTACAACTTTTAAGGGTATGTAGGACTTTATCAGGTTAACCAAGAACCGGCTAAAATTTAGCACCGATACAACTAAATGCAACATCCAAACCCTAAGATTCAAGTATCACATGGAATCACCAAAGAGAGTTAACGTTTTTGAAACCATACTCACTTTTAAACTGTTTATACAAAGTGTGAAACAAAACCATTTACAAAAGTAGGGTCCCAATTTAAAAACTTGATAAATGAAATAAACAACTAAACATTACAAGTTTTCTCATTTCAAATTATGACCTTTACATGCCCAATAAGTCCTCATCATTGTACTCCACTAATACCCTTTTGATGATATCGTTTTCCTGTTGTACTTTACATGGCTTGTAACATGCGATTGGAAATGCATTTCGAATACTATGCTCACAAGCCCCACGTCATATAATGTCTGTACTATACTACTGTATTCATAACATAAGCATGCAACCATTAGAGTCTAAGAAGCAATACAGCTATGTCATTGATACTAAAAAACCATCTATCCAAGGTACATCCACTATCAAAATGATGTAAGTCTCATGCTTCCCTTATTTCATAACTAAAGACTTGTCGACGAGTATACATATATATGTCTCTAACCATAATACCATGCTACTACTACAAATCATCCTATTCTACACATAACCATACAAACACAATGATATTACATAGCTTTCAGGTACTAACCATACAACAAAAAAATTCATCAAGCATAGAGTCACATTAAAAACATCATAGTATAGTTTGTGGTACATAATATATGATAACCCCGTATAAAGGCTATATTTCGTGCCTTTTTACTTATGTTATTATTCTTTTTAAAGCCTATTTAGTTTCATATAGTTACATTTAAACCAATATAGTTGGATATGGTGGTTTTCATTTTGTTATAACATCTTATACATGAAATTGGTGTTGCTTAAAGGAAAACTGATGTTCTGCTAATGATTTGCAAGTAAATAGGGCTGAAGGAGAATTGAAGAAATGCTACAACATTCTGAACATCATTCCTAGGCATAGAAAAAATAAAAAGGATGAATATATTTTATGATTTCTACCAAGTTGCCCATCCCTCACGTAAATTCCTCTGCAAGCTGTCCACGTGAGCCTCACTGCCAGCCTTGCTTACCTATTCACGGGAACAAAATGATCCCTTAGGGTACAAATAAAATTTGGGCATAAAACCCTAGGAGCCCTTAGTATAAATAGAAAATGATACCTCATTTTAAGAGAGCTTTTGGGAAGTATTAGATAAGAGAGAGAGGAATATAGGACTGTACAAAATTCTCCATTTTCTTCCTTTCTTTCTCATTTCTTGGCATTTGAGGAAAGCTAGTTTGCTAAGGTGATTCACGACAATACACACTTGGGAGTTTCTCTTCTCTATTTTTTTCTTTTAATTTCTACTTGTCTTATGGGTTTATAATGGAATGACTCAATGATGATGTTTGATTTTAGCCTTACGATGAACTAATTGCCTGGCATAGGTCTACTTTGGATAATTTTATATTTGTTTAAATGAATAGTTTGATATTTCCATGTTTATGTCTTTGTTCATTATTTAAATTCTTAGAATTGTAAGAGCTTTCGAGGGTTAGTAATTTTCTATGTTTGATGCTTAATAGTTAGAGAGTTAGATTTAGATTGACATGAATAATGGGATTGTGCTGAGAAGCAAGGTTCTAACTCGCCTTAGAGATAAGGAAAATGTACTAATAACTAAAAGGAGTAGGACTTAGTTAATAGGATCATTTTGTTGTTTACGTTGAGAGGTATTGTCGTGGTATTTTCACTATCAGGTTCTTGTTAGAACGGTAGGTGCACCCCACGGCGCAGCGGAAACAAAACTCGAGAGTCTCACAGCGATCCAAGTACGTAAAACCAAAATCAGAAGGAAGGGATGCGAATACTTATAGCAGGTTCCTTGAAAATAGCAAGGACAGTAACGAGAAGTGTTGATCACGAACTGTTCGAATCGAAAGCCTCCACGAAAACACGTCGTGACCTCTACTTAGATCACCTGATTGAGAGAAAAGTTTTCTTTTTCCCAAAATCTATTTTGAGAAAAATGGTTGAAGTTTGTGTTTGTGTCAGAAACGGCTGCTAGACCTAACACACCCTTTTATATCCAAGTTACCCTAATCACATTAGGGATTTTACAATTTCAAATTAATTAATTCTATATTTAATTAATTGGAATTTAATAATCCTTTGAAATCCAAATTACCCTAATCATATTAGGGATTTAATTATTTTAAATTAATTAAATCTATATTTAATTAATTAAAATTAAATATTCGAGATTATTAAAACATATATATATATCCAATATATATAAATTAACTCTAGATATATTTTAGTAACGTATAACATATTGTACATATTTGCTCATTTCAATCCTAGAGTGTGACCCTGTAGGTTTTTGTAACGTTAGCAGCAATTATTAGAACAATTCTAATATTACATACAATGAGTGACATCTAGCAATATATTATTGTCACCTAAGTTACAAGAAAATATGATTTGACATATCATCTTGGTGATTAACTCTTTTATGTATTACATCCTTATGTCCTTTATATCTAGAATAGGCACAAGTCTTAGAATAGTCACACTTGTATAGCCCATCTATTGTTTCTTGATATCTAAAGTAGACTTTAATTAACGAATAGTTTGTGATATCTCATATCAACTTATTCGACCTGGCCATGCGTTTCTAGTCTTACTCAATCAAGTGGTGTGTGATATATTTCCTATTATGTAGGAAGGACAATTCATATCTTAATCATACACACCCACTACATATATTGATATATATTCAATAACAGTCTTTATAGAGCAACCAGTTATGGAGCTTGTTTAACTACATCAAAACATACAACAATATATATTGGGATAGTATTGATCTCAAGTTTGAGGATCATACATATAGTCATCACCATGAGCAATGTTATGACTATCACATAATAATCCAAGACACATGCTCATAGTGGGTCAATCCAATATGTTGTTCTCTAACAATATAATCATGTATCAATTCTGACATCTCTATGTCAATGAAAACTCCTTGTCATCAATCAATAACATGCTAGTCTTAATCGTATTATTATTGTCCAACCCATAATAATACTTGACTAGGGATCTTTTAATAATAACAATTATGTCATTATATGGACTTTATTATCTTCCAGTTTATGTTAAACACATATATATAATTAATAAAAATAGTAGCAGCAATGCCTTTATTCAATAAAATCGGTAAATAAAAGTTATTACAATCATCATATGATTGGTCTTTGGGCATACTCTAACAATATCCCACTAGCACTAAGACCAATCACTCATATATCTAATACCGAGTGACTCAGTATGACGATCATGCCTCTGCTGTGTAAGAGGCTTCGTCAAGGGATCAACAATGTTGTCATCCGTGTGTACTCTACATATTTCCACATCTCCCCGATCTATGATATCTCGAATAAGATGAAAGCGCCTAAGAATATGTTTGGATCTTTGATGAGATCTGGGTTCCTTTGCTTGTGTAATGGCTCCATTATTGTTAAAACAGAGTTCTACATCATCTGATATGCTGGGAACAACCCCTAATTCTGATATGAACTTCCTGATCCAAACATCCTCTTTTGCTGCTTCACTGGCTGTAATGTATTCAGCCTCTGTTGTAGAATCGACTAATGTATCTTACTTCGAACTTTTCCAGCTCACAACACCTCCATTAAGACAAAACACAAAACTAGATTGTGATCGTGAGTCATCCTTGTCAGTTTGGAAGCTGGCATCAGTATAACCTTTTACACTAAGTTCTTCCTCCCCTTCATATACAAGAAATTTATCCTTAGTTCTTCTTAAGTACTAAAGGATATTTTTAATCGCAACCCAGTGATTTTCACCAGGGTTTGCTTGATACCGACTCGTCATGCTTAGATCATACGATACATCTGGTCGAGTACATAACATGGCATACATTATAGAACCAATAACCGAAGCATATGGAATCTTATTCATCCATTCTCTTTATTGTGAAGTTAAAGGACACATTTCCTTATAAAGATAAATGTCATGTCTCATAGGCAAAAATCCTTTCTTGGATTCTTTCATACTGATCCTTTTCAGCACTTTGTCTATATATGTACTTTGACTCAGACCTAGAAGTCGTCTTGATCTATCTCTATAGATCTTAACTCCTAAGATATACGCTGCCTCACCCAAATCTTTCATAGAAAAACAACTACCTAACCAAGTCTTAACAGACTGTAAAGTAGGTATATCATTTCTTATGATGAGTATGTCATCTACATACAATATTAGGAAAGAAACAATGCTCCCTCTAGCCTTCTTATAAACACAAGGTTCATCTTCATTTATGATAAAACCAAAATCTTTGATTGCATCATTGAAATGAAGATTCCAGCTTCGAGAAGCTAGCTTTAGTCCTTAAATAGACCTCTGTAACTTACAAACCTTTCCTGCATTTCATGGAATGATAAAACCTTCTGGTTGTTTCATATACACATCCTCTTCAATTTTTCCATTATGGAAAACAGTTTTGACGCCCATTTTCCAGATTTCATAATCATGGAATTCAGCTATTTCGAGCAAGATCCGGATGGACTTAAACATAGCTGCAAGGGAGAATGTTTCGACATAGTCGACACCATGAACTTTTCAAAAACCTTTAGCGACTAATCGCCCCTTGTATGTTTGTACAATACCATCCATGCCGGTTTCCCATTTACACCCTATAGGTTTGACCTCTTCAGGTGGTTCAACCAAAGTCCATACTTGGTTTACTTACATAGAATCCATCTCAGATCTCATGGCTTCAATCTATTTCTCAGTGTCTGGGCTAGACACTGCCTCTTGATAAGTCCTAGGCTCATCTTGATCTATAATTAGAACATCTCCATGTGCAGTAACGAGAAATCCAAATCTCTCAAGTGCACGGCATTCTCTTGTGGATCTGCGCAGTGGTTATGTTTCTAAATATGTTGAATGTTCCTCAACAATCTGTGAAACATGCTCAACTACAGGTTCATTGATTTGTTGTTCTTGAACTTCTCCAAGTTCAATATTTCTACGCTTCCCTTTCTTTGAGAGAAATTCTCTTTCGAGAAAAACTCTTATTCGAACAACAAACACTTTGTTCTCATTACGATTGAAGAAATAGTATCCCTTAGTTTCTTTAAGATGTCCAACAAATATACACTTATGAAATTTAGGTTCGTGATTTGTAGACATCTGATGATTTGCATTAGCTTCACAACCCTAAATCTTCATAAAAGACATACTAAGACGCTTTCCAATCCATATCTCGTATGATGTCTTTTGAACCAATTTAGGTGGAACACGATTTAGTGTGAAAGTAGTTGTTTCAAGTGCATGTCCCCAAAAAGAAGTTAGAAGATCACTATGACTCATCATCGATCGAACCATGTCTAACAGTGTTCAATTCCTTCTTTCAAAAACTCTATTCTACTGTGGTGTACCAGGTGGTGTAAGCTGTGAGATAATCCCACATTCTTTCAGGAGTTCATCAAACTCTATGCTTAAGTATTCTCCACCTCAATCTGATCGAAGTGCCTTAATACTCTTTCTTAGTTGATTTTGTACTTCATTTTTAAACTCCTTAAACTTTTCAAGGGCTTCAGATTTATGGCGCATAAGATAAATATACCCATACTGATACATGCACCACATGCCCTAAAGCTAAGGATGATGAATTTACTATACCACTTGGCCCTATCACACGAGGCCAGACCAAACTTCTTAAAGACAAGCTTCAAATCGCAGTTCAAGCATTCATCCGGAAGGGTCTAATAGCAGCGGATTTACAACAACTTTTTGAAGGGGATCCAATTGTTATCCTGTCGACATGTCTTCTTAAGATACAACCGTATGTCTCTTATCTTTCCAACGGTTCTTGAATCGCATCAATCCGATATCAGGAACTCAGGATATGATCATTTTATTGAAGACGGTGCATGCAGGATATCCTATACGGGATTAATACGTTATTTTATAAATATTACGAATTTTCAATATTTATATTGATTATTTATAATATAATTTAATATAGGATGATTAATTATCTTTTAGGATCAGATTTATTATTTTATTAGGAATTAAGGTTGGGTTAAAACAATATTTTTTAGTTATTATTATTTTATTAGGAATTAGAGTTAAAACATGTTTAGTTTATTAATATTTTATTCTTTAGTTATTTAGGACCTTTAGAATTCAGCCCCTATATAAAGGAGGCTTCATTCAACTTTGTAAATCAGATTTCTTGGATCAATAATACAACGAGAGTTTGTTTTTGCAACTGTTGATTGCCTTGTGCCTTCGAAGCTTCTTCTCCTGGAGTTCTTTCAAGTTCTTGTAAGGGAGATTAATCTTCACACTCCAATTTGCCTTTTCATCGCGACTAGGAGGGTTGGTTAGAGCCGTATTATCGTGTTTTCCTTTTCATTGCGACTAGGAGGGCTCGATAGGACATTATCCATCGATTTTCCACATCCATCCACGCCATCAATCATCTTTAACATTCACTTTCATAAGGGAGATCTTTGATTTCTTGGTTATTTTCTCTATTTTTTAATTCCTTTATCTTTTGTTTATCTTATTTTAATCTTGTTTCTTTTCTTGTTTCCAGCACTAAAAGAAATCCTAAAGAACCCTAGCTATTGCCGCCACCTTCCTCCTTCATTCCTTATTGTTCTTCATCGAGTCTAGAGCTTTTCTAGGTTTGATTCTTCAACAAGAGCAACGTTCATCAATCCGCCACCGCTTCCCTATCAATTGGTATCAGATTTGGGCTGATTCTTGGAAAGAAGCAAGCAATTTTGCTTGTTCTTGCACACAAAACCGTCAAGGTACCCCAACGGAGCTAGTTCAGAGAAGATTCATCGTTTCAGGTTCTTTTTATTTAATTTTAATTTAGATTCAAATCATTCTTGTTAGTTTGCTATTTTTTTCAAAAAAAACAAAAAAAATGGCAAAAAAAACAAAATAGCCAAAATTTCAAAAAAAATCGAACGAAGGTATTTATGGCTGATTTTCTGCAGATATCATATACATCATAATTTTAATTTCCAGTCCAAAATTCACTTCAATCAGAGTTCATAGAGCCTTCAAATACATCATTCAAGTTTTATCAGCAGATTCGGTCTAGAATATTGTCAAATTTCTTGAAAATTATAAAGGAGGAATTTTGTGGTGAAAATTTCCAGATTGAAACTTCATATATTGTAGATCATTCACACAAAATATCAGAATTTTTAGAGATCAAGAACAACTTCGAAAAAAGTAATCAAGAAAAACACATTGTTTGAGGACTCACCGTTCAACAGAGTCTACTGGATACTACTGAAGGTATTTGGTTCTGAAATTTTACAGGTGGTTTATTAACGCATCGAAAGACATTCAAGAAATTTTTCAGAATTTTTGAACACCGGTAACCCCCTCAAAAACGTTTCTCAAGTTGATCCAACGTTTTCTAGGTTTTCTGGTTTGGTCCCTTTTTCTTTGACTCTTAGTGCTTTAGGTTGTTTTGTTTTTCCTTGTTATTGTTCTTTTGCATTTATCTAACACATTATCTTCTTTGTGTTAGTAGGACTAAAGAGTTTGCATACTTCTTCCTTCTTTTCATTCTCGTTCTCTTGGAGTCTAACCTTTGTTTAGCCTCTTAGAGCTTTTAGGTTTTTCTTATCGCCTTTGCTAGTAATCAAACTCCGATAAGAACTGTGAAAGACTACTTGGTAAAGTGAGTTTTAAAGAGTACAAGATTGGCTTACTTGCCTCTCGTTGTGTTACTTTCTTGGAGTGACTTGTGAGGTTTCTTGCTTTGTTGAATTTATTTTATTTTTATTCTACTTTAAAATCTTCTTTTGAGTGTTATAATTGCAGGATGGGAGACAATAACAATGAGACACTTACGGCTATCTTAGCCTCACTTGAACGACTAACAACTCAATTTGATCAACTTAACAATGCCTTGAGAGAACGGCAATAACTACAACTGGATCAACCAAACCAGAATCCAAGGTCAAACAATGCTGAACTTTTGGCCCCCAGGCGAGCACAACCACGTTTTCAAACACCCGAACTCTTTGCAAAACCAAAGTTCACGATCCCGTCTTTTAAAGGAGACTATGACCCAGACAAGTACATCGATTGGGAAGGAAAAGTTGATCTCTTGTTCGCATACCATGACTGCCCCCAAGCTGAACAAGTTCCCCTCATCACCTTGGAATTCGAAGGATATGCTCACACTTGGTGGATGCAAACAAGGTAAAAGATCAACAACTATCAAATTCAACCAATCACGTCTTGGACCGAACTCAAACATGCCATGAGGAACCGATTCCTACCGACACATTATACACGATAAGTTAAACAACGACTACACCGACTTCGACAAGGTAGAAGTTCAGTTGAAGATTACTACAAGGAGATGCAGTCCTTACTCAATAGGGCTAACATAACTGAAGAAGAAGAGGACACCATGTCAAGATTTTTCGTTGGCTTAAACTCAAACATCACTGATCTTCTTGATCTCCATGGGTACGAAAACCTCGAAGATACACTAAAGAAAGCAATGACAATCGAAGCACAAATACAAAGGAGATTCTGATTCAGAGAACATTACCAAGGTACTTCATTCTCTTACCAAGGTAATCCTTCAAATCCTTCCTCATCTTCTACTCCATCTTCTCAAAAAAATCGAGAGATGACAAACTCGACAAAGAAAAACAACGACCAGCGAAGAATGAGACACTTCCAGCCCCTAAAGACGACACCCGAGCAAGAGACATCAAGTGTTTTAAATGCTTAGGAAGAGGCCATATCAGCCGTAATTGTCCAAACACGAGGACCTTAACCATACTAGGTGATGGATCTTACAATTCTGACTCCGATAACGACATCGTCGACATTCCAGCACATGCCGAAGCCAAAGAAGGTAGTGATAACCATGGAAGCGATGAGTACAATGGCACAATCTTGGTGATCCGTCATACATTGAACATCCAAGCATCCGACGAGTCTGACATACAACGTTCCAACATCTTCCACACACGCTGCCTAATCAAGGAACAACCATTCTCCATCATCATTGATAATGGTAGTTGTGTCAACGTCATTAGCTCCAACGTTGTTGAATCACTAAAACTTCCTTGCCAACGACATCCGAAACCTAATTGCTTACAATGGCTTAATGAGAGTGCCGAAATGAAGTTGGTTAAACAATGCCTCGTTAATATCAAGATGGGAAAGTATTGTGACGACGTATGGTGTGATGTAATTCCGATGCAAGCATCCCACATTCTCTTAGGACGACCTTGGCAATATGACAACAACGTCATATATTATGGTCGAAAAAACATTTACACAATTCCAATAAAAGGTAAACCGTTCCGACTTAACCCCCTACCCCCCAAAGAGATTCTCATAGATAAAAAACGAATTCTCAAGGAAACAGGGAATTTGAAACAAAAGACAAAAGAGGTCACAACCGATAAAAGCCAAACAAATGACCCACGGGTGGTGAGTGAACCTCAATGTGAAAATAAAAGAGTGTCTCAAAACATTTATGCGAGTGCAAAAGACATGAGAGATACCCTTTTTCAAAATAGGCCGTGCATTCTAGTCCGTTTCAAGGACTCCATTTTATCAACTATCACTAACATCACAGATTTGCCTAGTGTGTTTTCTTCTCTATTACAGGAGTTTCAAGATGTCTTAAGCAACCCACCGGATGGTTTGCCACCTACAAGAGGAATCGAACATCAAATCGAATTCATCCCTGGATCAACCATACCAAACCGTCCCGCTTACCGATGCAATCCTGAGGAATCGAAGGAATTGGAACGACAAATAGATTCATTATTACAAAAATGACACATCCGTGAGAGTCTTAGTCCTTGTGCAGTTCCCGTCATTCTAGTTCCAAAGAAATATGGCACATTCCGAATGTGTGTAGATTGTCGACCTATCAATCGGATAACAATCAAGTATAGGCATCTTATTCCACGCCTAGATGATATGTTGGATGAACTACATGGTGCAAGTATCTTCACCAAAATTGAATTAAAGAGTGGTTACCATCAAATTTGAATGAAAGAAGGTGACAAATGGAAAACAACATTCAAGACAAAGTTCGGCTTGTATGAATGGCTTGTTATGCCCTTTGGACTCACAAACGCTCCAAGCACCTTCATGAGATTAATGAATCACGTTCTTAAGGAGTTTATAGGTAAATTTGTTGTCGTTTACTTTGATGACATTCTTATATACTCATCTTCTTTTGATTCTCATGTCATTCACGTTCTAATGGTTCTCGAAGTTCTTCGACGAGAACATTTATATGCTAACATGGATAAGTGTGTGTTTTGCAGTGATAAGCTTATGTTTTTAGGCTTTATAGTTAGTGTACAGGGTATTCATGTAGATAAAGAGAAGGTCAAGGAAATTCAAGAATGGACCACGCCTACTTCCATCACCGAGGTAAGATCTTTTCATGGTTTGGCAAGTTTCAACCGTCGCTTTGTCAAAGATTTCTCAACCATTGCTGCACCATTAACCGAGATCATCAAAAAGTCAGTTGAATTCAAATAGGGACCACTATAACAAAAAGCTTTTGAACTTCTTAAAGATAAGTTATGTTCTGCCCCTATTCTTCGTCTTCCCAATTTTTCTAACACCTTTGAGCTAGAATGTGATGCTTCAGGCATAGGCATTGGTGCCATCCTCATGCAAGAAAGATAACCTATCGCTTACTTTAGTGAAAAGTTAAAAGGTGCACAATTAAACTGCTCTACCTACGACAAGGAACTTCTTGCACTCGTCCGAGCACTCGAAGTGTGGCAACACTATCTTCTCCCTAAAGAGTTTGTCATTCACACGGACCATGAATCACTCAAATGGTTAAATGGACAAGGTAAGTTAAACAAACGACATGCTCGATGGGTTGAGTTCATTGAATCTTTTCCTTACATCATCAAATACAAACAAGGGAAAGATAACATCGTAGCTGATGCATTATCCCGATGATACACACTTATCACTCGAATGCATGCTACTGTTCTGGGTTTTGTACATATCAAAGAACTTTATCCTAACGATCCAGATTTTTCTGAGATTTATAAACAATGTGTAAAAGGTGCTTTTAATAAGTTTTATCTTGTATATGGCTTTCTTTTTCGCATGAACAGGTTGTGTATACCACAAGGCTCTTTGTGAGAGTTCTTGGTTCACGATTCACATGCCGGAGGACTTATGGGACACTTCGGTATTCACAAAACACTTGATATGGTTATGGAACACTTCTTTTGGCCGCACATGCGTAAAACAGTGGAAAAGATTTGTGCATCATGCATCACGTGCAAACAAGCAAAGTCAAAGGTAAATCCTAATGGTTTGTATACGCCTTTACCAATTTCTTCTTCTCCTTGGATCGATTTATCGATGGATTTTATACTTGGCTTACCCCGCACTAAGAAAGAACGAGATAGTATATTTGTGGTTGTGCACAGATTCTCAAAGATGGCACACTTCATTCCTTGCCATAAAACGGACGATGCCACACATATTGCTAATTTATTCTTTCGAGAAATAGTCCACCTTCATGGCATTCCTCGCACCATTGTGTCCGATCGTGACACTAAGTTCATAAGCCACTTTTGGAAGGTATTATGGGGTAAGATTGGCACAAAACTTCTCTATTCCACTTCTTGTCATCCTCAAACCGATGGACAAACCGAAGTAATAAATCGAATTCTAGGATCTTTGCTAAGAACTGTGGTAGGTAAGAATACCCGTAATTGGGAAGAATGTTTACCTTTTGTTGAGTTTGCTTATAATCAATCCATTCACTCCACAACAGGTTATTCTCCATTCGAAATAGTTTATGGTTTTAACCCACTAACTACTTTGGATCTTATTCCCTTACCTTTAGATTAGGTTGCCAGTTTAGATGGTGAAAAGAAGGCTACCCTTGTCAAAGACATTCACACCAAAGCCAAACTCAAGATGGAGAAAACCTATGAGGCAATCGCAAACCGAGTTAACAAGGGCCGATGACATGTCACCTTTGAACCAGAAGATTAGGTATGGGTTCACATGAGAAAAGAAAGGTTCCCGACACAAGGAAATCCAAGTTCTTGAACGAATCAATGACAACGCCTACCGTATTGATCTTCCCAGTGAGTATAACGTGAGTGCGTCCTTTAATGTTTCTGACTTATCTCCTTTTGATATTTCAGATTCGAGGACGAATCCTTTTAAGGAAGGGGGAGATGATACATGCACCACATGCCCTAAAGCTAAGGATGATGAATTTACTATACCACTTGGCCCTATCACACGAGGTCGGACCAAACTTCTTAAAGACAAGCTTCAAATCGCAGTTCAAGCATTCATCCGGAAGGGTCTAATAGCATCATATTTTCAACAACTTTTTGAAGGGGATCCAGTTGTTATCCGGTCAACATGTCTTCTGGAGATACAACCGTATGTCTCTTATATTTCCAACGGTTTTTAAATCGCATCAATCGAATATCAGGAACTCAAGATATGGTCATTTTACTGAAGACGGTGCATGCAGGATATCCTATACGAGATTAATACGTTATTTTGTAAATATTACGAATTTTCAATATTTATATTGATTATTTGTAATATAATTTAATATAGGATGATTAATTATCTTTTAGGATCAGATTTATTATTTTATTAGGAATTAAGGTTGGGTTAAAACAATATTTTTTAGTTATTATTATTTTATTAGGAATTAGAGTTAAAGCATGTTTAGTTTATTAATATTTTATTCTTTAGTTATTTAGGACCTTTAGAATTCAGCCCCTATATAAAGGAGGCTTCATTCAACTTTGTAAATCAGATTTCTTGGATCAATAATACAACAAGAGTTTGTTTTTGCAAGTGCTGATTGCCTTGTGCCTTCGAAGCTTCTTCTCCTGGAGTTCTTTCAAGTTCTTCCGAGGGAGATTAATCTTCACACTCCAATTTGCCTTTTCATCGAGACTAGGAGGGTTGGTTAGAGTCGTATTATCTTGTTTTCCTTTTCATTGTGACTAGGAGGGCTCGATAGGACATTATCCATCGATTTTCCACATCCATCCACGCCATCAATCATCTTTACCGTTCACTTTAATAAGGGAGATCTTTGATTTCTTGGTTATTTTCTCTATTTTTTAATTCCTTTATCTTTTTTTTATCTTATTTTAATCTTGTTTCTTTTCTTGTTTCTAGCACTAAAAGAAACCCTAAAGAACCCTAGCTATTGCCGCCACCTTCCTCATTCATTCCTTATTGTTCTTCATCGAGTCTAGAGCTTTTCTAGGTTTGATTCTTCAACAAGAGCAATGTTCATCAATCTTCCACTGCTTCCCTATCACATACCGACTGAAGTCATCGATGAAAGTAACGAAGTAATGGAATCCACCTCTGGCTTGTGTATTAATCGGTCGACATACATCACTATGTATTAACCCCAATAAATCACTTGCTCGCTCACCTTTACTATTAAAAGGATCTTTAGTCATTTTTCCCAACAAGCAAGACTCACATACATCATATTGTTCGAAAACAAATGAATCTAAGAATCCATCTTTATAGAGTTTTGGTATGCGTTCTCACTTATATGGCCTAGACGATAATGCCAAAGATAAGTTTGATTTGAGTCATTTGTTTTTGATCTCTTAGTATTTATGTTATAAATGGTGTTTTCTTGATCCAAAATATAGAGACCATTAACCAATTATTCTGAACCATAAAAACATTATCAAGATTAAAAGAACAAAATTATTCTTAATAATAATCTCAAAACCAATCTTGTCCAAACAAGAAATAAAAATAATGTTCTTAGTTAAACTAGGTACAAAATAACAATCCTCTAAATTTAAATTAAGTCCACTAGGAAAAGATAAACATATGTCCATATAGCTAATGCAACAACTCTTGCTTCATTTCCCACTCGTAGGTCTACGTCTCCTTTGGCCAGATTCCTTCACTTTTGCAGTCCCTGTATAAAAGTAAAAATATGAGAACCACAACTGGTATCTAATACCCAAGAAGTAGATGTTGACAAATTAACATCAATAACATAAATACCTGAAACAAACGTTTCATTTTCTTTTGCCTTCTTGACCTCTTCAAGGTAAATAGGGCAGTTTCTCTTCTAGTGTCCGGTCTTATCGCAATGGAAACATTTTCCTTCCTTGCTAACCCATCTTTGGGTTTCAATGCATTTTTCTCTTTCTGTTTGGCTTTATCATTTCCCTTAGACTATGCCACTACCTTTTTCTTTCCCTTTCCTTTGTCCTTGTGGACCACCAGAATGGGCTTAGGTCCAACCTTTTTCCTGTTACTTTCAGTAGTTTGTAACATGCCAAGTAATTGTGGCAAAGTCTTGTTAATTTCATTCATGTTGAAATTAAGGAAAAATTGGCTAAAGCTATCTGGCAACGATTACAGGATAATATCGGTAGCCAATTCATCTTTGAGAGGAAATCCCAACTTTTCCAATGTTTGGATGTATCCCATCATATTGATGACATAAGCTAATATAGGAGTTCCCTCTGCCATTTTGCATTGAAAAAGAGCTTTAGAGGTCTCATACCTCTCTTAACGTGCTTTCCCTTCATATATTTCTTTGAGATTTTGAATCATCTCATATGTAACCATGTCCTCATGTTGCTTCTGAAGCTTAGGAGTCATGGTGGCAATCATTAGACATCCAATATCTAACATATCATCCATATATTTCTTGAATTTTTCTTTGTCAGCTCTTGAAGCATTAGCTGTCGGTTCATCAGGAACAGGTTCTTCAATGACATATTCATTCCTTTCCTGTTTCAGAACAATTCTCAAATTACAAAACCAGTCAAGGAAGTTTATGCCATTAAGTTTATCCTTCTCAAGGAGTGATCGCAGTGATAAAGTGTTGTTTGCCATTAAATCTACAACAATGGAAATATTAAAGTAAGTAAATTTACCGAATTAAAATTTATAAATAGGACTTTATTTACAAATTACTCCTACTATTTTATTCAAAATTAAAAACCCTCTCTATTTTAATTTCAAAAAAATTCAACGAAATTTTTTTCTAGTGGGCGAGGATCCAAAATACATCAATTTCCTAAATCAACTTTGGCTTTTCTTTTAGGATAGCAATTATTTAGGTAAGTAACGCTTTACTAGTTACATCTCATGTAACTCCCCATTTTGGTGAATAACTTTTGTTCAAGTCATCTCATGACTTATCCAAATATTTAACCTCTAGGTTTCTAATCCTATTAGAATAACCTAGCTAAGTTATTACCAATATCTCAACCGGTGAATATCACTTGCTTATTCATTCACGTTTAACCAAGATAGATTTATGTGCCAATGCTTTGGTAAAGCCTACACAATATCGTTCGAAGCCTTAACGAGGGTAAATATTGGATGATTAAGTTAACTTAGATTATAAAGAGGGATTTGCGTAAGTATCTCATCATTGTCCATTTTAATATTAGGCCCTTATTGATGTCATCAATATTCATTCTTATTTTATCATTTGATGCATTACATACATAACAAATATAGCAATAAATAAGATGCAATGGTTATAGACCAAAACAATGATTAAGGTGGCCCATCCCAAGCCAATAGAGAACCAAAAAAAACCTAAAGCCTAATATTGCTCTCTAGGTATCTTCTCGCCATTCTTCTGCTCCTTGTGAGTCTTCATAGGTTTACAATTTTAAAAGAAACTTGTTTTACATATGAGGGAGTAAGATGAGAAGAGAAATACAACAGAGATATAGAAATGCACGGATCGTAAACCGTATTTCAAATTAAACTATTGTAAATTGAACAAGGGCTATAACCATGCATGTCAAACACAGTGCAAAAAAAATATATGGGATTTTTTTTTGAAAAATAATATTTCTGTTTCTTTGGAAAAACTTCACGATTTGATAACACTTATCAACACAATCGTGCTTTTGTGATTTTCAATCCCGAAGATTTTCTGCATCGGAACAACCATTGTTCCACTGCCAAAGGCGATCTGCTATAACACTCCCACGGATCATCATGTCAACGATTGACATATGGATTTCATAAAATCCTTGCAGCAACAAATCGATTGAGAAACAGATTAACAAATTAACATATTAATCGTTGCGATTATCGATTTGAACAATGGTATCATGCATATTGCCGAAACTGATAAAACAAAAACATGCATCTCATACATATCGCATCAACCAAGAATTTAACCCGAATTCATATCATATAAGTGGCTCTGATATCACTCTTAGGACCATCGGTGCACCCCACTGCGCAACAGAAACAAAACTTGACGGTCTCACCAGTGATCCAAGTACGTAAAACCGAAATCGGGAGGAAGGGATGTGAATACTTACATCGGGTTCCTTGAAAAATAGCAAGGATAACAACGAGAATTGTTGATCACGAACTGTTTGAATCGAAAACCTCCACGAAAACACGTCTCGGCCTCTCCTTAGTTCACCCGATTGAGAGCAAAAATTTCTTTTTCACAAAATATGTTTTGAGAAAAACGGTTAAAGTATGTGTTTGTGTTAGAAACGGCTGCTAGACCTAACACATCCTTTTATATCCAAGTTACCCTAATCACATTAGGGATTTTACTATTTCAAATTAATTAAATCTATATTTAATTAATTGGAATTTAATAATCCTTTTAAATCTGAATTACCCTAATCATATTAGGGATTTTATTATTTCAAACTAATTAAATCTATATTTAATTAATTAAAATTAAATATTCGGGATTATGAAAACATATATATATCAAACATACATAAATTAACTCTAGATATATTTTAGTAACGTACAAGATATTGTACATATTTGCTCGTTTCAATCCTAGGGTGTGACCCTGTAGGTTCTTTTAACGTTAGCAGTAATTATTAGAACAATTCTAATATTACATACAATGAGTGACATCTAGCAATATATCATTGTCACCTAAGTTACAAGAAAATATGATTTGTATATCATCTTGGTGATTAACTCTTTTATGTATTACATCCTTATGTCCTTTATATCTAGAATAGGCACAAGTCTTGGAATAGTGACACTTGTATAGCCCATCTATTGTTTCTTGATATCTAAAGTAGACTTTAACAGACGAATAGTTTGTGATATCTCATATCAACGTATTCGAGCATGGCCATGTGCTTCTAGTCTTACTCAATCAAGTGACCTGTGATATATTTCATATTATGTATAAAGGACAAATCCTATCTTAATCATACACACCCATTACATATATTGAGATATATTTAATAACAGTCTTTATAGAGCAACCAGTTATGGAGCTTGTTTAACTGCATCAAAACATACAACAATATATGTTGGGATAGTATTGATCTCAAGTCTGAGGATCGTACATATAGTCATCACCATGAGCAATGTTATGGCTGTCACGTAATAATCCAAGACATATACTCATGGTGGGTCAATCCAATACGTTGTTCTCTAACAATATAATCATGTATCAATTCTGACATCTCTATGTCAACGACAACTCCTTGCCATCAATCAATAACATGTTAGTCTTAAGCGTATTATTATTGTCCATGCACATAATAATACTTGATTAGGGATCTTTTAATAATAACAATTATGTCATTATATGAACTTTATAATCTTCTAGTTTATGTTAAACACATATATATAATTGAAAATAATAGCGGCAATGCCTTTTTTCAATTAAATCTATCAATAAAAGTTATTACAATCATCATATGATTGGTCTTTGGGCATACTCTAACAGTTCCTTACAAGAGATAGCCTAGGGACACTTTAGAAAGCTATATAAAGTAGTATACTCATTGAAGATATTGACCATTCTAGAGACAAAACATAGGATTCCTTAGTAAGCCCAACTGTTTCTCCTTCCTATAGCTTGTTTGTGAGAGGTTGTCAAGTTATCTTTTCTAATACTCTTGTGCTTAACACAATTTTTCCATAGCATTTTTTACTTTTTGTTACAACATTTTTAACCCATAGTTCAATACTTTGCCATGGCATTCTTACTCAATTTTTTATACAATTTAGATTTCTTTGTTTATAGTTTAAGTGCAATAGCTCTACTCAAACTCATTTCAATCCCTGTTGAGACGATACTCACTCACTCCTATATTACTTGTTTGATGTGTATACTTTCACATATTATGTAACAAATATAGTACACTCACACACACACAACAAGTGTTTGGCGATGTTCTCGGTGAATTACAATTGGCCATTTTAAGTTTAGTTTTTGCTCTATTTCATTTATTCTTTTTGTATAGATTTACTTGTTTTTTGTCAGGTGTTTTGATGTTTCATATCCCATATAGAATATGATATGATCCAAACAAGCTCCAACATTCTCCATGACTTGAACACACCATGGATGTTCTTCAAAGTTGTTTCTAAGGGAGTTCTTCATTACCCTATCTTATACTATATCATTTATACATTCTATTCTATCATAAGCATGCATTCACATGTTAGTTATTGTACTATTATTTCCATACTATGCTTATTTGATCATGTTTTTCATATTATTCAAATATATGCTATTATTACATATCATTTCTTAGGATATTATTATTACATGTTTCCATTTATCATTTATGAATACCATGTTATATGATATTCATGCATACAATATATACCCTATCTTTATGATTGATACACAATGTTATAAGCATATTAGGATAGTCTTATAATCATATTAAGCATGATTATCATATATACATCAAGGCATCATCATTATAAATCATTTCATTAGTTCATATGCATTCATATTAGCTCTTAAGCTTTATGCATTATCTTACACAAACTTTGAGATGATATAATTAGCTCATGACCTTCAAACATAGCTCACATCACCATAATCATACATGGCAGCAAGGCATTTAGCTCATAACAGCTCAATATCATGGACTTACCTTGTTTCCTTGCACATATAGGTACATTGGAGTGTGATGGAAGATGAGTCAGTTTGGTAGAGTATTTGGACATCAAATGCAGCTCACAAATAGCTCACATGGAATATGGCAGCTCGTGGAACACTAAGGAAAGCTCAACTTAGCTGGAGGAGCTAGCATGTAGCTGAACTTAGCTGGAGGAGAGTTTTGGATCAAAGTGCTGAAAAGTAGACTAAAGGTAGCTGGAAGTAGCTGGGAGAGTAGCTGAGGAGCTGAGAAGACCAAAGCTAACTAGCTTGAGTTTATCAAGCTATAACTCACCTAGTTAGCTACCAAGACACTCATCTAGCTTACCTTGAAGCTAGTTCATCTCTAGGCTGCCCAATGGATGCCATGTGATCTAGATACACATTGGAAGCTAATTCACGCCTAGTTGTTTCCTATCTTCATTCCATGGACTTCAAGACATCATCCTATGGTTGCAACCTCATCAAAGCATAGCAATAAGACCCATGTGTATCATTCAATCATGTGCACTCCATGTGACATCAAATTGGTGCCAAAACACCAAGGGATGCTTCCTATTCGGCCAAAGACTTTATCCTCTTCATTTTGGCGCCCAAATAACTTCCAAATGCATTCAAATCATCCTTAGGGCTGAACCAACACATAACCATTCAGCCAAGAGCATTTATATTCATTAAAGTCTTGTTTTTTCATTAAAAATCATGTGATTTTAGGAATGTACAAGGGCTGGCCGAACCAACATGTACCTATTCGGCTAAGTCCCTTCAAAAACTATAAATAGGTTTTCCTATTTCATTTGTAATCAGACCATTTTTATTAATCAAATTGAGATTATTCTCTTCCTTAAGTCCTGGTGACTTTTTATCGACTTATCAAGTATTTTATACTTGTGGCATCAACCCTCTTCTTTCATCTTGATACTTATGGTTCCTAGTTCATATAACTAGTGGGTCAAAGTACTTAATACCACCCCTTGAAGAAACAATATAAAGATTGGGTCTTTTCTCTGTATAGCATTGGTTCTTCTTTGAGCATTCTTCAAGATACTATCCTCACCACCATCCTTTTGTTTCATCGCCATAACCATAACCATTCAATCATCTTCCGCTTCCATCTCTCATTTATTAAATAGCCTACCTATTAAACCATACGTTTACCACCCTTATCCATTCTGTTTTGAGCCATTCACTTGTGCAGGTTGTTTTGCTTCCTTCCTAGATCCATAATCAAACGAGAAGGTAGAATTACCTTACATCAAGCGGTAATCAGAGCTTTGGTGGAAGAAAGCAACGTGCAACAACAACAAAAAGAAAAATACAAAAAGAAGTGCAAGTGAAGTGCAAAAGTGAAAGAAAGCAAGGAAAATCAGCAAAGAAAATAAAAGCACTCAAAAGAAGAAATTGAAAGCACTCGAAAAAAAGAAAAGAAAGAAAGAAAAGTTGGAAGCACTCATCAACAATTCTCATCACCAAGCCATTCAAGTAAGTCTTTGATTGTGGTGATAGAAGGTTGTGAAGTGACTTGTGTAAGTAACCTTTTTGTTTCTCTTCTTTCTATTTCTAAGCCACCCTTTCATTATATTTGTTTTCCTTTCCTACTAACCTTTTTGCAGCCGACGTCAAACAAGTAAAATTTACTTGATATAGTCTTGAGTAAAAGTTTACTAGAACTTGAGACAAGAGAATCGAGAGGAAAAAGGCTGGAGTGTGTGTGAGATTAGAAGAGGACAAGTAAAAGCCATTAAAGTCCTAGAGTGCAAACACGAGCGGATTGAGTGACATTCAATTTTCTTGGAGTGACTCGTGAGGCTTGTGAGAGTAAATTCTGGTAAGGTCCTAGACACATTTCATTTTTTCCTTATTTGCTAACATGTCTCTTCCATCCAACATCTTTGCAGTCAAAAGGACATTGAACATTCAAAGTCAAGATGATGAACAGAGAGAAAACATCTTCCATACCAAATGTCACGTAGGAGATAAAGTTTGTGTGGTGATCATTGATGGAGGAAGTTGTACAAACATAGCAAGTACTCACATGGTGGAAAAGTTGGGTCTAACGACTTCTAAGCATCCTCATCCTTACAAACTTCACTGGCTCAATGATGTGGGGGAAGTCAAGGTAACCAAACAAGTTATTGTTCCATTTTCAATTCGAAAAGACAATGATGAAGTCCTTTGTGACGTGGTGCCCATGAGTGCAAGCCACATTATATTAGGACGTCCCAGTTTGACAAGAAGGCTACCCATGATGGATTTTCTAACAAGTACACTTTCCATCATCAAGGAAAGAAAATCATATTGGCGTCTATGCTTCCAAATCAAATCCATGAATGTCAAGTTACCCTCAAATCACGTATAGAGGAATGGGAGAAAGCTAAAGCCATGAATAAATTTGAAAGAGAAATTTTGCATGAGAAAATAGTGGAGAGAGTTGAAAATGAACAGAATGAAAGGATTGAATATGGGAGCAAAGAGAAAAAGGAAAATGAGGGTGAAGAACATATTTTATCTAATCCTACACTTTCTTTTGACGTGCAGGACAATCCAATAGACATGTCACTTCAAGTTGAAGATTCAAGAAACATGTCTTTTGAAGAATCAATAGACGTGACCTTTGGTGATCCACAAGATATGTCCTTTGATATTTCAAAGGATGTACCTCTTGAAATTCAAAAGAATGAGCCAATTGAAGTACCAAGAGTTGACATCATTAAAACTCCAAGTACATTGCACATATTGAAGGGAATTCAGCAACCAATGGAGTTTTTCATCATTAAGCAACCAATGCCCATTAAACATCCACCCTGGTTTGTTATTTCCATTCATTTTGTTAACAATTTTTCATTTACTAACTTTGCTTTATTTTGCAGCAACTTGTTTCATCCTTATGGTGAAGAAATCATACCAACCCTCAAGGCAATAATTTGGAGAGGCACAATGGTGAAAGGACATGATGATTTAAATCAGCCCCAAGGAGTCATTCAAAGAACACTTATCTTCACCAAGCGACGTGATGACTCTAACCAAGAGACAAACCTTTTCACCAACAAGCATGGTGAATTAAAAGGAGGATATGAAGATATAGAGGTCATTTCCAAGCATTATGATTATTCAAAGAATAAAGTAAAAGGATCAAGTTGGTTCGTGAAGGGATATGTCTTTTCTATTCAAAGGACATGTGATGGTTCCCAAACATTGTGTCCTCCCATCAAAGGACGTGAAGTTACCAGATTTGAAGCCAAGAGGTTGAACATTTCGTATGAATCATATATTGGAGGAAAACATAAGGATTCAATCTTTCCTACATCAAGAAGGTCTTCATTGAGAAACTACTTCGATTTGAGGACAAATCGCCTAAAAGAAGGGGAGGATTATATGATCCAAACAAGCTCCAACTTTCTCCATGACTTGAACACACCATGGATGTTCTTCAAAGTTGTTTCTAAGGGAGTTCTTCATTACCCTATCTTATACTATATCATTTATACATTCTATTCTATCATAAGCATGCATTCACATGTTAGTTATCATACTATTATTTCCATCCTATGCTTATTTGATCATGTTTTTCATATTATTCAAATATATGCTATGATTACATATCATTTCTTAGGATATTATTATTACATGTTTACATTTATCATTTATGAATACTATGTTATATGATATTCATGCATACAACATATACCATATCTTTATGATTGATACACAATGTTATAAGCATATTAGGATAGTATTATAATCATATTAAGCATGATTATCATATATACATCAAGGCAGCATCATTATAAATCATTTCATTAGTTCATATGCATTCATATTAGCTCTTAAGCTTCATACATTACCTTACACATACTTTGAGATGATATAATTAGCTCACGACCTTCAAACATAGCGCACATCACCATAATCATACATTGCAGCAAGGCATTTAGCTCATAACAGCTCAATATCATGGACTTATCTTGTTTCCTTGCACATATAGGTACATTGGAGTGTGATGCACGATGAGGCAGCTTGGTAGAGTATTTGGACATCAAATGCAGCTCACAAAAAGCTCACATAGAATATGGCAGCTCGTGGAACACTAAGGAAAGCTCAACTTAGCTGGAGGAGCTAGCATGTAGCTGAACTTAGCTGGAGGAGAGTTTTGGACCAAAGTGCTGAAAAGTGGACTTAAGGTAGCTGGGAGAGTAGCTGAGGAGCTGAGAAGACGAAAGCTAACTAGCTTGAGTTTATCAAGCTATAACTTACCTAGTTAGCTACCAAGACTCTCATCTAGCTTACCTTGAAGCTAGTTCATCTCTAGGCTGCCCAATGGATGCCATGTCATCTAGATACACATTAGAAGCTAATTCACGCCTAGTTGTTTCCTATCTTCATTACATGGACTTCAAGACATCATCCTATGGTTACAACCTCATCAAAGCATAGCAATAAGACCCATGTACATAATTCAAGCATGTGCACTCCATGTGACATCAAATTGGCGCCAAAACACCAAGGGATGCTTCCTATTCGGCCAAAGACTTTATCCTCTTCATTTTGGCGCCCAAATAACTTCCAAATGCATTCAAATCATCCTTAGGGCCAAACCAACACATAACCATTCGGCCAAGAGCATGTATTTTCATTAAAGTCTTGTTTTTCATTAAAAATCATGTCATTTTAGGAAGGTACATGGGTTGGCCGAACCAACATGTACCTATTCGGCCAAGTCCCTTCAAAAACTATAAATAGGCTTTCCTATTTCATTTGTAATCAGACCATTTTTATTAATCAAAGTGAGATTATTCTCTTCCTTAAGTCCTGGTGACTTTTTATCGACTTATCAAGTATTTTATACTTGTGGCATCAACCCTCTTCTTTCATCTTGATACTTATGGTTCCTAGTTCATATAACTAGTGGGTCAAAGTACTTAATACCACCCCTTGAAGAAACAATATAAAGATTGGGTCTTTGCTCTCTATAGCATTGGTTCTTCTTTGAGCATTCTTCAAGATACTATCCTCACCACCATCCTTTTGTTTTATCGCCATAACCATAACCATTCAATCATCTTCCGCTTCCATCTCTCATTTATTAAATAGCCTACCTATTAAACCATACGTTTACCACCCTTATCCATTCTGTTTTGAGCCATTCACTTGTGCAGGTTGTTTTGCTTCCTTCCTAGATCCACAATCAAACGAGAAGGTAGAATTACCTTACATCAGAATATGAAGAACCATTATTTCTTTTGGTACCTATGATTGAACAACTCATTTGTTAAATAAAACATGTTTAAAGAGCTTAAAGAACCATGTACGAAGTTCAAACTCAATTGGAGGATCCTACAGTTCCAAATATTGTAGTAATTTGCAATGTTAGGGTAGCTCGACCACAGACTATTAGAGATTATTTAGAACCCATCTTAGAGGATCTCAATCCCATGATTGTAGCTCCAATAATTTAGGTAGCCTACTTTGAGCTAAAATTTGTGATGTTCAACATGTTGAACTTGATTAGAAAACTTGGTGGATCACCTCATAAGGATGCAAGGCATCATATTTGTTCATTTCTAGAGGTGTGTGACTCCTTTCGATTACAAGGTATGCATGAAGATGTGCTAAAATTGAAGTTATTTCCATATTCTTTGAGATATCGAGCTAAGGTACGACTTAGTGGAGTTTCATCTGGTTTGATAAAATCATGAATAGACCTATAGAAAAGCTCTTTGCTGCAATATAATCCACCTTATATGAACACCTAGCTTAGGAATGACATTGATTCCTTTTGTCAAGATGATGGCAAGTCAATGTACGAGTGTTGGGATAGAAACAAGGGATTCCTTTGAAAATGTACGAATCATGGATTCAATGATTGGATGCAAGTTATGATGTTTTATAGTGGTGTGAATGCGCCAATGAGGATGATACTAGATGCTTCAGGAAATGGAACTTTGTTGGACAATTCACCTAAATAAGCATTTGATATCATTAATAGGATAAAAACAGTAACTATCAATTCCCTTCTTCGATGCCAGAAATGGGAAGGAAAACTTAAGGAATATTTAAGTTGGATGCTAAAGTTTCTGTCTCAGATCAATTATTGACAATTACCAACATGTTGAAGAAATGAAGTAAAGGTTGCAAGCACTTATTTTGTTCTTTGTCGTAGAAATCATCATTTCGAAAGTGCCTGAAAAACCACGAGTCTACCAACTATTTGTGGAACTTCAATAAGAGCAACAAAAACCCCTAATATAGCACTTATAACCTAGGATAGAGTCAACATCCAATTTTTTATTAGGGGAATTAAGGAACCAACAATTCTAGTAGCTCGAATCGGTGACAAAATCAGACTGAACCCACATGTTTTCAGCAAAGTATGGCTAGGCATAATAATAGTAAGGGCTCAACATCTTCATTGAACAATAACTCTTTAGAAGTCACTCTACAAGACTTTATGATGACTACGAAGGCTCTATTGCAACATCATGCCAAATCTATTAGGAGCCATGAAACATTATTACAAACCCAAGGAGTATTATTACACAACCAAGGGAATTTTTTGCAAAGTCATGGTTCATCCTTGAGGGATTTGGAAACTCAAATGTGTTAAATTTCTCAAGAATTACATGTATGCCTACAATGCAGTTTACCTAGTGACATTGAAGTCACTAAGGCTCAAGGCACAGAGCATTGTAGTGCATTCACTCTAAGAAGTGGCACCCAACATAACAAGGAAAACAAGTTTAGGGGAAGAAACTCAAAGATCCTAGCCTAAAAACTATGCAAGAAGAGTCTGAAGAGTATGGGGATTCACCTTCTATGAAGAACAACATTGAGGGTTCAATGAGTGAACCCAATAAATACAGGTAGCATAATGTTAGAGGAAAAGAAAGATCCCCGCCGGTAGAAGAATAAGCTGCAAAATGTTTTCTGTAGTAATTTCTTGATATTTGATGACTACATGAGCTTAATGATGAAGATGATGACGAGCAAAAAAAAATTCAAGGGAGATGTATCAACCTATCTCTCTTGTAGCTAAACTATGTATCCTTGAATTTCACTAAATTTACTCCTTCTAAACCCTCACTTGTGCACCATTCCACTTTAGAATTAGAACCCTTACATTCACATTTTAAGCATATTTATTTGGGTTGCAATGAAATTTTGCCTATGGTTCTTCCTAGTAATCTTAAGCGTGAGTAAGAGAGTAGTTAGATTAATGTTTTAGCTTAATAAAAAATTCTTTAGGTTGGACCATTATTGATTTGAAAGTCACTTAAAACCAAGTAATTGTCCATCTTTCTAGGCTAAAAAATATGAAAGAACTAAGAAATAGAATAAAGATTAAGGAAGAATTCCCTGATGAAAAATTATTATGTGACGCGGTAATTTTGTGGTATGTTGACATCGTTAGTTCTCTACTAGATGTGGGAAATCTAAATCTAAGGTTTGATTTCAAAATCAAATAAATTAAGGAAAACATTAGATTTAAATAAAATAAATTAAAAGCATCAAAATAAAATAAAAAACATACATAATAGATAGTTTAAATGTACTAAAATTAATAATACAAATTTAAGAAAAACTAATGAATTAAAAAATAAAAATGAATTTATTAAACCAAATTAATATTAAGTTAATCAATAAAAAATTAATCTCGGTATTAAATTAAAACATGCAAAATAATTCAGGGACTAAGTTAAAAATAACCATACAAGTTCATAAAAGAGACCAAGTTAAAATGATTTCAAAATTAAGCTTGCAATTTCAATATTAAATCAATGACCTAAACTTGAATATGAGGCTAAACTAGAGGATCTAAGAGAAATTTTCCATTTTTTTATAAGCCAAATATGCACTAAATGCAAAATTACATGATCTAACAATTAGGATTAAAACAAAATTAAAACAATCACTGCATGTGACCAAAATGCAAGAACACGCGTAAAGTAGAGGGATTACAATGCAATTCTAGCAATATTTTATTTCAGCCAATATTATTGAAATAAAATGGAAAATCACACAATAAGGACACATATTTCGATACTAAAATAAAAGAAAACGGACCATGGACCAAAGTACAAAAACACAACAAATGTTAGGGAATTTATATGGGATTTACCCCTAAATTATGAATAAATTAAGGAATAAAACATTAAAGGGGAAATTATACAATGAAGACACGAGATTAGAAATAAAAAAAGAACCAAAAATTGAGGATTAAGTGTACAAATACAACAAACTACGGAGGACTTAAGCGCAAATAACCATAAAATCACAGTATAAATCACAGTATTTCTTTTATTTTATGGTTTTTGTTTCATTTTCAACTTGAGAGTAAAAAAACTCAAAATATATCAACCCCTCTCTATTTTCTTCCCAAAGCCAGTGGAGAGCTCCACCGTCGACCAGCTCTTCCTCCACTCGCCGGCGACGGAGAAGGGCGAGAAGTCCACTGTTCGACACCTCTCTACTCCCCGAGCAAGGATTTGAGCCCTGACTGGCCAAAAACTTCCCATATTGTCATAGATATAAAGAAAATCCCTCGACTCTGGCGACCTTTGAGATCTCCAATGATCCAATGAGCAAGCTAAGTTGCTTATCTCTCTTACTTTTTACTTCTGTTCGAAATTATTGCTCTCATTTTTTGTGTTTTTTTGTTCAAAAGTATTATTTATGGAAAAAATGAAAAGATCGAAAATAAGAAGAACTCTTTAAAATGATTCTTTTTGATTGCTTAAAAAATGAGGAATGCGATACATATCTTTTTTTTTTAATTGGGAAACCCATTTTTTATAATCTATATTTTTTTGAATAAAGAGCCCCTTTTTTTAAAATATGTTGTGAGTTTTTATACCGAATATTTACAAACATTTTTATAATAAAAAAACCTAATTCTACCTGTTTCCTAACATTCACTGCGCATGGTGGTTGATGAGGGAAACCAGCCATGCATGGGTGTCATGCAAGGTCAGTGAGGGATTAAATGCCATGGATTTGTTGAGATTTGATCCATCTTAGGTTGGTGGCTCTAACGATCGGCGCGACTATATGTAACAGACTCAGTCAGCGGGGTTGGAACCAACATGGCGACGATGGCTTGGGCAGTTGAAGGTATAATAGGGTTAGGGTTTGGTTAAGTTTTTAGGCTAAGGTTTTGGTTTATGTCAGGGTTTGGGTTTAGATGTTGGGTTGGTTCTTTGCTGAAGTCGTGAAATTAAATCTTTGTTGACTCTTTGAATTCCTATTAGGTATTCAAAACATGATGAAAAATGAATGTGTATGCTCTTATTTTGCAAATGCCTAAATATGCATGTATGATTTCATTTTATTGTTGCAAATTTTATTGTCTAGTGAATCTTTCCTTCTTTATCTTTGTTGAGTTTTTATCTTTATTGGGTTTATATTGGAAATTTCACTGCTTATTCTAATTGAAGCGATCTGGCCACTTCGAATAAATGATTGACTTCTCTATACAAAAAAGGCAAGTTCAAGAAAGACATTACTAAAAATGTTTCTAGGTAAACAATCCTAACAAGAACTCAAATGAGATCCCATAAAAATGGTACTAAGAAGGAATCAAATAGTTTTTTTAGAAAAATGATCCTAATAAGGATAAAATAGTTGATTAAAAGTATATTTTGTAGGCATCCTCATGAGAGGAAAATCAAAATTTATCATGTTTATGTAATGATGAAATGTATGATTCAAAGATTAAAAATCATGTCATATGTATGAAAGCATATTTTCTTGATCAGTTGGGAATGTTTGCAAGAGCATTCTTCATTATTATATCAGTGTTCATTCACTTCTTGGTTCAACTATCTTCCATTTCTATCACACCCGAGTGCATTTTTGCTAATCTTGACTTGTAAACGGGTGTATCATGCCCCAATAAATTTTTACCCTTGATAAATTTGGCTTCTCCTGCCTTAACTTGTGTATAAATCCAATAAAACTTTCATCTTTTCCAAAAAGGTTTTGAAAAGAGAATCTATCACTTCTAGCTCTGGAGACTATGTACTCGCTGCCACTTTTTGACGAAAAATCAACAGTTAGTGCCTGGAACTAATCACCATAGAATTTGACAAAACATTTGCGTTCCCTGACAAGTCATACGATACATTCATGCCAAAGATGGTAGTTGGAACCTTAAAAACAACCAAAATTGAAGGGTTTTTCTCAATTGTTAACATTGAATTCATCCATCCAAACTTTGCATTGATTTTTTTCAAAGTTCTATCACCCATTTATCGAAAATAGAACTTCTCGGTCATCCACTTTAATTATTGATACGGACAGAACACGACCTTCCAAATGAGTGAAATTAGAATTTATAGAAATCCCTTATGAACTCAGCATTGGCTCAGCCTCATAGCTACTGGTATGGGAAGCATTCATTACGGCTTCAACATTTATACACAACAAATCAACAAAATAATGCAACTGTATGTTATGAGGCCCGAAAGACTCATCATTGAGAAACCCTTGGAAATCCATCTTGTCTTATTCAAAAAAATCATTTATAATTATCATCAAGAAACACCTAAAAATTAGGCTCAACTTCTTTAAAAATTCATTTGAAGACATCAAGAAACCTCTGAAACTCATGCTTAGCTTCTTTTAAAATCTATTTGAAGACATTCAGAAACCCTTAAAAACTAAGCTTAACTTCTTTCAAAATCCATTTGTAAACATCAAGAAACTCCTAAAATCGGGCTTGGCTTCTTTCAAAATTCATTTGAAAACATCAAGAAACCCATAAAAATTAGGCTTAGTTTCTTTTAAAAATTATTTTGAAACACCATGTTAATCCTCAAGAAACCTCTTAAAACCATACTTAGTTTCTTTGAAAAATCATTTGAAGAAATCATCAAGAAACTTCTAAAAATTGGACTTGGCTTCTTTGAAAATTAATTTATAAATCATCAAGAAACTTCTAAAAATAAGACTTAGTTTCTCTGAAAATTTATTTAAAAATCACCAAGAAACTTCCGAAAATCGTTCTTAGCTTCTTTCAAAATTCATTTAAAAAATCATCAAGAAAATTCCAAAAATCAAACTTAGCTTGTTTCAAAATTCTTTTGAAAATATCAAGAAACCATTAAAAATTAGGCTTAGTATCTAAAAAATCATGTTAGCCGAGTAACATTCCCCACTTCAATAATGGTGATTGTTCTATGTATTGGGTTACTCAATTCTTGAGGATCTACCACTATTAATGTAATACCCTCCATTTGAGGTTTGAAATCTGATTTTTCTCTTATTGCTCTTATTTCCTTAGAAAATCTATAAGAATTATGTATATATGTATGAAAATATTAATGCACTTAAATGTATCGAAGTGTAATGCATATCAAATCTTTTTATCACATCAAAGTGTAGAGCTAAGTCTTCATTCACTTGATCATCTTTGAATGGATTCTACCTCAATATAGATGTAGCAACTTGCCAGTTTAGGTTTACAATCTTCTAAGGATCAGCCTGATCATCATATGGTATTTGTTTTCTTCCTTCACATTGTAGGAAACACTTTCTCTCTCAAATTATTATTATTATCAGGTATATGGCCATGAAGCCATTTATGTCCCTGACTCGGCCACTCATTCAAATTTGTTTCTCAGGACTCATCTTCCAACTGAAGAATGAATGGTCTGTTTCTCAAGTTAAACTCTTTTTTTCATCTTTTGACCATGGCACTCCAAGTGGTGATGCTCATTCACCATTTTTTTTTATTTGAATATTTTTTTCTCAATGGGATCTGGTTTTGGTAATGCCCCAATGTGGGTATTCATGGCTCTCTTCGTGCTAAAATCTTAATCTTGAATGGTTTCACTTTGGTGTTGCTAAACGACAATGTTATCGAATAGTTTAAGGGCTTCTCTTCATGATGCCACAATCAAATGGACACTTGGAGTGATCGATTCTTCTAATAGAAATGTCTTGAATTTTTTCTATGAGCTGAGATATGTGCCCCTTTCGACTAAGGGGATCGTTTATTTCCTGATGGGTTACCGACTACGTCACAAAGAAGTGTTATAAGTTCTATCCTCCAATCCTTCTAACCTCTCAAACGGTTTGCTTTCCAGATTGTGAAATGTTTTATTATTTTGGCATGTTTGTTCTTTTTCCTCGATTGAGGCAGAATGAGCATCACCAACTTTAAGGATCTTTTTCACTTGAGATTGTCCTATTTGAAAATATTTTTCTTCCTCTTTAAATTTTAAAAATATGGAAAAAAAAAGTTTGATGAATAAGTTTCAAAAATGCTTCCATTTTCTTCAGGCTCATAATAAAAAATATTGTAAAACAAGATTTCACTAAATATCAAATAAATCAACTTCTCTTTTAATCCTTCGAAAATCATATACATTTGACAAGTGTGAAGATTAAAGTTGATATAAAGCTTAGGCTGACTTGGGAAGGTAATGTGTTTCAGGTTAATTTGAGTAGGTAATGTGTTTCAGGTTGATTTCTTTGGTTGAAATCTTGCATCCTTGATTCTGGTGTTCATTGATTTAATGCAGTAGTTATTACACTTATCTTTCAAAAATGTTCATTGGTTCCCAGCCCTCATGAGCGCCTTTGGGTTGTGCAGTGCTTTATCAAGAGATGTATAAGATCGCATTTTGTGCAATAGTTGACAATATTTGTATTCGAGCTGCCTTTTCCAGGTTTTCAACTCAAATTCCCCTTTGGGTTTAGTACGTCATCTAAAATTTTATATCTTGAATCCTCCTTTTTTAAAAATTTTCCCTATCATGCATTGAAGATTTTAGAAAACTATTTTGCAAATAAAATTAACTCTGAGGGGAATAATGAAATATGAAGATAGTCTCTCCACTTAGAAATCCATGTATGATTAGAAGGGATTTTTCGAGCAAGTAATGTCGGCTAGGATCATGGTTATGAAAGAAATGGATAAATAGGCACAAACAAGTGTTTAAGGGTTATAGAACAAAGGATCAATTCGTTATGTTGTCTTCAATCTTGTCTTGCTCGATTAGAATATGTTTGTGCCTTTTATTTTCTTTTGGTGTTCCATGATCTTCTGGCGCATTGATTCTAGATTATTGAGTCACTCATCTTGAAGTATTTTATTTTTTTTCTTTCTTATTTTTCCTTTTTTCCTTTCTTCTCTCTCTATCTTTTTTTTATTTATCTTTTTTCTTACTTTTCTTTTTTTTTTTATGTTTTTTGTTCTTTCTGGTACATCTTTTTTCTCTCTATGTTGTCAACTTGACTTGATCTTTAAGAATTTTGTTTTAGATCCACCTTGCGGTATCTTGTTATTTCTCACTTCATTTCACCATGACTTATTCTTGTAACAACACCTGAATTAATGGTCTTCACTCATGCGAGCAGATGTCCTTCACCTGTGCCCCCAGTAAGGAGGTTTATCCTTGGTTAGGTTGAATAAAAAAATAATTCAAGCTCATATAGGGACAACAAGATATATATTTTTTATTTTTCTTTCTTTTGAAAAGATAAATGAAACATAGTTGTTCATCATCTCATACACGTAAGTCCTTGTAAAAGAGGTATCACCAGGGGATGAGTATTAAGGATTAACCTTATTTACATGAAAACAATGTAATTAATGCATGATAGAATTATTTAAATTATTTCGTTTATTTTTCTTCTTTCATTCCCTCCTAGTATGCCCCAATTATTCAAATTCTCTTGCAAAAACTTGATTCGTAACACTCCATCTTGTCTTTCTAACAGAATGGTTCTCCTACACACGGGAATATTGTACTTTATGCCTCAAGGTTTTATTGAGTTTGAGAAATAAATGTTTGTATGCTGTCTAAAAAGGGAAATGAGTGAATCTGAAGCCATCTATCTTGGAACAGGTAGTGTTAAGAAAGGATCAAATATGTCTGAGAAGGTAAAAGTACGAATTTTGGTGCCTTGGGGATGATAAAGGCATGACTTTATTATTTCAGAGGAAAGTGATATCAAGGTTCAGTCTTTTAGTAGTAAATATATCTTATTTCTGGTAAGCAACCAGGTAATGGTTCTTTCGGCTTTGGATAGAGAATGGAAAGTCTAATTTTACAACTTGTAAAAAATATATATTTAAGGAAGTAGTAAAAAAACCTTTAATTCATTCGATGTTCAACGAATTACAAGATTAAAACTAGATTTATTGCTCATAACCTTGGCACAAGAATGTCTCATTACACATTAAAGGACAATATCCCTGGCTCAAACAAATTTTGGACCTTACTCTTTGGTGCCCCACAGATCTCAATGATGTGCCTTAAACTTCAAACGGTCCTAACATCACATCCATAGCTCTCAATCCTTTTTTATGAACGAATGGTGTAACTTTAATTTACCTCAAAAACATCTATCACAAGATTCTTTGCGAGTTACTCCCAGGATCTATGATTAATGTATGTTGGGATGCAATATATATCATGGAAACTACAATGTATAGATGCTAATGCAAAGATGAAAAGATGCACATGCAAATAAAAAGATGCAAAAATGGGAATGCAAAATGTAAATGCAACAAAGGAATTGATCCTAAAAATAATTGTTCCTTGAACAATTCTTGAAAATTTGATAATGTGTCAATACACCTGGGAAGTGAAAATCTGGTCCATCTTCACGTTGTCCAACTTCTGTGATCATTTGGGTATTACGTTGTCTTACGTCAGATTTACGCATATTGAAAATTTCAAAACTTCTACTTCATCTCCTACTTTCAAAAATTTTTCGATCTGGTTTGTGGCCTTTAATTGTTGGCTTCGGTGTCAAATCTTCTTGAGTCCAACTTGTTACCTTAGCAGGAATACATATGGCTTGTCTCCTTACTAGGTAGACTATCTCTTGATTCTACTCGATCTATGTAGAGAATCTTTGAAATTCTAACTAACCCAATGAAAGGCATTGTTGTGGGCATTACTTTTCAAGAACCTTCTAGAAGATCAGTTATTTCAAGGATTAATACCTTTAAAGGATGTCATGCTAATGCAAAAATACAACAAAGCTCAAGACAAGATGAAAGAAAATCAAGTTACTAGAAACAAGACATAAAGAATCAAATTAGTTAAAATGATTATTCAAAGAAATGTAATCTTAGAAAAAATAATTAAATTTGACTCAAAGTTGAGACTGAAAAATAAAGCATACAAAGGAAATTAAGAGTCCTAACGCACGAGTTCTAGTTCTCCTAGGTTATCCACATGACTCTATCTGGGTAGGTTTACTAAATTCTCTATATGAGGTTGGGTTCTAGAAAAGTGTTCCCAAGCCATCTTTACAACCTGCTAAGATTGAATTCGATTCTGACTCATCACAGACTTGCAAATCAAATTCTTCTTATGGGATCACACCACTAAAAGCGTGCCTCAGAACTGATATCTGGACAGGCAACTTAGGATTTTTTCTAGGGGTAATTTGTCAGAACCACAAGAGGAAGCCCAATGCTCCCCATTAGGTGTGACGTTTCCTATACTTAGGTAAAATGAGATTGAGCTCGGATTTAGAGCTATGATACACAACAGACCTAAATAAATTCACAAAATTGAAAGCATTAACCAGAGATAATTTTTTTTCTGAATTAACATAATGAACTTTAAATTAAATAAGATCGAACTCATGATATCTAGAATCCTAAATATAAGGTAACCAACTCGTTGCTCGAATCTTAAGTTGTTTTAGAAAATAAAAGGTCCCAATAGAGTTTCTAAGTTTAGGGTCTGTGAAAACCATAAAATAAGTTTGGGAGTCAATTACGTGTGTGGAATGATTAGCACCCCCACAACACCCAAACATTTGTACCTATTGGATTACCCTATATTTAAAATTGAAAGCTTTGAGTTTGAACTTTATTTAACTTCAAATAATTTCGGATGCAAAGTTGCAAAGGGTATTCATTTATTAAAGCCAATAGCTTCGTTCCCTAGCATGAATGCAGGATATCAACTATTGTGCCCAATAACTGAACATTGCCTTGATATTTTAGGAATCATGATATAATCTTGAAAAGAATATTGACCTATTTTGGGAATCACCAGTAGTCACTCCCTGAGCATACTTGCAGGAGATAAACTATTGACTCCATAATAAGTGAACGTTGTCTTGTGTTTGAAAATATGTAATCAATCAGCCAATCGATTTATAATCCTAATTTTACTAGGTGAGTTTGTTAAAGGATATCTAGCCGAAAAATTGTCAAATTACGTAATTCAAGAATCTAGAGGACTAAAACCTAAAAATGTTGGTTCTAATATTAATCATATTTGATTTTTACTGATTATTTAGTCGAATAATGGAATTGGTCCTCCGAGCATATTAAATGCGAAAGTCAATGTATATTATTTTCTAATTTAACGATTGAGTATAGTTCTATCTAATTTAAAGATTATTTATTAATTAATTATTATCAACTAATTATTAGAAGTTGAATGACTAAAGTTTGAAAAGACTAAGGTTAAAACGAAGTTCAAGGACTAAAGTTTGAAAAGACTAAGGTTAAAACTCTAATTATTAAACCTAATCAATTAAATTTTTTAAAAAATTTTGAATAATCAAAATGAGCCCTCGAGCATCAAAATGCAAGAACTAAAATCGAATTATTCCCTAAATCAAAGTCTAGGTCTGGGAAATCTAAATCTAAGGTTTGATTTCAAAATTAAATAAATTAAGGAAAATATTATATTTAAATTGTCACACCCCAAAATAGGGCCTAAAATTCTCTTAATTTTTTTGAGGACTAAATTAGAAATTAAATTAAATTTTGGAACCAAATTGAAATTTTGATTAAATTTGGATCCAAATTCAGAAAGCAACTAAAGATAGAGGACATATGGCATGATTTTGTCATTTTTTTAGGGTTTATATAACCCCAAAATAAAGAAAAAATTCAAATTATTATATTTTCTCTCTCTTTAATATTTTTCTATTTTAGAAAGAAATTTTTTTATCTTCGTTTCTTCACCGATCATTGCTCCATTTTCGACACCTCCCGCACCATCGTGTTCTTTTCGTTATCCCCGAGTCCACCGACATCCTTCTTGTCTCTTTTGCCACTGGCGTGTAAGGGGTGAGGAAGATAAAGTTTCTAACATTTCAAAATCGAGCTCTCCGCCGTTCAGCGTTGTGGACCGAGTTTGTTAAGTGTCTCAAACCCCCATAAAATGAACTTAGGAATTTTTTTCGACACTGTAAAGCCCTGCAGGTGCTCATGCGCGTGGGGAAAGTCCACTGCATTGTAGACTACCTAGAAATTGGTCGACCCGACCCGACCCATGTCTGACCCGCTAACCCGTGTCCAATCCGACCATTGACCTTGACCAACCATTGACTGTTGACCGTTGACTTTGACCCAAAAAGTCAAATTTTTTGAAAAGTCAATTTTTATGTTTTTCGATGTACTTAGTCTGATTTCGAAGTCTGTTTTGACTAATTCTAACCCAAAAGCCCCGAATCAAGCTCGTTAACCCGAAAATACTTAGTATTTTTAGCATTTTTGCTTATTTATTTGAGATTTGGTTATGGAATTGATCCAATAAGATATTTTTATAAAGGTACTCGTGTTTCACCTGAACGAGGGTCAGTTAGGTCTGGTATTTTCCATCCATCAGACTGACTCAATCCGCGTTCTATGAGACTTACCTGTAGGTTTTCGTAAATTATTTAAATAAAAATTTTATATTATTCATATTCGGATTCCAATATGGATTTTCCTATTCATATGATCTATTGATGCCGCTAATCGTGATCGACAGAATCAGTAGTAGGCTTCCCTATCAAACTACTCAGACCGATACAGGTGTGTTTCATGTTGGTATTACATTACTGTTTTCCTCTATTTTTCTGAACTTTTTGAGATTTCTGATAATATTGAATATTTTTACGACACTATACCTAATTTTCTGAATACAATTTATCTGATATCTGATTTACTGTACATTTTCTGATATGATCTCTGGATTACCTTATTTTAGTATCTTATTTCTCCTTGGCTTTGTGCTCAGGGTAAGTCATTACTACAGGGCTGCAGGCTCATCTGCTTTGTACAAAGGATAAGACCTTACTGCAGGATCCTCTTCTTTGTACACAGGATGAGACCTTACTGTAGGTCCTTTGTTTTGTGCACAGGGTAAGCCCTTACTGGGTGTATAGTTCTAGGGAACCTACACATTCTGGTGATTGGACGGGGGTAGTTTTCATGTTTCTAAAACATGTTTGATAAACCGATTTTACTAAAATATTTTATTTGTATGTTTTTATACACCGTAAGGAGCAAAATGAGCTTTTTATCTCATTTCGTAAATGTTAACCTTTTCAGATAATAGCAGATTAGGCTAGCAGACTTGCCATCAGATGGATCGACTACTCCTACTTTTGTACTATTGTATATCTATATATGCCTTTGTTATACTTCGGTGACACGTGTTTTGCTACCGTCTTGATATATATGTATTATCGGTATTTTGTTCCGTAAATGTTTTATACGGTTTTCTAATATATGTATATATATGTTTATTTATAAATCCTTATTATGGATAAATTTCATATTATATTTTTCTATTAATTTTAACGTTGTTTTAGATATGAAAATAGTATATGAATGCGATATATGACCGCATAGATTTGGGTATAATGTCCATGTTAGGTTTAGGGGGTTACTATACTAGTCTAACTTAGGTTCAAATTCTTTCTGTACATACATATAGATTTACTCAATGAGTGCGACTAGAGGTCGTAGCTAGGATGTGGCTCTGGTCGAGGGCGAACGACTAGACCTTCTATTATGATACATGATCACATGTCACCTCGAGATCCTTCTGTCCCGTATATAGATCCATTTATTTCTAGAGATGACCCGGTTGCTCTTGTAAGAGACCCTCCCGTCATTGAGGACGAGGACACTGGTATGGATGAAGACACCATTAATAGAGTCATCTTTCACATGTTTAAGAGAGCTGCTAGAGTCCCTAGAAATATGTCTGCTGTTGAGATTTCGAAGACTTTGGTAGCTGCTAGAGTAGTTCATTTTGAAGACATTACTGGTGGACATCCGACTGACGCTAAGTATTAGTTGGAGGATACAAAGAGGATTATTGATGAAATAGACTTAAGGCCTGAGCAGAAGTTAAAGGGGGCCCTAGCTATGCTAAGAAAACAAATTTTTCGGTGGTGCCAATCAATTTTTGGTAGTATTATGGGAAACAGTTGAGTTGGGATCTTTTCAAGGCACGTTTCTAGAGTTGCTACATTGGAGAGAGATATCTACGGGAGCGACACCAAGAGTTTCAAAATTTGGAGCACGGTGATATTCTGTTATGGACTCTGAGATTTAGTTTATCAGACTGAGCCACTAATCTACTAGACTGATTCACACTAAATCGGATCGGTGTTTGAGATTCGAGAATGGACTTAGGTATGAGATCATGAGTCGAGCTGCTACCCACTGGGAAATGAACTTTGATGCCTTGGTTGAGATATAGAGCGAGTGGGTATGGAGCATAGGAGAGATCGAGATCGAGACCGATTATGTAGACCTTTTGGTTCCGTTGATTATTCTAGCTTTGAGAAACTGAAGACTGTTCTAACTCAAGCCCTAGTGTTGATTTAGCCTGAGTCTGTAAAGGATTTTTCTTTCTACAATGATGCTTCTCACTCTAGATTAGGATGTGTTTTGATGCAAGATGGGAATATTTTCACTTATGCATCATGTCAGTTAAAGTCACACGAGCACAACTATCTCTCTCACGATTTGGAGTTACCTGCCATGGTTTTTGCTTTGAAAATAGGGAGACACTATCTCTACAGAGAAAAGTGTTATATATATACCGATCATAAGAGTCTGAAGTATCTGCTTACTCAGAAAGACTTGAATTTGAGTAAACGTCGTTGGGTGGAGCTTCTAAAGGACTGTGATTAGTAGATAGAGTATCATCTTAGGAAGGCTAATGTGGTTGTCGATGCCTTGAGTCGTAAGGCGATATCTGATCTAAAAGCCTTGTATGCAAGCTTGAGTTTATTTGATGACGATAGTCTATTAGTAGAGTTGCAAGTTTACCTCAATTTGGAAGAGGATATTAAGGCCAAACAACTCCTTGATAACTCATTGATTCCCATTATTGAGCAGGTTAAACAGGGATCAAGTTTATAGTATACTTTGGATCTAGATGGTATTTTTTGGTTTAACAATCGTTATTGTTTCCCTAAAGATGATGAGTTGAGATGGGCTATTCTTCAGGAGGCTTATAGTAGTCCTTATGGTATGCATCCTGGAGGGGACAAAATGTACAAGAATATCAAGGATCGCTACTTTTGGACTGGTATGAAGAATAATATTTAAGATACTTTGGTGAGGTGTCTGACTTGATAGTAGGTTAAGGCAGAACACCGATATCCGTCTAGATTTTTACAGCCAATTAAGATTCCTGAGTGGAAATGGGAGTGCAATACGATGGACTTCGTTACCGGTCTTTCTCTGGCTCTTTCAAAAAGGATTTTGTTTGGGTGATTATTGATTGACTCACCAAGTCAGCTCACTTTATCCCTGTTCGGGTTAATAATTATTTGCACAAGCTGGCTAGATTGTACATTTCTGATATCGTTATACTTCATGGTGTTCCGTTGCCTATCATATCTGACTGAGATCTGATGTCCACTTCTAGGTTTTGGAAGGCTTTGCACGAGACTTTGGGTACTCGTTTGAATTTCAGTACAACTTTTCACCTATAGATTGATGGTAGTTGGGAAAATTTCTTGTCCTTAGCTAATTTTTCTTATAATAAATTTACCAGACAAATATTCGTATGGAACCGTACGAGGCTCTGTATGGACATCGTTGTCATACTTCTATTTATTGGACATAGTTGTAAGATAGAAAGACTTTGGGTCCAATGTTAGTTCAAAAGACTAAGGATATTTTTTGATTGATCTGTAATCTCCTGAGATAGACATTTGATAGGAAGAAATCATATGTAGATCAGCGATAGAAGGATATCAAGTTTGAGGTTGGGGATCATGTTTTTCCCAAGATATCTTTTTGGAATAAAGTGTTGAGATTTGAACGTAAGGTAAATTGAGTCCAAGGTTTATTGGGTCGTATCATATTCTGAAGAAAGTTGGACCTGTTGCTTATCACATTGAGTTACTTCCCCAGCTCAATCGCATTCATGATTTTTTCCATGTATCCATGTTGAGGCGATATCGTCCAAATTCAGGTCACATCATTCATGTTGAAGAGGTAGAGTTGAGATCTGATTTATCCTATGAGGAGGAGCACATACATATTTTAGATCGAGATGAGATAGTTCTTAGGAATACGCATATTTCGATGGCCAAAGTTCAATGGAGTAACTATGGCCCCTCAAAATCTATTTGGGAGACATTAGAGTTAATGGAGCCTCAATTTCAGCATCTGTTTACATCAGGTAAATTTCTGAATGAAATTTCTTTAAAGGGGGGAGAGTTATCACACCCCAAAATAAGGCCTAAAATTCTCTCAAACAATTTTCGATGACTAAATTGAATTTTCATTAAATTCAGGGACCAAACAAAAAATTTGATAAAATTTGGATCCAAATTCAGAAAGCAACGAAAGATGGAGGACCTATGGCATGATTTTTCTATTTTCTTTTTTGGAGTTTATATTACCTCAAAATTAGGAAATTTTTCAAATTATTTTATTTTCTCTCTCTTTAATATTTTCCTCTTTTAGATAGAAATCTTTGATCGATGTTTCTTCACCGATCGTTGCTCCATTTTAGACATATCCTGTACCATCGTGTTCCGTGTGTCATCTCCAGTAAATTGGTATCCTTCTTGTCTCTGTTGTCGTCGGCGTGTGAGGGGTGAGGAAGATAAAGTTTCCTACGTTTCAAAATCGAGCTCTCCATCATTCACCGTTGTGAACTGAGTTTGGTAAGTGTCTCAAAACCCCTTAAAACACACTTATGGATTTTTTTGGAATTTTTTCGACCCTGTAAAGCCCCACACGCTCTGCCACTCGCCGCCCCTACGCATAGGGAAATTCTATCGCCTAGTGGACTTCTTGGAAATGGGTTGATCCGACCCAAGATGTGTCCGACCCGCTGACCCGAACCGCTCACCTATGTCCGACCCAATTCAACTCGAACTGGTCCGACCGTTGACTTTGACTCAAAAAGTCAAAATTTTTGAAAATTCATATTTTATGTTTTTTAACGCCTTGAGTCTGATTTTGAAGTTTGTTTTTCCAAATTCTGACCCGAAAGCCCCGAATCAAGCTCGTTAACCTGAAAATGATTAATATTTTAAGTATTTTTCTTATTTGTTTGAGATTTGGTTATAGAATTGATCCAAGAAGATATTTTTATAAATGTACTCATGTTTAACCTGATCGAGGGTTAGTTAGGTCCAGTGTTTTCTGTCTGTCAGACCCACTCGATCTGCGTTCTACAAGAGTTAGCTGTAGGTTTTCGTAAATTATTTAAATAAATGTTAATATTATTCATATTAGGATTCCGATATGGTTTTTCTAATTCGTAGGATCTAGTGCTTTCGCTAATCGTGATCGACATAATCAATAGTAGGCTTCCCTATCAAACTACTTATATCGATACGTGTGTTTCTTGTAGGTGTTATCTGTCTGAACTGTTTGAGATTTATGAAAATATTGAATATTTTTATGAAACAATACATGATTTTTTAACACAATTTATATGATATTTGATTTACTGTATATTTCTAATATGATCTCATGATTACTGTATTTTCGTATCTAATTTCTGAAAATGAAATATTTTCATGTTTCAATGGATTAAACTATCATTTTCATTTGACTATATACATGTTATTTCTATCGTTGGGGTTTTATTGGAGGAAGTATCTTAGGCCTAGTCTATGACTTGTAAGACCTTACCGCTTTTCGCAGGCTCCTCGGCTTTGTGTTCGAGGTAAGTCCTTATCGCAGGCTCTTCGACTTTGTGCTCAAGGTAAGTCTTACTCCAGGCTCCTCTGTTTTGTGCACAGGATAAGACCTTATTGCAGGCTCCTCTGCTTTGTGCACAGGATAGGACCTTACTGCAGGCTCCTCTGCTTTGTGCACAGGTTAAGCCCTTACTAGGTGTACAGGTGGCTGTATGGTTCTAGGGAACCTACAAATTTTGGGGATCAGACAGGGTAGTGTTTATGTTTTTAAAACATGTTTGATAAACTAGTTTTACTGAAATATTTTATTTGTATGTTTTTATACACTATAAGGAACACACTGAGCTTTTTAGATCATTCGATAAATTTTAACCTTTTTAGATAATAGCAGACTAGGCTAGCAGACTTGGCGTCAGGAGGATCGACTACTCCTACTTTTGTACTACTATATATATTTGTATGCCTTTGTTATACTTAGGTGACATGTGTTTTTCTACTATCTTGATATATATGTATTATCGATATTTTGTCCCGTAAATGTTTTATATGGTTTTCTGATATATGTATATATATGTTTATCGTATTAATCCTTATTATGGATAAATTTCATATTGTACTATTATATGGATTTTAACATTGTTTTAAATAATAAAAGAGTCTCTAAATGCGATATGTGACCGCCTAGATTTGGGCATAACGTCTACGTCGGGTCTAGGGGTTACATAAATAAAATAAATTAAAAACATCAAAATAAAATAAAATAAATACATAATTGAAAGTTTGAATGTACTAAAATTAACAATACAAATTTAAGAAAACAATAATGAAAAAAATGAATTTATTAAACCAAATTAGTATTAAGTTAATCAATAAAAATATTAATATAGGGATTAAATTAAATCATGCAAAATAATTCAGGGAATAAGATAAAAATAACCATACAAGTTCATAAACAAGACCAAATTAAAATAATTTTAAAATTAAGCTTGCAATCTCAATAATAGAGTAGTGACATAAACATGAAAATGAGGCTAAACTAAGAAGATATAAGAGCAATTTTGCATTTTTTTATACGCCAAATATGGATTAATAAACACAAATGCAAAAATTACAAGATCTAACCAGTATGATTAAAACAAAATCAAAACAATAACTACATGTGACCAAAATGCAATAACATGTGTAAAGTAGATGGATTACAATGAAATTCTACCAATATTTTATTTTAGGCAATATTATTGAAATAAAATGGAAATCATGCAATAAGAACACAAATTTCGAGACTAAAATAAAAAGAAACAAACCAGGGACCAAAGTGCAAAAACATTATAAATGTTAGGGGATCTATACGAGATTCACCCCTAAATTATCAATAAATTAAAGAACAAAAAATTAAAAGGAAAATTATGCAATGAAGACACAAGATTTGAAATAAAAAATGAACCATAAATTAAAGATTAAGAGAACAAATACGACAAACTACGAAGGACTTAAGTGTGAATAACCCTAAAATCATATTACAAATCACACCCTTTATTCTTTTTTTCATTTTCAAACTGAGAGTAAAAAAACTCAAAATCTCTCAACCCCTCTCTCTTTTCTTCCCAAAGCCAGTGGAGAGCTCCACCGTCGATCAGCTCCGTCCACCACTTGCTGGTGACAGAAAAGGGTGAGAATACTACCATTTGACGCCTCTCTACTCCTCGAGCAAGGATTTGAACCCTGACTAACCAAAAACATCCCATATTGTCATAGATCTAAAGAAAATCCTCAGCTCCGGTGACATTTGGGATCTTCAATGATCCAACGAGCAAGCTAAGTTTCTTTAGTCTCTTACTTCTTGCTTCTGTTCAAAATTGTTGCTCTCATTTTTATATGAAAATAAAAGGATCAAAAATAAGTAGAACTCTCCAAAATGATTATTTTCGATTGCTGAAAAATGGGGAAAGCTACACTGATATTTTTTAAAATTAGAGAACCCCCTTTTTTACAATCTAAATTTTTTTCGAATGGGGAGCACTTTTTTTTTTACAATATGTTGTGGGTTTTTATACCTAATTTTTACAATAAAAAACTAATCCTACTTGTTTCATGACATTCACTGTACATGGTGGTTGAGGAGGGAACCAGCCACGCATGGGTGTCTTGCTCGGTCTGTGAGGAATTAAATATCCTGGATTTGTTAAGATTTGATTCAGCCTAGTTTGGTGGCTCTGACAATTGGTGCGGCTATATGCAACAAACTTAGTTGGCTGCAGTTGGAAACAACATGGCGGCGGCGGTGCTGGCTTGGGCAGTTAAAGGTATAATAAGGTTAGAGTTAGGTTAAGCTTTCTAGGATAGGGTTTTTGTTTAGGCTCGAGATTGGGTTTGGATGTTGGTTAGTGTAAATAATAATAATAACAACAACAACAACAATAATAATAATATATGTAGCCCGAAAAAATGGTGATTAAAGTTTTCCTTCTTTGCTCATCACTATGGAATGAGAATGAATCAATGATACAAAGCACCATTTTTAAGGTCACACACTATTTTTCTAGCTGTGAGTTCTTCTCATTATGAACTCTTAGTCGGGGATGTTAATCCACCTTTTGTGATTGAATTGAGTGAAATTTTAAACAAGTTCTTTTCATTAGGAACTTCTTCATTGGAAATGTTGATCCACCTCCTTCTGTGATGGAATCGAACAAAGGTTGAACAAGTTCTTTTCATTATGAACTTCTTCTACCTGATTGGATGAATTCTTCTCATTATGAACTCTCCATTAGAAATGTTGATCCACCTCCTTCCATGTTATAATATTGATCCAACTCCATACGCGATGGATGAGCCAAGTATTGGTGTTGTTCCAACTTTTTATGTGATGAAATCGATTTAAGTTTGAACAAGTTCTTCTCATTATGAACTTTTTCTCCCTCATCGTATGAGTTTTTCTCATTATGACCTCTCCACTAGAAATATTGATCCACCTCCTTCTGTGATGGAATCGAATAAAGTGATGATGCTGATCCAACTCCATATACAATAGATGAGCCAAGTATTGGTATTGTTCCAACTCCTTATGTGATGGAAACGAGCTAAGGTTGAACAAGTTCTTCTCATTATGAACTTCTTCTCCCTCGTTAGATGAGTTCCTCTCATTATGAAATCTCCACTAAAAATGTCGATCCACCTCTTTCTGTGATGGAATCGAACAAAGTGATAATATTGATCCAACTCTATATGCGATGGATGAGCCAAGTATTGGTGTTGTTCTATCTCCTTATGTGATGGAAATGAGCTACGATTGAACAAGTTCTTCTCATTATGAACTTCTCCCTTTTTGGATGAGTTCTTCTCATTATGAACTCTCCACTGAAAATGTTGATCCACCTCCTTCTGTGATGGAATCGAACAAAGTGATGATGCTGATCCAACTCCATATGTAATGGATGAGCCAAGTATTGGTGTTTTTCAACTCCAAATATGATGGAAATGAGTTAAGGTTGAACAAATTCTTCTCATTATGAACTTCTTCTCCCTTATCGGATGAGTTCTTTTCATTATGAACTCTCCACTGGAAATGTCGATCCACCTCCTTATGTGATGGAATCGACCCAAGTTTGAACAAGTTCTTCTCATTATGAACTTCTTCTCCCTCATTGGATGAGTTATTCTCATTATGAACCCTTCAATTGGAAATGTTGAATTGTTTATGCTTTCTTTGAAAAGTTTTAAACCTGTAAAAGATTATCATATGTCAGTGATTTGGATTTTAAGTACCCAAATGCAATGACTCGATGGTCCTCAATTTTTTCTAAGATTCATTTCTTTCAATGGTGAAAAATATGGATTGATTATTTGCTGAAATCGTGAAATAAAATCTTTGTTGAATCTTTGAATTCCTGTCAGGTATTCAAAACTTGATGAAAAATGAATATGTATTCTCCTATTTTGCAAATGCCAAAATATGCATGTATGATGTCATTTTAGTGTTGCAAATTTTATTGTCTAGTGAATCTTTGCTTCTTTATCTTTGATGAATTTTCATCTTTATTGGGTACATATTGGAAATGTCACTTCTTATTCGAATTGAAGTGATCTGGCCACTTCTAATAAATGGTTGACTTCTCTACCAAAAAATGTCAAGTTGAAGAAAGGCAATACTAAAAAGTTTTCTAAGGAGACAATCCTAAGAAGGACTCAAACAATATCCCATAAAATTCTCCTAAAAGGACTCAAATAATTTTCTAGAAAAATGATCCTAATAATGATAAAATAGTTTCTTAAAAGTATATTTTATAGGCATCCTCATGAGAGGAAAATCAAAATTTATCATTTTTATGAAATGATGAAATGTGTGATGCAGAGATGTAAATTCATGTAATATGTGTGAATGTATGTTTTCTTGATCTCTTGGGAATGTTTGCCAAAACATTCTTCATTATTAGAGAAGTCTCCATTCACTTCTTGGTTCAACTATCTTCCATTTCTGTCACACCCGAGTGCATTTTTTGCTAATCTTGACCTGCAAACGGGTATATCTTGACCTAGTAAATTTTTACCCTTGATAAATTTGGGTTTTCATGCCTTAACTTGTATAGAAATCCAATAAAGCTTTCATCGTTTCCAGAAAGTTTTTGAAAAGAGAATCTATCATTTCCAGTTCTGAAGACCGTGTACTCCCTGCCACCTTTTGACAAAATATCAACAATTACTGTCTGGAACTAACCACCGCAGAAACTGATAGAACATTTGCGTTCCTTGACAAGTCCTATGATACATCCATGCCAAATATGGTAGTTGGAACCTTAAAAACAACCGGAATTAAAGGTGTTTGCTCAATTGCTAACATCGAATTCGTCACTTCAAGCTTTGCATTGATTTTTTTTCAGTTCTATCGCCCATTTATCGAAAATAGAACATACTGATCATCCACTTTTAATCTTGACACTGACAGAACGCAACCTTCCAAATGAGTGAAATTAGAATTTATAGAAATCCCTTACGAACTCAACGTTGGCTCAGCCTCATAGCTACTGGTATGGGAAGCGTTCATTGTAGCTTCGACATTTATGCATAGAAAATCACCAGAATAATACAACTATATGTTATGAGGCCTGAAAGACTCATCATTAATAAACCCTTGGAAATCCATCTTGGCTTCTTCAAAAAAATCATTTACAATTATCACCAAGAAACCCCTAAATATTAGGCTTACCTTATTTAAAAAATCATTTAAAGACATCAAGAAACCCCTGAAACTCAGGCTTAGCTTGTTTCAAAATCTATTTAAAGATATCAAGAAACCTCTAAAAATTAGGCTTAGCTTATTTCAAAATCTGTTTGAAGACATCAAGAAACCCTTGAAATCAGGCCTAACTTCTTTTAAAATTCATTCGAAGACAACAAGAAACCCCTGAAAATAATGCTTAGCTTATTCCAAAATTTTTTGAAAACATCAAGAAACCTCTAAAAATTAAGCTTAGCTTCTTTTAAAAATTCTTTTGAAACACCATGTTAATCCTCAAGGAACCTCTGAAAACCAGACTTAGTTTCTTTGAAAAATCATTTGAAGAAGGGAAATGAGTGAATCTGAAGCCATCTATCTTGGAAATGGCAGGTTAAGAAAGGATCAACTCTATCTAGAAAGGTAAAAGTATGAATTTTGGTGCATTGGGGAGGATAAGGGCAAGACTTTATTGTTTTAGAGGAAAGTGATGTCAAGATTCGGTCTTTTAGTAGTAAACATATGCTATTTCGGGTAAGCAACCAAGTAATGGTTCTTTCTGTTGAAAACATTTTGATGTTTCGATATAACAAATAAATTACTATTGAATTTTAAGATTTTATTCAATTTTAAAATTACATATTTGATTAAATTACTCGAATATCAAAAATATTACTCCTAATTTGTAAACGTCAATTTCAATCCTCACTAAAGTGTAAAATTGTATTTTAAACTTAAAATATTTTTGAAACAATTTTTACAAAGTATTTCGAACCATAATCGAGCCAAAGAAATATTTTTACAAAGGGATGTTCCAATACACTCTTTAATGTATCGATGCACACCCAACATCGAATGTATTTTGTGTACCGATGCACAAACAATGCATCGATACACTCCTGGCTCCTAAAAAAATTGAATGCAATTAGTGTACCGATGCAACTGGAGTGTATCGATACACTAGGTCATATAACAGTCGAAATATTTGAATTTTACACATAGTGTACCGATACACCCTTGAGAGTGTACCGATGCACCTACACTCCCAACATATTTTTAAATGATAATTACACCATAACAGCTCTATTGACTTCTCCAATAATCCCCAACGTTCAGAAGTGATCCAAGGTGTATTTAAACAAGCTGAGGAGCCACTGATCAATAACAAGAAACAAGAATTGAGAGAGAATCAAAGAGAAAGCTTTAAACTTATTGTTTTAGCATTTTTAAGCCTATTTTCATCCAATATTCATTTTGCTTTCAAGAACACCATTTATTCTCAATTGTATTCATTCTTGAGTGTTCTTTCTTTGTTCTAGAATTGTACAAACATCTTGCCTTGTGAGGTTTTCTGTAAGTTTACGAAATTTGTATTATTCTCTTTGGGAGAGAGTGTTCTAAAGAATTTGGGGTATAATTCTTGAGGGATTTGTAATGTTACTCTTTGTCATCAAAAGAAAGACAAATTAGTGAATTTGTAGCAAATCCTTAGTGTGGATAGCTAAGGGAGTGGACGTAAACTTTGGTTGAGAAAATCAAACCACTCTAAATCGATGTGCAATTATTTTTTAATTTCTGCAAAAGCTTCCACCAAAATTTTTATTGCCAATTCACCCTCCTCTTGGCTATTTCGTCGATCGATTAACTCAACAATTGGTATTAGAGCTACACTTATTTAAGGTTTAACCACCTCTTGAGTCGATTCGGGAAGAGTTATATCGATATTCAAGCCATCATTTAAGGATCTGAGGGGGGGTTGGGGGAATTTCATTTCGTGCAACGCTGTTTTTTGAGAAGTCTTTGATGAGAGGGAGTTTAAGGGGATACAATTATTCATAGATTTTATTAGAAGGTATTTTTTTAATCTAATTCCTAATTACACTTATTATTCTAATTCTTATAATCAATAATGTGCCTTAAATGATGAAGAATTATTTTTTAAATTATTTATCGATCACGAATTACTAATTTGACTGAACTTTTGAAAATATTTATATATTACACTATAAAAAATAAATTTATTAATCTAATGATCATAATTAATCATAAGTATTAAATATAAAATAAGTTCCCAAACTATAGCGTTTTTCACGAATAAATGCATAAACTATTTTTTGAATGATCTCGGTGTCTAATATTACAAACGTTATCACTTTTGGTGCCCGAGACATCAACGACGTTAATTTCTTCCATTAAGTTACATGTGTCAAAATGTGGTAATTTGAAAATTATATTTAAAAAATAAAAAATTCAAAATAACCCCAAAACTTTAAAAACCTTTATTTCAACCCCTAAACCCACTTCAACTGATGTCATTTGCCGTCGATGAAGCTCCACCCGACCTCACCTCCCCTTGCGACCAAAACCTCTATGAAATTGTGACCGATCGATGGTCGATCAATAAAAAACCAATGTTTTATACCCGTAAACCCTAGGATAAAAATCGCGATCTCACACAATTCTAAAGTCCAATTGGCAACAAATATGGTGGTGTATGACTAGGAGAATGGCAGGAACAAAATCGACGTCAGTGGAAAAATGAACGTCGTTCACAGTCCGAGTATCTAAAGTGATAAAATTTGTAATATTAGGCATAGGGATCATTCAACAAATTTTTTGGCCAACTATTTGTGAAAAGTGATATAGTTTGCACACTCATTTTATATTTAAGCATAATCACAGTAGTAAAGAATTATAGGTCATGTAAAATCAAATCTCATATCATTTCAATTCGGGTTATATCAATTTTAGTTCATATCATTTCAATTCGGGTTATATCAATTTTAGTATGCTTAGGTTGAATGCAAGTCCGGTTCAAATCTAACATAACCAAGTTCAATTCAAGTTCAAATCAACACCAATTCGAACTCGAATCAATTTTGCATATGATCACCTCATATCAAAAGAATTATGACTCAAGTCAATTTCAATCAATTTTTTAAATTGGTTTTTTTATCTTTATTTAAAACGTATATTTAAGTTTGGATATTTAGTGCTAACCAATCAGAATTGAATCACTTGGAATTAAATTAATTTAAATTAATTTAAAGTTAAAATCATTTTAAATATAAATAAATTGAGAATTGATTAATTTAAATTATCAATTTGTTTAGGAATAAAATTTTCATTTATTACAATAATTTAATTATAATAGATTGAAAATATAGAATTTTTATTTCAATTATATTTCATATTTCACGTAATTTACCATAAGAATTCGATTTTAACTTTTAATTTATTAATTTATAATAATTATTGTGAAGTTCCAACAGTATTTTGTTTATAAGACACGATATACTGCCAACATAATTGAAAATTACAAGCCAACCAACAAAATTTGAAGCGTCTCCAAATTTAAAACTGAATGCCACAGCACTCAAACAGCCACAATCTCAAGACTGACCAACAAAATTAAAGCCAAAAAAACGAAACACATAACCAAGGTTTCTAGACGCACAAAATAAAGCTTCTTTCTCGCCCAAACATAATTTGATCTCCTGCGAGGCAAAATAAAATGAGCAATCATCTCATGTTCATCCACATTCAAACAATCCTTATAATAACAATAAAACGACCATGAACAGAGAATGAATGGATTATGGCACATTATTAAACCAAGATAGAATGCATGTGCTAGACTTACACGTCTCTTAACGTCTTTGGGTCTTTCCAATGGAAAGTTTCCCGAGAACAGGTGCTTTGGTTTCAATGTAGGAATAACTCTATCAGCCTCTCCACGGCGAGTATTCTTGTTCCTCTTCATAACGGATTTCTTTGCCAATTTAATTGCCTTTACCTTTTGAGCAGAATCCTTCAAGCCCTCTCCAGGTACAACTTCACTAATAGGAGGTCGTGACCTTGACCTGGACCGAGACATAGACCTCAGTCGTAGCTTTTTGCTTGCTTGATTTCCATCTATATCCATAGCATCATCACCATCAGCCTCTCCCATCTCAATAGATCGCTCCCTTTTCTGGCCCCTCGATTTGCTACGAGCACGATTAATTGCAAGAGAGGGATCCAGCCCCAAAGAAGATAGCTGCCTGCCCATTCTCTCTGTGTCGAACTTTCTATCTGTGTCAAATTTTCTAGGTACAACAGGCCGACTTTCTGCAGTGCTTTTCTTAATCCTATGCTGTTGAATAAGCAAGTTTTTCTTTTTCCTGATCTCAGCTAGTGCTTCTTGCTCTTCAGGCGATAATTCTTCACCATCCATCTCAAAGTCATCACCTTCCTCCTCTTGCCGAAGACCGTCTTCACGCTCCAGCTCTTCAAGTCGTAACAAGATATCTGGGCCAATAAAGTCATACACATTGTGACCATCTAGAATTTCAGGCAGTACATCCTCTTTCCATTCATCATTTGCCAATAAATAGTTCTTCTTCAAGCTAGCAGAGTATACACCAGCACCACCATTCTCCTCCTCCTCCTCCAAATCCTTTTCAGTTTTTCTCTTCTTCTCCTCTGCTGCTTGCTTAGCTTTAGCTTCCAAAACTGCCTGAGGTATGCAAGGAGGCCTCTCCTTCTGATCCCGTGGTTTTGGTAGTGCAACATGAAACCTATTAAGGCAGTCATTTATTTTTTTTGATTTCATCTTCAATTCAACCCTTTGATTCAATAACCTTTCACAAGCAGAATTCTTCACAGCAATCACCCCATCCTCAGTCAAAGTGCTCATAGTGAATAGCACCCCTTCTTCATTTTCAGGCTTACCTCCTTGACCAATCACAGTCTTCAAGGCTTCAGCTTTCATCTCCATGACCAACTTCCTGTCTTCCTCAGATATGCCATCAAATGACAGCAGATCAGTCTCATTGAAAACAATGATAAAGGGTTTGTTCATGAAGAGAGATTTAATGCTGTGAAAAAGTGCTGCTTGCTGGGCAATGCTGTACCCACATGACCCAGATATATCCAAAAAGAACAACACTGCAGCTCGTAGGTGAGCCAATGCTGTAATACTGCACATCTCAATAATGTTTCGATCTTCAAATGGCCGGTCCAAAATTCCTGGTGTATCAATTACTTGATACCTGAGGTACTTGAAATCAGTATGACCCACAAAGAGTGACTTGGTAGTGAAAGCATAAGGCTGGACATCCACATCAGCCCTAGTGATTTTGTTCATAAAGGAACTCTTACCAACATTAGGGTACCCACAAATCAAGATGGTCCGAGTATTTGGATCAATTGATGGAAGCCTTGCCATATGTTTGCCTAATCTGCTCAAGTTAAGCCAGACTTATGACAGTACACATACGACCAAGAGCAGCAACCTTAAGGGACTTGCATTGGTATAGTGAGTCACCATACTTTAAAAGCTTGACATAATCTTTAGCAATCTTGCTAATGAGATTCCTAGCTGTATTTATTTGGCCAAGAGCAAGTTTGTAGTGATCCTTGTTATAGAGGACATGAAGAAGATCACCATAAAATGGATGGATATCATCAAGGCGAGGGAACTCTTCAATTATTGTTGAAAGCTTCTCATGAAAATTCTGTTGGGTGTACTTCACTTTGCGCATAGAAAACTGGCGGAGACGGGGAAATTGCATACCCTTTGTGGACAACAGTAGGTGTTTGTCGTTGGGTACGGGAGAGAATAATATCTACTAAGTCCTTCCCATTTGGCGCAACACTGATTTTCTTAAAATTATATTGAACCATTTTTATTATTGATCTGCGGTAAAACGAACATGGATTAGCTAAATTAAAAGAACTTTGACAACAACTTAAAGCTATTGCTTAATAACATATGATTAAAAGTTTGCTTTCTTCAAAATAAATGAAACACATATTTTTATGAGATAATTTTCCTTGTATTCAAGGAAAAAAGGCAAGTAAATAGAAAGAGTTACAGACAGATTCAAATTTTTAGAAAAATAATATAAAAGCCATAAACAAAATCCCACGCATGAAAATAGTTATGCACAAAATAACACAAATCAACTAAAATTAAAAATAAATCAACTAAATTTTAAAAACAAAGATAAATAATGAATAACATTTCTTCAATAAAACTAGACAACTTGTAGCAGAGGCTTAGAAATTAGCAATGACATTCAGTGATAAAAACTTAAAACGTGAAGAACACTCACAGTTTTCAAACCGAACAAGAAAAGATATTCCAACTGAAAATTTCCCTCGAGGAACAAGCTTCACGGATTTGTAAACCCGGATGAAGTGAAGATCGAGAAGGAGGCGACACTAGGGTTTTAGTTTTTATAGCCAATTTTGTCAGCCTCAACAAAGTGAGTAGGCGGCACTAGGGTATTGATTTTATAGCATCCGGTAAATTCCAAAAATCTCCCGAATGGATACCCAGGCTTTGATAGATCTAATTCTTAATTGTATCCCTCTACTTCACTTTTGTGAGAATTTGATCCTTCTGCTTTATAAAAATTGAGAAATTAACTTAACTGTCTTTAAACACGTGAACTTTGAAAATGCTTTTTTTAATTAATTTGTTTACATAAACAAATTCTTGAATGATTATTTTTTTAAAGTTCATTACATATAAATTATTGAACTATTAATTTTTCATGTGAATGATTTAAAAGCAATGTTTGATAATATTCAATTGAACTGATTTTATAAATTTATAAACTACAAAGATCAAATTCTAATAAATTAAAATAAAAAGACTACTTTTTTATTTTAATAAAGTGAAGATGAAATATCAACGAGGTTTGTTTCAAGTGGTAAGCTGCTTGATAGCGCTTAAGCATGGTCTTAGATTCGAGTCCTTGTATATGCAAAAAAATCTTCGCTTGGAGACTCGTCCACCAAAACTAAATATGCGTCCTGGATCGGTCCAGATTAATCATGACGAAAGTAGTAGATGAAATTAATTATTATCGGTAAGCTTTGAGGTTATGCACTGCAAATGACTTGCTATCTTCTGATCGATGTATCGATCAAATTTGCACCTAAAACTTCATTTGAGATGAAAATGATTGAAAGACTAACCAAATTCATCTTACGATGTATGGATATCCAGCACACATAACGGATAAAGATACAAAAGTATTAGACTTAGAGAGAAATTTGCATGTCACACTCGAAAGTAGGGGGTTAACTTTTTGAGTATTTTAATTTAGGGCTAAATTGAAATTTTATAAGAATTGGATATAGATTTTTGAATTTCTAAATAATATAAAGACTGATTTTGTAATAATTCCTCTCAAATGGTACTTGGCTTTCCTTCATTGATGTCGCCTATGTCGAGTGGTGGGAGGAATTGTTTCAATTTTTTTTGGAAAAAATCACTTCTACGTCGTTTACTGCTACGGACTAACCTCGATGAATGACTCCTTATCTCTTAAATTATAAGTAACACTGTTAAACCATGCTTTGCTATTTTGATATATCAATCTTTCAAAGAAATTTTAAGATTATTTTTAATCTAGATTTTAAGTTTATATTCAATTCGATCGTTTGAATATAGAAAATTCTTTTTAAGTTTCAAAACTCCAGTTTTACTTCTTAATCTTAGAAAATTCAAGTCATATACTAAAATCAACTTTTAAACTTTTTTACAAAGGGTTTTGAATTTTAATCAAGTCGAAAATCAATTTTTAGCCCTACAATACTAATACACTAAGAAAAATATCGATACTATTTATGTGGTACTGATACTAATGGCCTAAAATTACATAGTAGTATCGGTACTCCCTCTCTTTAGGTTTTTGAAAAATACCAATTCTAGTAGGCTATTTTAGTACCGATACTATATGAATATCAATACTCTAAGTGGAGTATTGATACTCCCCTCTCACCAACGACTAGATATTTGCATTTAATGTAGGAAGTACTGATACTTCAAGTCCAAGACTCAAGGCATATGGGAAACATTCATTGCGGGAAATTTTATCCCAACGACTCTATTAACTCCCACAACAACCCAAACGGCTAGAATTGAATGAAAGAGGTATAAAAAGAAGATTCAAAGTCTTATGTAAAGACAATAGATCATAGAGAAAGATAAAGCAATCACATCGAGCGAAAATCAAAGTCAACATTCTTGAATATTCTTTATGCTTTCATATAACACTTTTGTAGTCATTTGTTTCTGTTTCTCAAGTGTTTTTATTTGCTCTTAAATTTTGCAAACAGATTCTTAGTGAGGTTTTCTATGTTTGCAATTTATAATTTTCTCTTTGAGAGAGTGTCTCAAGAATTTGAGGTATAATTCTTGAGGGAGTTGTAAAGTTACACCTTATCCTTAAAAGTATATACAATTTACTGAATTTGTGAAAATCCTTAGTGTTGATAGCTAAGGTAGTGGATGTAGACTTTGGTTTAAAAGTCGAACCACTCTAAAATCTTGTTTTCAAATTTTACATTTTTACTTTAAGCATTGACCAAATTTTTATTTGTCAATTCACCCCCAACTTGGCTATTTCATCATCTTGATTGACTCAACAATTGATATCAAAGCTAATCTCATTAGAAGACTTAACATCCTCTTGACAAGATCCTTGGAAGAAACCATTCATCTCCCATTCGATGGTCACTCCATCTACATTCGAAATTTTGGTGAGTCTCAATTCATCTCAAAGCCTCCGTATTTTAATGGTGCCACCTATTCTTATTAGAATAATAGGATGATAAAATTCATTCAAACCACTGATTATTCAATGTGGGATATTATTACCGACGGAGCGTAAATCCCTTCCAAGAATCAAGGAGAGCTAGTTGTACAGAAGGTCAAGTTGGAATGGATCGATTAATATTGGCTTTGCACATCATATTTTGTGCATTAGGCCCCGTTGAGTATAGTAGGGTGTCTTCTTGATCAAATCCAAAAGATATTTGGGATAAGCTTAAAGTCACACATGAGGGTACAACTCAAATGAAGAAATCGAAGATTGGAATTATCACACTTAATTAAGATAATTTCAAAATGAAGGCCAATGAAGACAACAAGACCATGTCAGATTATTTTACCACTATCATCAATGAGTTGAAGGCCTTTGGGAAATTATACACAAATAAATAAATAAATTATGAGAAAAATTCTTAATATCTTGTCAATGACTTCGAAGTTTTTACAATTGATGAGCTCATTGGGTCTCTTCTCACCCATGAGATAAGACTCGAGAATGATGAAGAGAAGAGAGTGGAGAAGAAGAAAGTTGGGATTGCTCTCAAGTTCACCAAGGAAGAAAGTGATTCCATCGAGGAAGAAGATGAAGAAATGATAATGTTTACCAAAATATTTTGAAGATTCATGAAGTCCAACAAAGGAATAAGATTTCAAATAAATACGGGCTTCAAAAAATCTAAGGAGAAGGACCCCTTTATTTGTTATAAGTGCAAGAAAAAGGGACATATCAAGTTTAAGTGTTCTCAATTGAAGAAGAAGTGGTCAACCAAGAACGCACAAAAAAACACATTTAACTACATGGAGCAATGAAGAATTCTCCGATGAAGAAGAATAAGAAGTAACCAACTTGTGTCTTATGGCCATCGAGGGAGAAACTATGGTAACCTCTAGTTCATCTAATTTAAATGAATATTCTTTTGATGAACTACAAGAGGTCTATGATGATTTTGCCTTATAATTTGAGATCATGCTTTCAAAGAATAAGAAACATATTTCAAAACTGAAAAACAAAAATGATCAATTAGTTAAGACCAATAATGAGCTTGGGTGTAAGATGAAAGATATGGAAATCAAACTTGATTAATTTGAAAAGAAATATCAAGATTTGCATAACTTACTTTCTATGGTTCATTATGATAATTAAAAGGAACTTATGATCTCAAAGCTTCTTTTAAAAAGGTTGGATTAAACCGATTTCAAAAAGCTCAAACTTCTAAATCAAACCATGTTAAAATATCTTTAGACAATAAAAACATAACAAGTACCTCAAGTATCAAGTAAATGATACACCTGGAATTTTGGACCGATCATTTGAAGATCGAAACATTATTGAGATGTGCAGTATTACAGCATTGGCTCACTTACGAGCTATATTGTTGTTCTTTTTGGATATATTTGGGTCATGTGGGTATAACATTGCCCAACAAGCAGTTTTTTTTCACAGCATTAAATCTCTCTTCATGAACAAACCCTTGATCATTGTTTGCAATAAGACTGATCTGCAGTCATTTGATGGCATATATGAGGAAGATAGGAAGTTGGTCATGGAGATGAAATCTGAAGCCTTGAAGACAGTGATTGGTCAAGGAGGTGAGCCTAAAAATGAAGAAGGGGTGCTATTGACTATGAGCACTTTGACTAAGGATGGGGAAATTACTATGAAGAATTCTGCTTGTGAAAGGTTGTTGAATCAAAGGGTTGAATCAAAAATGAAATAGAAAAAATGACTGCCTTAATAGGTTTCATGTTGCACTACCTAAACCACGAGATCAGAAGGATAGGCCTCCTTGCATACCTCAGGCAATTTTGGGAGCTAAAGCTACGCAAGCAACAGAGGAGAAGAAGAGAAAAAATGAAAAGGATTTGGAGGAGGAGAATAGTGGTGCTGGTGTATTCTCTGATAGCTTGAAGAATGACTATTTATTAGCAAATGACGAATGGAAAGAGGATGTACTGCTTGAATTTCTAGATGGTCACAATGTGTATGAATTTATTGACCTAAATATCTTGTTAAGACTTGAAGAGCTGGAGCGTGATAAGGGTCTTCTGCAAGCGGAGGAAAAAGGTGATGACTTTGAGATGGATGGTGAAGCTGAGATTAGGAAAAAAAGCTTGCTTATTCAACAACATATAATGAAGAAAAGAAGCGCAGAAAGTTGGCCTGTTGTACAAAGAAAATTTGACACAGATATACAGTTTAACACAGAGAGAATGGGCAGGCAGCTATCTTCTTTGGGGCTGGATCCATCTCTTGCAATTAATTATGCTCGTAGCAATTCAAGGGGCTGGAAAAGGGAGTGATATATTGAGTGGGGAGAGTGATAACTGTCGTTTTGCTATCAAAATAATTCTGGCTTCTTAATAAGTAAAAAGAGAGAGAGAGATTATAATAGAGAAGCAGGGTCGATCCACAGGGACTCTGGTGTTTCTGATTTAGTGGACTTTTTGATTTAGGAGAAAATATATATTTTTTAGATAAAGATAAAAAGATAAGAATAAAATAATAAAATAAATAAATATAATTCTTTTAAAAGGGAAGATAAGGATAAAATAATAAAATGATGATTATAAGATAATGATAAAGATAAAAAGGGGGAGTTTTTAAATTGTTTAAAGAAATAAAATGTGAAAAAGATTAAATAAACAAATAAATAAATAAAATAAATTGAGATAAAGAAGACTTATGGTAAGAACAATCTCAGGCTTCAACTTTGCCTCAAATTCCTCGGATCATCAAAATAGATTTTTACTTTAAGATTCACGTCGGATACTTGTCTGCAAGGACAAATCCTTGTGACTGCTTTGTATACTGAATATCCAAGTGCACTCTTAAATTTCGGTTTGTGAGTTGATCTAAGCACAAATAATGTTCTAGATCTTTAAAACGTTGAAGTTCAAAAAGCTGCCGACTCGGATTATGTTGTTTCAATAATAACTGATTGCGATCTCAGTTTCATCTTAGCAAACAATTTTGCTAAGTGTGTTCATAGGAAGTTGAATGTACTTCAATAAGCTGATCCTTCCTCGCATGTTAACCATAACAACATCTAGACAAATGTCGGCTTTTGGTTTTGAAAATCATTTTAATTTGAAAATAAGTCCAGAAAACAGAGAGAGATATCTGAAGCGATTTAAGTGCCTTACATCTCTCACGTTTGGAATTGAGCCTTCGCTTTAGCCTTTGACTTAAAATAAAATTAGCTAAGCATGACCAGAGTCGTACTTAGTATATTTGAAAACAAAACTTTAAAATAAAATAAAAAATTTCGAAAACTTGAAAGGAAATAAAAGAGAATTTTTTTATAAAGCTAGAGAGAAGAAGAAGAGTGTATTATCAATTGTTAAGAGATGTGTTTGTAGGCTTACCCTGAGAGGGTATTTATAACCTTCAAAATCCTGAAAACAAGGTAAAGATAATCCTAAAATAAAGAAAATAAATCCTAATTAAAATACTTAAAACTATTTAAACTAAAATACCTAAAACAAAGATAAGATAAAATATAATATTGAAAATAATATCCTAAAACATGAGTTTAATTTAAATCTGAATTATAGAAACATGCGGCTGATCCATTCTTTCTTCTAGAAGTGCTGACTGGACTTTCTAGAAGGTGCTGACATCATCACCTCATCAGATGTTTCATGCCCAAAGTCATGCCCACTAATCCAACCTTGATTCCAAAAATTTTAAAAAAACTGTAGAATTCTATCCTTTTAGTGCAATTTCCATAATCTAGCATCCTGCACTAAAAATGAATCAAAACTAACAAATAAGCCACATAAACCAATGATTACGGAGCAATTTAAAAACAAAATAGTAACTAAATAAAGCACTTATCAAATTTCGCCTCATTTATTCAATGCTTGTCCTCAAGCATTCCACAATTAACATATCAAAAATCATAAGTTGCCATCTTCAATTTCAATTTATTTCTCAAATTTCCAATCGAACTAAGTCCATGACATTTGCCGAATTCAAGTTACAATCAAGCAAAGACAAAACTAAGAAAATTTAAAGTAAGCAAGATATCCCAATTAATTGTTAATTTCAATGAAACATTACTTAATATATCACAAAGATTCACACATATCCGCTCAAAGTGTTTGGGGTAAATGAAATCACTCAAACCGAAACTAACCAAAATATTACCATAGGCTTGGAATCCAATCAAGTCTCCACTACTAAAAGTGAACATAATGCAATAATCAAGGGGTCTTTAAACATGGTGTAACGGGCTTAGGTTAGGGTAGGGAAAAGGCCATGATGATCGGGTTAAATACCAAGACAAGAGATTAATACAATTAGGAACAATCCACGAACTAACATGAAGCATAATAAAACAAGGACAAAGAATAAATGAAAGGCAATTGGAACAATCAATTTTCCTTTTTTTTTCTTTTTTCTGTTCAAAACAGTGTACATTTTTTTGCTGTTTGAAACAATGAACAATTTTTTTCAACTTTTTTTTTCGTGGAACAAGAGTGATACAAGATCTCAAGTATCAGTAAGGGTGTGAAAAGAGAGGAAAATAAAAAGAAACGCTTTGGGTTTAATTATGAGGTGTAAAAAAGGAAATGGAAATAGGCTCAAATGTGGTTCACTAGTGGATATGTAAATGGGTAGGCTTTTTGCAAAAGTGAGTTTATCCTAGGTGCCCTTATCACATTAAAACATTATGCTCAACATGTAGTCTCGATATGCATTGTGATTACAAATTCTAGAATATTCTAATTAGTATGGCACGCTCAAATCAAACAATGAGAAAGAAAGAAAATGTATGCTCGTTAGGCTTGAATCTCACAAGAAAAGTTTATATGAACTGAGTCAAGTTCATCTCTATCAACAAAAGAATGAAATAACTTTACTTAACAATTCCAAAAATTCACCAGCTATACAAATCACCATCATGCAAATTAAATTCGATCAAAACATGGTCACAATCCCAAAGGAAGCAAAAGTATAAAGTAAATTTCAAGATAAGCAACTAAAGATTCCAACACATCAATATCAGAACAACTTAATTCCAAACAATCAAATAAGCAAGCGAAAAATTTTGATAGCAAATTCTACCCCCTCGCGTAGACCATATTATCCCAATATGAATATTAAAGCACAAGAGAGGGAACAAAAATACTCCCTTGATTTAATGACGACCGCGGTAGCGGCCACGACGAGACGAACTATTGTAGAGTAGATTGTCCGATCGAGAAGACACTAGAAGATATATTAAAATTTTCTGTAAAACAAAAATCAAGAAAAGATATATCATTCCAAGATTTCATTCTAAAGGAAGTAGACTTCAAGAAAAGAACTCAATCAAGCTTTATCCTTTTTTTCTTTTTTTTTCATAGTTCAAACCAAAATTGTTATGATGTGTTTTTTATTCCGAACAAAAACTATACTGCTTTTTTTTACACTGCACTATTCTTTTCGAACTTTTCTACACAGTTCGAACCAAATCTATTTTTTTCTGCACTGCAATGCTCGAATCTATTGTGTATTTTTTTGCAGTGTTCGAACCAAATCAGTTTTTCTGCACTGTCTGAATAGTGTATTTCAAAATTCTGCTTCCTTTTTTTCGAATGATTCTTCCTTTTTTTGTTGCCACACGATCTCTTCAGCCTTAGGGTCGAGCTTTTTGCCATTTTTTCGCTTTCGATTTGATAAATTCTTGATTCTATCTTGCTTAAAATTCAAGTAGGAATAACGGTGTACCTAAAATATCAAAAAAAAAAATTAAAAACAAAAATAAATCATAAAAATAAAATTAACAATAAAAATAAAAATTGAACAAACAAAAAATAAAAATAATAATGTTTTGCCTCCCATTAAGCGCTATTTTTAACGTTGTTAACTTGACTACCTGATTCAGACTATAGGTTTTGAGAGAAATACTTCCTCCACTTCATACATTTTTCCAACTAAGAACTTCCTTATGAGAAATTCTATGATCGTATAATCCTTTTATTTTTTTCTTGTAGATTTTGGCTTTCTCATAGGCTTTTCTTCGGATCCTTTTTAGCTTTGAAAACTTATCCAAAATAATAAACCGGTGAGGTAGCATTATCTCCTAAAAAGGCATTCATTAAGTGTTTCGGCATTTGTTTCAATTTTACCTCAGGTGCCTATAAAACAAAAGGTAAAATTTTAGTTTTAGAGGAAGGTAAAAATAAATAAGAATTGATTAAAAAATATTTTCAAACTCCCTTTTTTCCTCTTTGTGGCAAAGTTCAAGAGCCATGGAAAGATTAGATTCAATATATTCATCAATTAAAGGATAAAAAATATCAACATAATTAATTCTTTCACCTCAATCTGGGTATTTCATTGCTTTGTAAACATCAAATTCAACGATCTCACCATCAAATTTCATTGTCAGTATACCACTTCTAACATCGATGTTTGTATGTGCGGTGCTTAGGAAGGGTCAGCCTAGGAGTACTTTGGAATAAGTATCAGACCTATCATGTTTTATGTCAATGACATAGAAATATGCAGGAAAAAATTACATCGACCTTCACTAAGACATTTTCCATCATTCCTATTGGATAGATCACGGGTCGATTAGCCAACTGTATGGTTACTCCCATTTCCTTCAAAGGCTCGTTAGTAATCATTTTATAAATAGAAAATAACATAACGTTAATTGAAGATCCTAAGTCACACATTACATGTTTAATTTTAAAATTACATATTTTATAAGGTATGGAGAACATACCTTGATCCTTCATCTTTGGTGGGAGCTTTCGTTAAAAATTTCTGGAAACATGTTGTCCCAAATTTACCTTTTTATGCCCTATTAATTTCCTCTTTATAGTGCAAAGCTCCATTAAAAATTGAGCATACCTCGGTACTTGTCGAATTACTTCAAGAAGAGGTATATTAACTTGAACTTTTCAAAACACCTCTATGATCTCCCTTTCTTCAGCTCTTTTATCAAACTTTAACAACCTTGATGGGAAGGGTGGCACGATTTCATGAGAAGAAGAAGGAGGGTGTGCGTCAGATGTACCTTGTATTTCTGGAGGTGGCATTTCTTCTTGTTCTTCCTAATGTGCAACTTTTTCTTTTGGAACTTTGGGTGACACGATTGTTCCACTTCGGAGTATGATGGCACTAACATTCTTCTTAGATTTAACTCCGTTTGAGAAAGTAATCTTTCTTGTTATTCCAACTCTTGAAAATGTGTCTCAGTTCGACTTTGGAATTTTTCGTGGGATGCAACCAGCTTTTCCTAGGATGGAACCAGTTTTTCAAGGGATGTAACCATCTTTTCTTATGAAATTGCTATTTTTTCTATGATTTTGCTCCAGTGATGGCTTTTGCGTTTGCTGTTGAGGGGGAGGTCTTGGTTGATAAGCTGGCCTTTGATTCACCGCATAGTTGAAATTTGGGTGGTCTCGCCATCCCAGATTATAAGTATTGCTATATGGGTTACATGGTATTTGTAGAGGACATTGAAAGTTTCCTACGGCGTTGATTTTTTCTTTTCCTTCTTCTTGTATCATCGGTCAATATTCCGTCGGATGGTGTAGCTTCGTGCATATCTCACATACTCTTGTTGCCCCAGATTTTCCTACAACAAGTGAATTAACTACTTAAGTTAATTTATCTAACTTATTTTCAAGGGAAAATGTACTTATCTCTTGAACCCGTCGGTTGGGTTCACTTGAAAACTGTTGAGAGTTGGCTTCCATGGTTGAAATCAATTCTCTCGCTATTGTTGGGGTCACGTTGACTAATGCTCCTCCTCGTTCGGAGGTAAATAAAATAATCAATCTTTAGCCAAGTCAGCTAAAGAGAAAGGGAAAGCCCTCAATTGAATTTGATCTTCGGTAACTCCCTGTGGTTTCATGCTAGTGCAAACCACATGGAACTCCAACAAGTGTTTCTACGGATCTTCAGTGGGAAAGTCATGGAAAGTAGGAAGAAGATAGATAAGTCTCGTCTTTAACTGAAATAGAGTCCTGCCATTAGGAAAAGTGATGCATAAGGGCGTATGAGTGACAGGAGCTAAGGCTAGCTCTTGGATCGTTTGTTCTTCTTCTTCTGCCATCGAGATGTATCTTCGTTATATGCGTCTGCTTCAGAGTTTATCTCTAGATTCGATTTCATTTCTGAACTATTCTCTTCTTGTCTCTTTCTTTTTCTCGAAGCGTTTATGTGTGGGTTCTTCGTGCTCGTGCTTTGATCTCCAGGTCAAGATCTACTAATTCACCCGGGTTTCTTTTGGTCATAAATAAAAAAAAATCAGTATAGTCCCCAATAATGGCACCAATTTGATAAATGTCATTTTTCTATCAAAATAATTTCGGCTTATTAATAAGTAAAAAGAAAGAGAGTAGAATAGAGAAGCAGAGTCAATCCATAGGGACTTTGGTGTTTCTGATTTAGTGGACTTTTTGATTTAGAAGAAGATATAATTTTCTTAGATAAAGATCAAAAAATAAGAATAAAATAATAAAATAAATAAATATAATTTGTTTAAAAGGGAAGATAAGGATAAAATAATAAAATAATAAATAATAACTATAAGATAATGATAAAGATTAAAAAGGGAGTTTTAAAATTGTTTAAAGAAACAAAATGAGGTAAAGATTAAATAAACAAATAAATAAATAAAATAAATTGAGATAAAGAAGACTTATGGTAAGAATAACGTCAACCTTCAACTTTGCCTCAAATTCCTCGGATCATCGAAATAGATTTTTACTTTAAGATTCACGTCGGCTACTTGTCTGTAATTACAAATCCTTGTGAATATGCTTTGATTATCGAATATCCAACTGCACTTTTAAATTTCGGTTTGTGAGTTGATCTAAGCAACAACAATATTATAGCTCTTTAAAACGTTGAAGTTCGAAAAGCTATCGACTTGGATTATGTTGATTCAACAATAACTGATACCGATCTCAGTTTCCTCTTAGCAAACAATTTTTCTAAGTGTGTTCATAGGAAGTCGAATGTGCTTCAATAAGCTGATCATTCCTCACATGTTAACCATAACAACATCCAAACCAACGCTGACTTTTGGTTTTGAAAATCGTTTTGATTTGAAAATAAGCCCATAAAACAAAGATGGATATTTGAAGCGATTTAAGTGCCTTAGAATTATCACGTTTGGAATTGAGCCTTTGCTTTATCCTTCGGCTTAAAAGAAAATTAGCTAAGCATGACCAGAGTCATACTTAGCATATTTGAAAACAAAACTTTAAAATAAAATAAAAAATTTCGAAAACTTAAAAGGAAATAAAAGAGAAAATTTTTATAAAGCTAGAGAGAAGAAGCAAAGTAAATTCGTAGTTGTTGAGAGATGTGTTTCTAGGCTTACCTTGAGAGGGCATTTATAGCCTTGAAAATCCTAAAAACAAGGTAAGATAATCCTAAAATAAAGAAAATAAATCCTAATTAAAATACTTAAAACTATTTAAACTAAAATACCTAAAACAAAGATAAGATAAAATATAATATTTAAAATAATATCCTAAAACATGAGTTTAATTCAAATCCAAATTGCATAAATGTGCGGTTGATCCATTCATTCTTCTAGAAGCGATGACGGGACCTTCTAGAAGGTACTGACGTCATCACCTCGTCAGATGTTTCATGTCCAAAGTTATGACCACTAATCAAGCTTTGATTCTGAAATAAAAAAAACTACATAATTCAGTTCTTTTAGAGCAATTTCCAGAATCTAGCGTCTTGCACAGAAAAAGAATCAAAACGAACAAATAAACCATATAAACCAATGATTACGGTGCAATTTAAAATAAAAATAATAACTAAATAAAGCACTTATCAGAGAGGTTTATGGTGATGATGCCAGGTTCAAGTCACGACCTCCTATTAGTGAAGTTGTACCTGGAGTGGGCTTGAAGGATTATGCTCAAAAGTGTAAGGTGATTAAAGTGGCAAAGAAATTCGTTATAAAGAGGAATAAGAATGCTCACCGTGGAGAGGCTGATAGAGTTATTCCTACATTGAAACCAAAACACTTGTTCTCGAGGAAATGTTCCATTGGAAAGATCCAAAGACGTTAAGAGACGTGTAAGTTTATCACATTTATTCTCTCTTGGTTTAATAATGTGCCATAAACCATGCATTCTCTGTGCACAGTAGTTTTATTGTTATTATAAGGATTTTTTGAATGTGGATGAACAATCGAACACGTATTGAGTAATCGTAAATGAAGGATCATTCCGAAAAATGTTCCAACGAGTGAGATGATGAATGATGTAACTAGTGTGATAGAAGAAAGTGAGTACTACATGACCACCTTTTATAAAAGATGTGCAATTAGCCCTATCGATTCAAGGGAAAACCGATGAGAAGTGTGATGAGAATGATTATAGAGTTGTTGTAAATGAACTATACCCGAATCGAGTGTTGAGTTAATGATAATATATCAAGAGGGTAGTAATGATTATGAATTTCCTTAAGGACATAAAAAACTAAAATATGATTAAGATCTGACATAACATTCTAGGAGAGAGAACGAATGAAATAGTAGTAAGTGAAGGAGTGATATCACCTACTAGTGTTGAAATTAATAATAATGTTACATGTGTATAACCATAATAACCTTATGAGGTAAGATTCCATAATACTTATGCCTTTTTTGTAACTTAGGAAAAAATGTGGACACTTGAGTTACTTGTGTGTGTGATTGGTCCAATAGTTTGAGAAATATCCAGATATATCCAAGTCTATGTGATGACACTTCAGCTGCTAGTAAGACGTAGGCTCTAATGATATGTGACCCTAGAGGTGTCCTAGGTACTGGAAAATGAAGGCATTTATAGATGAAGACTCTAACATTGTGTGACTTGAGTCTCATTTAGGGTACCTCTGGTAGGATAGAGTGTTGTAAGTCACGATATGCTAAGTGACCCTCCAACTACACCATGATACTTACCCTTTTTGTATGTGATTTTACATGGCGTCTTTATGATACCGAGTACTATAATTATGTGTTACATGATGATGCATTATAAGATGATATTGAGGATATGTATCTTGTATACGTTTCCTCATGGGAGACCCTTAGTAGAGATTAAGGGAAGTGTGAGACTTACACTAAAGAGGTAGAATTGTCAAACCCTATGATACATGCACCACAAGCCCTAAAGCTAAGGATAACAAATTTAATATACCACTTAGCCCTATCACATGAGGTCGTACCGAACTTCTTAAAGACAAGCTTCAAATCGCAATTCAAGCATTCATCCTTAAAGGTCTGATAGCAGCAGATTTAAAATAACTTTTTGAAGGGTATCCATTTGTTATCTGGTCGACATGTCTTTAGAGATACAACCGTATGTCTTTTATATTTTCAACGGTTCTTGAATAGCATCAATTCGATATAGGGAACTCAAGATACGTTCATTTTAGTGAAGACAACGCATGCATAAATTCCTATACAAGAATAATTCGTGATTTTGTAAATATTACAAATTTTCAATGTTACAAATTTTCAATATTTATATTTGTAATATAATTTAATATAGGATGTTGCATTATCTTTGAGGATTAGATTTAATTTTTTATTTGGAATTAAAGTTGAGTTAAAACATTACTTTTAGTTATTATTATTTTATTAAAAATTATAGTTAAGACATGTTTAGATTGTAATTATTTTATTTATTAGTTATTTAGGACTTTTAGAACTTACCCTCTATATTAAGGAGGCTTCATTCAATTTTGTAAATCAGATTTCTTTGATTAATAATACAATGAGAGTTTGTTTTTGCAAGTGTTGATTGCCTTGTGCCTTCAAAGTTTCTTCTCTTGGAGTTCTTTCAAGTTCTTGTGAGGGAGATTAATTTTCACACTCCAATTTTCCTTTTCATCGCGACTAGGAGGGTTAGAGCCATATTATCGAGTTTGCCTTTTCATTGCGACTAGGAGGGTTCGATAAGACACATAGAGCCATATTATCTGAGTTTTCCTTTTCATTGCGACTAGGAGGATTTGATAGGACACTTATCCATCTATTTTCCACAAATACATCCTCACCATAATCATCTTTACCATTTACCTTCATAAGGGAGCCACCTTATACTATTCATCCCCTTTTGTTCTTCATCGAGTCTAGAGCTTTCTAGGATTGATTCTTCAACAAGAGCAACGTTCATTAATCTGCCACCGCTTCCTGTTCAATTAGTATCAGATTTGGGCCGATTCTCGAAAAAAAGTAAGCAATCTTGCTTGTTCTTACACACAAAACTGTCAAGGTACCCCAACAGAGCTAGTTCGCAAAAGATTCACCGTTCTAGTTTTTTATTTAATTTTAATTTAGATTCAAATCCTTCTTGTTAGTTTGCTGTTTTTATTAAAAGAAGGCGAAAAATAAAAAATCCAAAAAATATAAAAATATAAAAATTGCAAACAAATGAATTTAGGACTTTTTTCTCCAGATCTCATATTCATCCTAAGAGTAATCTCTAGTCCAAAATTCACTCCAATTAGAGTTCATTAGAGCCTTCAAATACATCATTAATGTTTCATCAGTAGATTCGGTCTAGAATCTTGTCCAATTTCTTGAAAATTAGGCAAGATGAATTTTGTGGTGAAAATTTCCATATTTAAACTACATGTATTTCAGATCATTAAAAAGCGCTCAGAATTTTTGGAGATCAATAACACATTCAAATAAAGAGATCATGAAAAACATATTGTTTGAGGATTCACCGTTCAATAGAGTGTAATGGATACTACTGAAGGTATTTGGTTCTGAAAATTTACAGGTGGTTTCTAAACACATCTAACAAAATTTAAGATTTTCCCAAAAATTTGGACACTGGTAACCCCCTAAATTTTTCTCTCAAGTGAACCAAGTATTTTATAGGTTTATGGTTTGGTTCTTTTTTTTCTTTTAACTCTTAGTACTTTAGGTTCTTTTGTTTTATTTTTTATTTTTTTTACATTATCTAACACATTGTCTTCCTTGTGTTAGTATGACTAAAGAGTTTGCATACTTCTTCCTTCTTTACATTCTCGTTCTCTTGGAGTCTAACCCTTGTTTGGCCACTTAGAGCTTTTAAGTTTTTCTTATCGCCTTTGTTAGTAATAAAACTCTGATACGAACTGTGGAAGACTACTTGGTGAAGTGAGTTTTAAAGAGTACAATATCAGCTTACTTGCCTTTCGCTGTGTTACTTCTTGGAGTGACTTGTGAGGTTTTTTTGCTTTGTTGAATTTTCTTTCTTTTATTTTTATTTTACTTTAAAATTTTCTTTTGAGTGTTATGATTTCAGGATAGGCGACAATAACAACAAGACACTTATGGCTATCTTAGTCTCACTTGAATGACTCACAACTCAAATTGAACAAGATTTGATCAACTTAACAATGCCGAGAGAGAACGACAAGAACTACAACTAGATCTACCACACTAGAATCCAAGACCAAAAAATGCTGAACTTTTGGCCCCCTTGTGAGCACAACCACATTTTCAAACACCCAAACTCTTTGAAAAACCAAAGTTCATGATCTCGTATTTCAAAGGAGACTACGATTTGAACAAGTACATCGATTAGGAAGGAAAGATTAATCTCATGTTAGTATACCATGACTGCCCTAAAGTTGAACAAGTTCCCCTCATCACCTTCAAATTCGAAGGATATGCTCACACTTGGTCGACGAAAACAAGAAAAAAGATCGACAACTTCCAAATTCAACCAATCAATTCTTGGACCGAACTCAAACATGCCATAAGGAATCGATTCCTATTGACACATTATACACGAGAACTTAAACAATGACTACACTGACTTTGACAAGGTAGAAGTTCAGTTGAAGATTACTACAAGGAGATGCAGTCCTTATTCAATAGGGCTAACATAACAGAAGAAGAAGAGGACACCATGTCAAGATTCGTCATCGGGTTAAACTCAAACATCGCCGATCTTCTTGATCTCCATGGGTACGAAAACTTTGAAGAAACACTAAAGAAGGCAATGACAATCGAAGTACAAATCTAAAGGAGATTTCGATTAAGAAAACATTACAAAGGTACTTCGTTCTCTTAGCAAGGTAATCCTTCAAATCCTTCCTCATCTTCTACTACATCTTCTCAAAAAAGTCAAGAGATGACAAACTCGACAAGTAGAAACAATGACCAGCAAAGAATGACATATTTCTAAACCCTAAAAATGACACCCGAGCAAGAGACATCAAGTGTTTTATATAGTTTGGAAGAGGCCATATCAGCCGCAATTGTCCAAACACGAAGACCCTAACCTTATTAGGTGATAGATCTTGTAATTCTAATTCCAATGACGATATCCCTGACATTCTAACATATGTCGAAGTCAAAGAAGATAGTGATGACATCCCCTTCATAACTTTAACATCCAAGCATCCGACAAGTCTGACATACTATGTTCCAACATCTTCCACACACGTTGCCAAATCAAGGAACAACCATTCTCCATCATCATTGACAATGGTAATTGTATCAACGTCATTAGCTCCAACGTTATTGAATCACTCAAACTTCATTGCCAACGACATCCGAAAACTTATTGCTTACAATGGCTTAATGAGAGTGTCGAGATGAAGGTGCTTAAACATTGCCTCGTTAATATCAAGATAGGAAAGTATTATGATGACGTATGGTGTGATGTAATTCTGACGAAAGCATCCAACACCCTCCTAGGACATCCTTTGCAATACGAAAACGACATCACATATTATGGTCGAAAGAACACTTACACAATTCCAATAAAAGGTAAACCGTTCCAACTTAACCCTCTACCCCCAAAGAGAATCTCATAGATCAACAACGAATTCTCAAGGAGATTGGGAACTTGAAACTAAAGGAAAAAGAGGTCACAACTGATAAAAGCCAAACAAATGACCCACGGGTGGTGAGTGACCCTCAATGTGAAAGTAAAAGAGTATCTCAAAACATTTCTGCGAGTGCAAAAGATAAGAGAGAGATCCTTTTCAAAATAAGCCTTGCATTCTAGTCCATTTCAAGGACTCTGTCTTATCAACTATTACTAACATCACAGATTTTCCTAGTGTATTTTCTTCTTTATTGAAGGATTTTCAAGATGTCTTAAGTAACCTACCGGATGGTTTACCACCTACAAGAGGAATTGAGCATCAAATCGACTTTATCCTTGGATCGGCTATACCAAACCACACCACTTACCGATTCAATCCTGAGGAAACGAAGGAATTGAAATGACAAATAGATTCATTGTTACAAAAAAGACACATCCGTGAGAGTCTTAGTTTTTGCGTGGTCCCCATCATCCTAGTTCCAAAGAAAGATGTCATATTCCGAATGTGTGTATATTACCGACCTATCAATCAGATAACAATCAAATATAGGCATCCTAGTCTACGCCTAGATGATACGTTGGATGAACTACATGGTGCAAGTATCTTCACCAAAATTTACTTGAAGAGTGGTTACCATCAAATTCGAATGAAAGAAGGTGACAAATGGAAAACAACATTCAAGACAAAGTTCAGCTTGTATAAATGGTTTGTTATGCCCTTTGGACTCACAAACGCTCCAAGCACCTTCATGAGATTGATGAATCACATCCTTAAGGAGTTTATAAGTAAAGTTGTTGTCATTTTTATATACTCGTCTTCTCTTGACTCTTATTTCATTCACGTTCGAATGGTTCTCGAAGTTCTTCGAGGAGAATATTTATATGCTAACATGGATAAGTGCATGTTTTGCAGTGATAAGCTTATGTTTTTAGGCTTTATAGTTAGTGTACAGGGTATCCATGTAGATAAAAAGAAGGTTAATGCAATTCAAGATTTGCCCATGCCTACTTTCATCATCGAGGTAAGATCTTTTCATGGTTTGGCAAGTTTCTACCGTTGCTTTGTCAAAGATTTCTCAACCATTGCCACACCATTAACCGAGATCATCAAAAAGTTAGTTGAATTCAAATGGGGACCACTACAAAAAGAAGCTTTTGAACTTCTTAAAGATAAGTAATGTTCTACCCCTATTCTTCGTCTTCCCAATTTTTCTAACACCTTTGAGCTAGAATGTGATGCTTCAAGCATATGCATTGGTGTCTTCCTCATGCAAGAAAAACAACCTATCACTTACTTTTGTGAAAAGTTAAAAGGTGTAAAATTGAACTACTGCACCTACGACAAGGAACTTCTTGCACTCGTCCGAGCACTCGAGATGTGGTAACACTATCTTCTCCCTAAAGAGTTTGTCATTCACACAGACTATGAATCACTCAAATGGTTAAATGGACAAGGTAAGTTAAAAAAACGACATGCTCGATGGGTTGAGTTCATTGAATCTTTTCCTTACATCATCAAATATAAAGAAGGTAAAGATAACATCATAGCTGATGCTTTATATCGATGATACACACTTATCACTCAAATGCATGCTACTGTTCTGGGTTTTGCACATATCAAAGAGCTTTATCCTAACGATCTAGTTTTTTCTGAGATTTATATACAATCTGTAAAAGGTGCTTTGAACAAGTTTTATTTTGTAGATGGCTTTCTCTTTCGCACGAACAAGTTGTGTATACCACAAGGCTCTTTCTGAGAGTTTTTGGTTCATGAGTTATATGTTGGAGAACTCATAAGACACTAGTGTTCACAAAACACTTGATATGGTCATGGAACACTTATTTTGGTCACACATGCACAAATCAGTGGAAACTTTTTGTGTATCATGCATTACATGCAAATAAGAAAAGTCAAAGGTAAATCCTAATGGTACATGCCTTTGTCGATTTCTTCTTCTTCTTGGATCGATTTATCAATGGGTTTTTTACTTGGCTTACCCTGCACTAAGAAAGGGTGAGATAATAATTTTGTGGTTATGGATAGATTCTCAAAGATGGCACACTTTATCCATTTCCATAAAATAGACGATGCCACACATGTTGTTGATTTATTCTTCCAAGAAATAGATCACCTTAATCGCATTCCTTACACCATTATGTCCGATCATGATAATAAGTTCATAAGCCACTTTTGGATGGTATTATGGGGTAAGATTGGCACAAAACTTCTCTATTCCACCTCTTATCATCCTCAAATCGATGGACAAACTGAAGTAATAAATCAAATTCTAGGATATTTGCTAAGAACCGTGTTAGGTAAGAATACACATAATTGGGAAGAATATTTACCTTTTGTTGAGTTTGCTTATAACCGATCCATTAACTCCACAATAGGTTATTCTCCATTCGAAATCGTTTATGGTTTTAACCCATTAACTACTTTGGATCTCATTCCCTTTCTTTTAGATCTGATTGAAAGTTTAGATGGTAAAAAGAAGGTTACCCTTGTCAAAGACATTCACGCCAAAGCCAAACTCAAGATGGAGAAAACCTATGAGGCAATTGCAAACCAAGTTAACAGGGGTAGACGACATGTCATCTTTGAACCAAGTGATTGGGTTTGGGTTCACATGAGAAAAGAGATGTTCCCGACACAAAGCAAATCCAAGCTAGACCCACGAAGTGATGGACCATTCCAGTTCCTTGAACGAATCAATGACAATTTCTACCGTATTAATCTTCCCGGTGAGTATAACGTGAGTGCATCCTTTAATGTTTCTGAATTGTCTCCTTTTGATATTTCAGATTCATGGACGAATCCTTTTAAAAAGGGGGATATTATACATGTACCACATACCCTAAAGATAAGGATGATGAATTTACTATGCTACTTGGCTCATCACCCGAGGCCGGACCGAACTTCTTAAAGACAAGCTTCAAATCACAGTTCAAGCATTCATCCGTAAGGGTCTAATAGCATCAAATTTACAACTTTTTTAAGGGGGTCCAGTTGTTATCCGGTCGACATGTCTTCTATAGATACAACAAACTGTCTCTTAGCTTTCCAACGGTTATTGAATCGCATCAATCCAATATCGGGAACTCAATAAACGTTCATTTTAGTGAATACAACACATGTAGAAATTCCTATACGAGATTAATATGTGATTTTGTAAATATTAGGAATTTTCAATATTTATATTTCTAATATAATTTAATATAGGATGATGCATTATCTTTGAGGATTAGATTTATTATTCTATTATGAATTAAGGTTGAGTTAAAATATTACTTTTAGTTATTATTATTTTATTAGGAATTAGATTTAAGACATGTTTGGTTTGTTATTATTTTATTCATTAGTTATTTAGGACCTTTAGAACCCACCCCTTATATAAAGGAGGCTTTATTCAACTTTTTAAATCAGATTTCTTTGATTAATAATATAACGAGAGTTTGTTTTTGCAAGTGTTGATTACCTTGTGACTTCGAAGCTTCTTCTCCTAGAGTTCTTTCATGTTCTTATGAGGGAGATTAATCTTCACACTCCAATTTGCCTTTTCATCGCGACTAGGAGGGTTGGTTAGAGCTATATTATCGAGTTTTCCTTTTCATTGCGACTAGGAGGGTTCGACAGGACACTTAAAGCCATATTATCAAGTTTGCCTTTTCATTACGACTAGGAGCGTTCGATAGGACCCTTATCCATATATTTTCCACAAATCCATCCTCACCATCATTATCTTTACCGTTCACCTTCATAAGGGAGCCACCTTCTACTATTCATCCCCTTTGTTCTTCATCGGGTCTAGAGCTTTCTAAGTTTGATTCTTCAACAAGAGCAACGTTCATTAATCCGCACCGCTTTCTTATCACCCTAAGTAGGTAGCACTTGATTAGGATCATGCATGTACCTATTACTAATTACCATGTCTTCTAGCATGCTTATGTTTATGAGATTCATATGATGCTCTAGATTATTGATTATACTACTCAGCTTTATAAGCTCAACATTCGGATGATATTCGTTCATAGGTTAGTGTACTAAGTTGTTAGAGGAGCATTGTCGCACTAGGATTTCCAGCATTCCTCACAGAGTGCTATATGGTTACTTGCAGTGGGCATATGCATTCATATGACTCTTACTTATTTATTAGGATTTGTAAACATTGAGTTGTATTATTTGTTTTAAACTTTGTGTCACGCAACTCTAATTTATCAAATTATTATATTACTGTTTTGAACTAATGATTTTTAAGTAGTGATTATGTGTATTGATTTCAAGAAAAATGGTAGGCCACTTCAGTGGTTTCGTGTGACATCAAAATTCTTCAGATTTTGGGTCAGGCCAGATTAGGGTGTTACATGTTGTGCTCAAGATTTATGGATGAAAAAACAACCAATAGACTATGGAATTGATGTAGGTACTATCCCTATCAAATGTGACAACTAGTGATATTTGTCTCACATAAATCCCATCCAACATTATAGAACTAAGCATATTGAAATTAAATATCATTTTATTATATATCATGTCTCCAAGGAAGACATAGTTGTAAAGTATGTAAACACTTTGTATCAAGTAGCAGATATATTTACAAAACCTTTAGATAAATAAATATTTTGGCACTTATGAGAGAATTAGGTTTAACAAACCTACATTGACTTTGTGTTTAAATATTTTATGCACTTTTATGATTTTATGAAAAACAAATATGCTAAATGACTTCTTTGATGCCTAATATGCAATTAGTTATGGGGAGTTTAGGATTTTTCATTAAATTTGGTGAAGTGTTCAAAGTATGCTTGAACGTGTATTTGTTTGCTTGCACATGTTTTCATTGTCTATTCAGAGCTACCTATACCATTATTGACACCCTAAAGTATGCATTAAGACTTTTGATATTTGAGTGCACTTTAATAAGAAATTCATGCAACTTTAGCATTCATAGTTGTTTTTGATGTGAAACCTTGTATGAATGAATGAATGCTTGTATCTTGGTCATAATGTTATGTCTCATATGTTCATATGTTTTGTATATACTTAATTTGTAATAAAAATTACTTAGGATCTATTTTCAAAATATTTTGACCATTTCATTCATTTAGTATCGATATTTTTCTTCCTCAGTATCAATACTACTGTACAAGTACCGACGCTATTCTTATAGCATCGTTAGGAGTATTGACACCCTATATCGATACCAATGTTTTTAGTGAGAGAGTATCAATACTCACATTAATGAGTATCAATACTCATTTTGTTTTTTAAAGCTCAAAATACCCAATTTTTCAAAAATTACTCAAACCCTAGCAACAGCCGGTCGAAAACCTGCCTTCCTCCTCTCTAAAATATCTTAAAATCGCTCAGGTTTGGGTCCAAATCACATCATTTCCAAGGTTAATTCCTACAACCTTCATAAAATTCGTGCATTCATCTATTTTCATATCATTTTCATGTTCAATGTAAAATTCTCAGAACCCTAATTTTTATTTTTTTCAAATTTTCTTCATTTTTATGTTAAATTAACACTAAATAACTGTTGGGATTTAGTTTTTAGTGATTTTACATACAAATTAGTTTATATATACTTACGACTTCATTCGAATTTCAATTTTTAAAACCCTAGATTTTTAAATTTGGGATTTTTGTTCATATTAATTTATTTTTGTTATTATCTTATAATATACTTATATTATTGTTATATATTTGTCTAAAATATAAATATATCTAAATTTTTTCAAATTGAAAAAAAAAGGGGGATGAATTTTGAAATATACATATACATATTTTTCCATATTACTCACTGTTTTTATTTACTTATATATGTATATATATTACATATACCTGTTATTTACATTTTCTTTATAAACATAAATATAATTGTACTATGATATATATATATATATATGTCTTCACCCATTAGTTTTATTTTTCTTTAAATACCTTGAATTGTGGACTTGTATTGAACTAACCCAAAATCCACCTAGAATCCCATTCCTAACCCAATCCAAGACCCAAATGAACTAACCTTTTACAACTATTAATTTAATGAAATAGGTCGTAACAACCTTTATGAGCATTATATGACTACCTTTAAAGCCTTTCCTCTTAGGAGTGAGCACATGCTCTCCCTTCCCGCCGTGACCGAGCTTAATTTCAAATATCTTTCATTTTTCAAATAGAGGAAGCTATACAAAACATTCAAAATCAAACTCATTGTCTATCGATAGCTAGTTTGCATCTTCTATTTAAATGTTGTTTCTGTTTTTAATCAAGACCAAAGTTCCAATGTTAGTATTCATTCCTATCTAATGGGGTAATACATTCACATCGATGCTGAGTCCATTGTTCGAGACTTAAGTCTAGAGGTTAAAGGTATAGATAACGAGAAAGACCATGTAGATTCCGTTATGCGATCAACAATAGTGTCAATACCTTAGATATTCACGAGCGATTCTTGCATCTTATTATCTCTTGGTTGTTTCGACCATCTAGAGGTAAGTTATATTCTCTTTATACCATAGACCTTTATGGATCCATTGCTTCCAAAATAACAAGCAAATAAATTTTCCCCAAATAGTCTTTGGTGAGCTTGTCAACAACATAAATAATTTTCAGTCTTAGAAAATTGACACCTTAGTTTATGGTTGTATCCTTAGCCACATCTTTATCAATATAGGTATAAATGTTGATCAAGATCCCATTATACCATTATCTTCCTACATTCGATCTTAAATCTCTTCATAAATCAGTATGGGAGAAACTGGGGATGACTTGGACAAGAAAAGTGAAACAAGCAGTTGGTTATTCCTTTAGTGCACCTCACCCTCAAGACGATGGTGTGATACGTGATGTTGAAGATCCAATAAATCACATTCCTATCGATCACCCTCAAGTTAATGGTGAGGATGCAAGTGCGATTCCTCCTTAATTCCAAACTTTCATGGAGATGATAGACATGCAGTTTGATACCATAAAGTCTCACTTCACAGCTTTGAGGACTCATGCTTCTAAGACTATTTCTTGACAGATGCCATTAGAGATGATGTATTTGGACTCCCAACATGGTGTTCTTCCTAGGATTGATGCTCTTTCACATGACTTCGCTTCCGTTCGCACTCCCTCTTCGAATCGTAATCCTCCTCCATCGGATGCTTGATCATTTTTCCATGTTGATCGCTTGTTATTTGCTCATGTTTCATATTGCATTTAGACATTGTTGGATAATTTTTGGTTTTGGATATTTGGTTGTCTTTGGATTTGAATATTTTGTGCTCTTAGATGTTTTTATTTGATATTTACGTTATTTGGATTCTTATTATGGTTTATGATATTTGGTACTTGAGACATTATTTTTTTATGATCGTGCTTATTGCTTAAGGAAGTTATTTTTGTTGACTAACCTCATTTAAAAAATTTAATCTTCACAACTTGTACTTATATATATTTTTTAAAATTTTTTTTATTTTACCAAAAGGAGGAGAAATGTTACAGTAAGGGGGTATTTATTTTCAAAGGTTTTCTTATATGAAAAAGAAGATTTTTGAACCATACTTTGATATTTTGATATCCCAAAAATAAATACTTTCAAAGAAAATTTAAGATTATTTTTAGTTCGATTTTTAAGTTTATATTCGATTCAATCGTTTAAATATGAAAAATTCTTTTTAAGTTCAAAAACTCCATTTTTTCTCCTTACTCTATTGAAAATTCAAGTCATATACTAAAATCAATTTTCAAACATTTCTACAAAGGGTTTCATATTTTAATCGAGTCAAAAATCAAATTTTAACCCTTCAATATCGATACTACAAGAACAGTACCGATACTAGTACTGATATTGATGGAATAAAATTACACAGTAATACGATTCTCCTAATAATAGTACCAATACTCTCTTTAGGTTTTTGACACATACCAATTCCAATAAGCTATTTTAGTACCAATATTGTTTGAGTATCGATACCTATATCAATACTCTAAAAAAAGTACAAATACTCCCGTCTCACCAACGAGTAGATTTTTGTATTTAATGAAGAAAGTACCGATACTCCAAGTCTGAGTACTGGTACTCAAGGCATTTGGGAAGTATTTATTGTGTGAAATTTCATCCCAAAGACTGTAATAACTCCCACAACAACCCAAACAACTAGAATTGAATGAAGAAGTATAAAAACAAGATTCCAAGTCATATGTGAAGATAAGAGTTCATAAAGAAAGCCAAAGCAATCACATTAAGCCAAAATCAAAGTCAACATTCTTGAATATTATTTTTGCTTTAATAGAACACTTTCACACTCGTTTGTTTCTATTTCTAAAGTGTTCTTATTTGTTCTTGAATTGTGCAAACAAATTCCTATTGAGGTTTTCTCTAAGTTTGCAGTTTATAATTTTCTCTATGAGAGTTTGTCTTAAGAATCTAGGTTATAATTCTTGGGGGAGTTGTAAGGTTACAACTTTTCCTCAAAGTTTGATACAAATTAGTGAATTTGTGAAAATCCTTAATAGTGATAACTAAGGTAGTGGATGCAAAATTTGGTTTAGAAAGTCAAACCACTCTAAAATCTTGTGTTCAAATTTTCAATTTTCCTTTAAAGCTTCCACCAAATTTTTATTTGCCAATTCACCCCCTCTAGGCTATTTATCCTTTTTCTTGACTAAAAAAACCCTAAACCTTAATGGGCCTAAAGTGACATATTAGACTACCAAGGCAACCCCTAATTTTAAAACATATTCATTTTCATTTAATATCATGTTGAATGGTACCAAAATAGACATCTTAAAATAATTATGAAATACTTTTGTAAATCGTAGCTCCGTGGAACATAGTTTAAGTCAAAAAGTACATCTTGAGGTTAACAACTCAATTGCATATGTAAGGTTTTATGAATACACATTCATAAATTAGGGCTCAAAGGCCATACAACGCTGATAATGTCCCACTAAGACAACTAAGGTAGCCTCGCTACACACTAGTATAACTCGACATAATAAAGCAAGGTTGCCCCCTCACTAGTTGCTATCTTGCTCATTATCTTATCTAGAATATTACACAAGAGTTTATTAGTATGTTACTTATGTTAGTTTATTAAGTTGCTCCATGTTTATATCTCTTAAGAGCGTGTTTCATGATTTTACGATGTTTATTGTTTCTGCTATTCACTAGATGTATTACTTATTAACCCGAAACCTAACTCAAGTTCATTACTGAGTAAACCCTCCACCATGATCCTTTGTTCTCAATTACTTGTTATGTGCTCGACTGAAGGTACTTGTAAGTATTATGCCTAATATGGTTACTTCAGTTTAACCCACTTCTGAGCATGCTTCTAGGCACCCTTTGCCATTTATGTACCTCACAAACTATGGTCCAAAATTATGATTCACCATTAAATCTTACGGGTCTTAACAATGTCTAATCTTACCATTTGAAGTGAGTAGTATAGATACTCTACTTGTAGTTTTGATACCCTTAGTCAAGTATCGATATCCCCATGAGTATCGGTACAAAAAAACTTATAGTTTTCCAAAATTCCTCTAGTTTCAATACTGACACCCTCAATATTAATATCAGGGTTGCAGTTCGATACTGTTCCTTAAACTATCCATACTCCCCTTATAAAATGCCCAAATATCATTTGAATTAATCTAATATCGATATTGTTCTTTTAGTATCAATATTCAAACCAAGAAAACCTAGAAATCCCAAAAATAGGCTCGAAAAAACTCGAACAATCGTAATAAAGGCCTTAGTTTAGTCCTAAATCATATGCTAAAGCTTATGGAAGCTCCTTAGGGTTAAAAAGTACCACACAAACACATGCTTTACATCAATTTGGTCATCTGTAGCATGAATCAAGCATAAACTCTAAAATGCTCAAATACACAAATGTTAACAAATCTTCATGCTTATGAAAGCTTTAACACAAAAAAAAGATTAGAAACAAATTACCTTTATATTATAGCCCCAAAATAAAGTTACTTTTGCTTGCTACCACTCTCTCCAAGACTTGGTTGATTTCCTACTTTTTTTTCTAGACAACAAAGATGCATGGATTTCCTAACAAAAGAATATTGTAGAAAGTGTTTGAGACATACGAAGAGACTATTGGAGTAGGGAAATAGGATACTCCCACCCAACATGATTTAAACCAAAAAAGATCAACCTTGTTTTCCTTCGATGGAATAATTACTCTTTTAGTCCTTTATACTTTGATCCTGAACCAAAACTACTTTTTTTTAAAGTTAATTGGGCTCAATTCCAACTCAATTAAGCCCAAACATGGTCCAAAGACTTTAGTTACAAACTCCACGTGGTCCACATACCTCTCAGATAAACCCATAAACTCTAGCCTAAAATTTAAGGTGTTAAACTGTCCCCTCCTTGAAAGAAATTTTGTCCTCAAAATTTACTTAGATCGAATAACAACATATCCTTAGGTCAAACACTTATAGGCCACGAAGAACTTGAACTCTTATCAAGTTGATCCTTAGGGTAAAAGTTCCCGAAACAAGGCATGAAACTCATAATCTTACAAAATCAATCTATGATTTTCCAAAGAACGTTACCTATATTGAACGTTGAGCAAAAACCATTGGGAAGCGCAAAGACAACAAGTCTCATTCTGATTGTTCCAACAATGAATACTTCAAATATTTCACAAGGACAACGCTACTCCACGATTTCAACTGCCACCACTAAACCCTTTTGTTATCTAACTCGATACAATTGATACATCAACTGTTCAAAATCTATAAGTCTCTCCTACTAAACATAGATAACTCGACATAACATACATCGAGATCCTATGGATATGTGCCATTCGTGGTTTTGATGATGACAATTAAAGATATAATGAAAAATCCTGACTTTCTACACATCGATCTAAACTAGGGCTATAAATGAGACGAGACAGACCGTGAGTTATTCGATATCAACTCGATTAAAGCTTGATAAATACTCGACTTGAATGGACTCAACTCAAACTCGAGTATGACTCGAGTTCTTAATTAGCCAAAATGAGCTACTTTATACTCGACTTGAAAAGCTAGTGAGCAACTCAAAAATATAATATATTAATATTTTATTTTTTTGAAAAATAAATTATTAATAATTTTAACATTTATGTGTTGATGTTTTTTTAAAATGTAGTATAAGGTTTTCATGTATTTAAGGTTCATGTTCGAGTTTGAGACTTTAATCGAGTCAAGTTTAAGTTTTTTCTTTTTGAGCTTTTATGAGCTTCAATTCAAGGTTATGAGATTAAGTCGATCTTGAAAAGTTTTGGCTCGCAAATTTTTGAGCTTAGTCAATCTTTATTTTAGAGTTTTTGAGTAAAGTTCAGTAATTTGAGTTTGACTCGGGTCGTTTATAGCCCTAATCTCAATGTTTTCACTGCACAACTCTGGTTCCATATTAATCCATGCTACCCAATCGATTCTCATTTTCCTTGCAATTCACACACACGTAAATCACCAGATTATGCGTATAAGGGAACTAGAATTAAAAATCGATTACTTGCTTACCGAAACCAGTAACATTTAGATCTCATAGAGAGCACACATCACAGAGTGAATATTCTTTGCAATCACACTCTAACTTAAGGATTCTATGACTATACATCTTGTACCCATGATCATTTACCACAAATGTGTTATTCGATTACGACTAATGATAGGAAATTAATGCTTAAGTTCTTGGTCTATTTTAACATTAGGCACAAAAGTCCAAAATAATACACAACACTGCATACTAATAGGTTTCATTTATAGCTTGTACTCATATACCAACACAAAGACATCAAGGATAAGGCTTGAGTCACCTAGCTAAATCACTTACTGTTCAAACAATAAGGCATTATGGCGAAGTCGGAGGGTTTGTTGTGCCTCGAGACTCGTAACTCACTATCTAACCTATAGTACCCTTAGTACTTAGGGTGAGATCTAGAACTCCTATTTTGGAAACATAAACTTGACTAACTTACTCCTAGTGAGTACTTGAGGCATCTGTGCCCAGTTAGCAACTGAAGTGCCTTAACACTAGCTGAGATATACCTTATATTTCCTAGCAAATAAGTTGATCGATATACTAGCTAGAATAACTTATGTATTCTTAACACTCTTATGGAGATCTTTACCTCAAAGGTTAAACTTGGGATTATTAAATCTATATGGGATCAGTCATAAAAACCTTCAACTAATGATACAAAAATGTCATCATAGTCTTGCATCTAACTTGACACCCCCACAAGGATTCTCCCCTTGGAAACACGTAAGGGTGGAAGATTCTACAGTTAAAAATTCTTAGAGATGATCTTCAACTCAACAAAGGTCAATAAACTATTCATATACCTTTGGGCCTGCAATCCTAAGATCAAAGAAAATCTTGTGCTAATAAATTCACTTAGGTCAGCGACCGAGCCTAACCTAATCCCTTGAAGAAAATCTAAGATAACCTTGTCTATTCCACTAAGGCCCACTAACTTGGCATTTGGATCCTCGCATTAGGATCTTCTACACGAATAATTTTCCTATATATCTTGCTTAGCGCCACAAAGGAATGCACAAACTAATGTCAAATGATGCAACATAAATAATTAAAATTTCTAAAAATGAACCTGACATCTCATCTACATCATCAACATTAATTCTAGGTCTCGAGGAAAATTTTCTAACCTATATGTCAATTTTCTCCTCGAATCTCTTGTCTAAACATAGCACTGACACTTCTTTGAGACGAATCTCTACCATTCTGATCCACTGGGATCGCTTCTCTAAGTTGATTTAAGTCAATTTGAGACATCGATATCCAAACTAGGATAATCATTAACTACATGCTTAAAAGATCGACACCTGTAACACTTTGTAGATAGTTTGAAGCACATTACTCGATGCTTCTTACCACAATGCTCACACTATGAATATCTGAAAACTCTATTGGAGCTTCAAAGCTTTCCATAGATGGAGAATCTAAGAGTCTCCAATGAGACCCCACATTTGACCTCTAACTAGGTTAGAGTAACCAAGCTAACGTCACTCTACTTTGCTTGTATGAATCTCTGGCCCTCTTGGATAATGAATGAGATAGATCTATTGATATATAAGTCCTCATATCTAGGGTATCAGACCCACCCAAGAAACACATCCTCATGCCTTGCATTCTTTCCATAGACTTAGCCTATCGTGTTAACTCTGAAAATATGCTAGGCGAGTTTGCCTCCAACTGTACATGAATATAAATATAGAGCCCCTCGAGGAACCTTATACACCTCAAGGACTTGATCGCAACCACCTCTGGAGCATAACGACTCAACCAAAGAAAATCTTTCTCATACACTTACAATGATCGATCTGCCTAAACTGGCTGAGAGAGCTACATTCTCAATCCATTTATATGTGTCTCTCTAATATACATACATGTAAACTTGCTTAGGAACTGATCATATGTAGGCACCTCTGGCTGTAGATCCATCTCTACAGTCTCCCACCAATCAATAGCATCACCCTTGAGCAAAGTAGCGATGCATTCTACCTTACTCTCTAGGGTAAGGTGAAGTTGTCCTAAAGTCCTCAGAGTCTCTTTTAATAACTGATTGAACAAAATCGGATAATCATCACCTGAACCATAGAAATCAACTGTCTGATACCTCCTTAGTCTCTCTACTGGGAACTTTATCAATGTTATTCTGAGTGGTTAGTTGAACAATTAATACTCTAGGAATAGTGTCCATTATCTCCCTCAGAATGGAAGTTAAACTTCTAAAGAATGCACCTTTGTGACTCCCACGCCTAAAAAGATCCCATGACCATATGCCCTAAGCAAGAAATCATCGCTGACATTATCGGGATAAGAGGAATAACTCTCCATCAAATCCTCAAGACTACGCTCGAAACTATCAACCATCACAAAATTCTACAACACAAATTATGAAATGAAACACCATTAGGATTTCAGACTTATAAGAGTACGTTCAGTACCTAGGGGAATGTATTCATTAACACCTTAATATAATTGACCAATGGGTCCTAAGACCGACTCAACTTGACACTCTAACACCACTAAATGTAACCCATTAAACCCGAATAAGCCTAAAGTTCCATATTGGGTTGTTGAGTCAACCTTTAATTTTAAAAACTTGTTCTTTTCCATTTAAAAACATGTTAATGGTATCAAAATAGACATCTTAAAATAGTTATAAATACTTCTATGAACCGGAACTTCGTGACACATAGCTTAAATCAAAACAATACATCTTGAAGTTTACAACTCATTGCATAAGTAAGGTTTTATGAATACACATGCATAACCGAGGGCCTAAAGGTCATACAACGTTGATAATATTCCAATAGGGTAACTAAGGTAGCTTATCTACACACTAGTATAACTTAACACACTAAATGAGGTCACCCCTCACTAGTTGTTATCTTGTTTGTTCTTTCATCTAGAATGTTCCACAAGAGATTATTAGTTTGTTATTTCTGTTAGTTTAATAAGCTTGTCTATATTGGTCATCTGTTACTTAAAGAAGTTTAGTTATTTATGTCTCTAACAAGGTTTCTATGTATTTTATGAATTTACAACATTTGTTGTTTCTATTATTCACTGGGTGTATTAATTGCTAGCCTGATACCTGACTCAGTTTCATTATTGAGTAGTGACACTCTCATAGTATATGATTCCTCTATTTCATAATCTGATTATCTTATCGTCCTCTTGTCGGTACACCTTCCACCATGATCATTTGTTTTCAATTACTTGTTACATGCTCGACTGAAGGTACTTGGAAGTATTACCCCTAATATGGTTACTTTGTTCATAACCCACTTCTTAGTATGTTTCTAAGTACCCTTTGCCATTTAAGTCGCTCATAAACTATGTTCCACCATTACGGGTCATCCTTAACTCTTGCGAACTTGAAAAAAGTCGAATCTAACCATTCAAGGTGAGTAGTATCGATACTCTACTTGCAGTATCAATACCCCCTAATCAAGTATCGATCCCCTTGATTATCGATATAAAAATGCTTCTATTTTGCCAAAATTCCTCTAGTATCGATACTGACACCCTCAATATCGATTCTAGAGCTATAGTATAAATATTTTTCCTTAGAGTATTGATACTCCCCTTATAAAATGCTTAAAGTAATCCATTCCATTGAGTTTTTATAATGTTTTTCTAGTAACGACACTTAAACCAATAAAATCCAAAAATTGGGTCGAGAACACCTCACAATCATCTTTAGTTGGCTCATTTGCTTGTCCATTTCTTGTAGGTGGGCTTCGGTACGAATCTGGAATTTTTCCAGGGAAAGTGCTAACCTCTCAACAATTGACTATAGTGATGACTTCTACGGCTATTGTGGTGGTGGAGGTAGTCTCGCTTGATAACCTTGATTCGGTCTAGAGTTTTGAGCATAACTGAAGTTCGGATGATGCTTCCATTCTGGGTTGTATGTATTACGGTAGGGATTGTAAGCTCTTTGGGGAGGTCTCGAAAAGTTTCCGACTGCATTGACTTGAGCTGATGTGTCATCTTGGATCAGTGGACAATCTTCTGTTGGATGATAAGGTAATGCACATATTCCACACGATCTGTTTGATCCTGTCTTTCATGCAACAAGAGAGTTTATGACTTCAGTTAACTTATCTATTTTATTTTCTAAGAAAGATAAACTTATCTCATGAACCCTTCAAGGAGGTTCATTATTGGCACGGAACTATTGGGAATTTGCGGCCATCGTGGAAATTAAGTCCCTAGCCTCAGTAGGAGTCATGTTTACCAAGGCTCCACCGTTGGCAGCATGGATCATCTTTATTTCCAGGGGATTTAATCATTCATAGAAGTATTAAAGGAGTGTTTTTTAAATTAACCCATGTTGTGGGCAACTAGAACATAATTTCTTAAACTGCTCCCAGTAGTCGTAAAGTGACTCTCCATCAAGTTGCTTGATTTCAAGTATTCTCCTTCGTAGTTCACTTACTTTCGCCACAGGAAAAAACCTGTCATGAAAAAGATGAGTCATTTCAGCCCATGCAGTAATGGAATTAGGGGGAAGATAAAATAACCACTCTTTAGCGGCTAAGGAAAAAGGAAAAGCTATAAGTTTGATTTGGTCATCAGTTACTCCATGTGGTCTCATGTTGGAGCAGACCATGTGAAATTCCTTGAGATGTTTGCCTAGATTTTTGTTTGGCAATCCACAGAATGTAGGGAGGAGATGAATAAGGCCAGTTTTCAACTGGTATGGAGTTTCGCCTTGGGAAAAATCAATGCACAAAGGCCCTTGTTCAGTAGGTGTCGCGGCTAACTCCTAGAGAGTATGATCGACCATCAAAATTGTATTAACAGATTCACCTGAATTTGATTCTTCTTATGGATTTGATTGTTGTCTCCTTCTTTTATGAAGTGTCTCTGCATGGAGTCTCCTAGCTCTAGCTTCGATCTATGGGTCGTACTCCACTAATGCGCCTGGATTAGTCCTGGTTATAAATCCTTCAGGTTTGACAACTGCGCAAATTTGACAACTGTCTTTTCGATGTCAAATAAAAATACTTCTTCTAAATTAATAAATAAAGGAAATACGTAGTATGGAGAAGTAAGGGTTGATTCCACAGGGACTTAGAAAATTATAAATTTCTATTTGAATGATTTCACCAGGAGATAAGTAGTAAAAATGAGGGGTTTGGTAAAAATATATTAAATAGTAAAAAGTGCTTTAAAATAAAATTAAAGAAAAGATTTGGAGTTGAAAATGGTTATAGTAAAAATAGCCTAAAGCTTCGCTTTGACTCAATTTCCTTTAGATTATCGAATAAGATTTTCCATTCGGGATTTTCGTTGGTTACTTTGTCTACAAGGGCAATCCTCATGACTCTATTTTGTATACCGAATACCCAAGGCAATCTATAATTCCAGCTACATAAATTGATCTAATCAACATCAATTGTCATAGATCAATTATCGTTTAAGTTCATGGTGACCAACTCGGATTGTTGCTTCTATAACCGTAAATTCCGATCTCAATTCCCTCTTGGTGAAGCTATCTCGCCAAGTGTGTTTTCTATAAGACCAATCTTCCTCCAACACGTTTAATCACAACAACAATCTAGACCAAAGTCTATCTTTGATTTCGAAAACTATTTTGATTTTGAAAAATAAGCGCATAGATTTAGTGAGATATTCCGAAGATATTAAGGGCCTATTTCAATTCTCCCGTTAAAATTGAGTCATCGCTTCAGCTCTCAAATTATGAAAAATTTATCTAAGCATGACAAAAGTCATACTTAGCACATTTAAAAACAAAGCTTTAAAATAAAAAGAAAAATCGAAAAACTTGAAAAGTAAAATAAAAGAGAAAACTTTAATAAAACTAGAAAGAAAAAGAGAATTGTAAACTAAGTTGTGAGTTTAGGCTTACCCCAAAAGGGTATTTATAGACTCTCAAAGCCTAAGGATAAATAAAGAAAATAAAATAAAAATAATCCTAAAGATAATTGTTTTTTTTCAAAATTCAAACTTTAAACTAGTCTCCTAATGCAACTCTGCTCGTCCATCATCCATAATGCGTGCTAAGGAGATCTTCTAGAAACCGCTGCTGAATGGGCCTTCTAGAAACTGCCACGTCAGATCGCGTCGTGCCCAGAGTCGTGCCCATGTATCCAGTTGTGACCAAATAATAAAAAAAATAGAATGCACCTGTTTTGTCACTAATTCTAGAAAGTAAGGACATGCACGAAAATAGGCACAACGCAACCAAATCAGCAGTAATAAATCCACAAAATCAAAGAAATAACGAGCAAACATTGACGATTCTGAACACTTATCATCCCCAAAGTGTTTTTCAAATCCGACTAGTCTTCATTAATGGACAAAGGGGTTATGATACAAGAGGTTAAAAATACAGAGGTACGACAATGGTTTAAGAAGACCTGGAAATAGAAATCAAAAAGTCTGCAAAATGACTACAAGTCAAGATTTAGTTGGTTACACTATGATTGAGTAGAATGAAATTCAGGAGTTAGGAAGTATGTGGGGTAAGCAGAAGCATTAGAGGAAACAAAAATTCTCATTATGTTCTCTATGTACGTCTGGATAAGGCTATAATCCAATAACTAGTACAATTTTGAAATATATAGTAATTGAAGACATGACATCCACTATCAAGGAAATGACAAGTTTAGTACAATTGAAGATATAGCATCGACAATTGAAGGAAAGTGTAATAAATTCATGTTGCATGATTTTATGCCATTTTGATAGGTATTTTTTACTAGTATGGTGATTATAAGGTAGTATGTATTCAAAATTTTCTTAAGCAATTGACAATGCGCATACACCATGCTGACGCAGTTTCTCAAATCCAGGACCTCAAATAAGAACAACATTCTCTTTTATCATTAAAACCACTTGAAATGTTCACCATTTTGATATGTTAAGTTGCATGAAATATAGATAGTATGATATATGTATGGATAAGATTATTGTTATGGTTATTGAGATTAAAAGATATTATAAGTTATATATAAAATGTTTCGTGTTATTTGAAATATGATGAAAGTCAAGTGAGGATCATAAGTGTCTCATGTAAAATAGATTCATTGTTATGAAACAATGTTCTTATTTGTATGTTGGTGATCAAGTTGATATGATCATATAGATATAACACCATAATCCAGTCCGACCCAGAGATCAATGGATTCCAATGTCATACTAGACCGCCGAAATGGCTATTCCAAAAATTTTCTTTTTAAATTGACTGAAAAACATCATATAAAATTCATCCAAGGTAAAAATGAAATAGAAATGTAATACTTAAAGTTTACAAAATATGGAGGAGTTCCCAAATCATCCAAAATAAATACACCGAGTTTAAATTTAAATAGATTTACGACTAAATAAAAAAGGAGTCTACAATAATACACACCCTCTAATATAAATCAAGATTACTCTATAGCCTCGATTGATCTGGAATATTTCAAACGCTGATCTTAGGAGCTCAGCACCACACTAATAAGTATATTGTACTACATGCATTCACTATATGAGAATGCTAGTGGCATAGGTAAGAAGACATAAGGGTGATGACATAAAATGCTGAGGTATGCATCATGGTACGACTGAGAATTCTACATCTCAGAGAACACACCCTTTAGCTTACCTAAGATACCCTTGGGTATCCAGGGTAAGATCCGAAACTACATCAGAAATGTACACCCGACCAACTTACTTTATCGAGTCGTAGGACATCTATGCCTAATTGGCAACTGAAGTGTCTAGGCACTAACTATGATATATCTGAATTGTACGATCATTATATGCAAAAGTAACTTGAGTGTCCTGATTAATTCCTGAGCATCAAACAAGGCTAGTTTAAAGTCATCCTAGCTGTTATCATTTATAATTGTTATGAGTTCATTATTGTTCTCACCTGTAGTTTTGTTTCATGGTGTTCTAGTATTGTTGAGCCCCTCAAAACTATACCTTTAAACCTTTGTGTTTCTGTTGTGTGTGTGATTGTACTACTTTGGATACACAAATTGTGGAAGTATACACATCGAACAAGTAATACAGTGAAGAGTGAGTATCATCTCCACAGGGATTAGAGCAATTTCGAGTAAAGTTTATATATTTTAAACTATAAACAATGAAGTATAAAATGGTATGAACAATTGGATTTGAATGATGTGGAAAAAATATTGTAGAGTGTGAAATGCTATAACAAAAAGGTAAAGTAGAGGAAATGCTTTGGCAACATTGTGTTAAGAACTAGGGTATGAGAAACGATAATCTGACAACCTCTCACAAACAAGCTAAAATAATGATAAACGACTAAGTTTTCTAAGGAATCATATGCCTTGTCTTCTCATATGGTTCAAATCTTCCATGAGTATATTGGTACATAGAGTTTACTAAATTGTTTCTAGCCTATCTCTAGTAAGAAATCTGATAATAAAAATGCAGCAACAATACATCTCAGTGTAAACAATAGCAAGATTCTATCGAATAAGTCCTACTCCTTTTAGTTGATAAATGTTATCCTTATCTTTAAGGTGAGTTAGGGTTTTATTTCCCACCTCAACACCATTGTTCACGCCGATCTAAGCTTAAATCATCGATAAGGATTATTTATCGAAAGCACTTACAAATTTAAGCAATAAAATAATAAACAAAAAAGTATTTAGGATGGAAAACAATAAACCATTCATTCAAACAAAAGAATATTCATCCATAGTAAACTCACACCAAATAAGTCAGTTCATGGTTGGTCTAGAATCAAACATCTTTAACATTTGTTTCATTACAAATCCATTAGCAAATAAGAATGTAAAGCAACTAAAATATAAATGAAACTCCCAAGTGTAAGCTACAACGAGCCTTGAATCGTCTTAGCAAGATAGCTTCTCTCAAAGGCCTAGCTTTACTATGGAAGACACCACGAAAGAAGGAAAAAAATGAAGAAAAATGGTGTTTTTGTAGCATAAACCTCTTCCTCTCTTTCTTGTCTCATACTTTCCAAAAGCTTTCTAAAATTGAGGTATCATTATCTATTTATACTTACGGCTCCTAGGGTTTTATACCTACATTTCTTTTATACCCTAAGGGGTTATTCCTTTTACATGTGTGGGTTGGACATTTGGTAGAAGGAATTCACGTGTGTCAGGTGGCAAAAGGGATTCATGTGAATAACATCAAATAAATATGTTTATCTTTTTTCTTTTTCTGTTCCCATGAATGTCATCCATTATGTTGTAGTTTTTCTCTGATTTTTCTTCAGCCCTATTTATTTTCGTTTTAAGCAGAACCAATTTCGTGAATAAAATGTTGTAGCAAAATAACGCCACCAAATGCAACTACAAAAGTCTAAATGCAATTGTATACCATGAAATGGGCTTTTAAATAACCAACAACAAAAGTAAAAAGGCATGAAATATAACCTTTTTATAAGGTTATCACATCCTCAAACTTAAGCTATTGCTTATCCTCAAATAATGAATAGTGGTCAACATAAGAAATGCTATAGAAAAGTTCAGTCCAAAACATTTGTACGACATAAAATTTAGCCCTTAAAATAATTGACTTCAACATGCTAGACACATCAAGATTTTTAGAACTTTTCCTTAGGACAAGGTTCTTTCTATGAGTATGCGTAATTGTATATTATCTATGCTTAACAAAGTTAGAAATTTTTTAAGTATGTTCTCTAGTCTACCCTAGTATTGGTTTAAGTTTTAAGCACACAATTACTCGTATTTATTTAATTTTTATTTTCTCTTTTATTTTACACTACTACGAGGGGAGTCAAACTATCACAACTACTTTCTTAGAATTGAAAATAAAGTGGAACAAACACCCCACTCCCTAGCCTATTAAGCAGAGTCATCCCATGACTACTTTAGTTCATTAATTTGCCAATGTTGCCATTTATTAAAACATTTTTCCATGTAATGCTATAGCAAAGAGGAGTGTCCCTCTACAGTTATGTCGAAGCATTTATTTGTAATTCAACACATTCAATCAACACAGTGGAGTTTAATTTAAGCTTTAATGCTATCATTTATCATTTACGTTCATTAACATCAATTCTTACTAAAGCATGCAAGAGTTCTTGCATAAAAAGTTTCTAAAGTCCTTAATATTAGAGTATGCTCAAAGACCAATCATATGATGATAGTAATAATACTTTTATTTACCGATTTTATTGAATAAAGGCATTGCCACTATTATTTTCATAAACTGAAAGATAATAAAGTCCATATAATGACATAATTGTTATTATTAAAAGATCCCTAGTCAAGTATTATTATGGGCATGGACAATAATAATACGCTTAAGATTAACATGTTATTGATTGATGACAATGAGTTGTCATTGACATAGAGATGTCAGAATTGATATATGATTATATTGTTAGAGAACAATGTATTGGATTGACCGACCATGAGCATATGTCTTGGATTATTATATGACAATCATAACATTGCTCATGGTGATGACTATATGTATGATCCTCAGACTTGAGATCAATACTATCCCAACATATATTGTTGTATGTTTTGATGCAGCTAAACAAGCTACGTAACTGGTTGGTCTATAAAGATTGTTATTGAATATATCTCAATATATGTAGTGGGTGTGTATGATTAAGATATGATTTGTCCTTCCTACATAATAGGAAATATATCAGAGGCCACTTGATTGAGTAAGACTAGAAAGGCATGGCCATGCTCGAATAAGTTGATATGAGATATCATAAACTATTCGTTAATTAAAGTATACTCTAGATATCAAGAAACAATAGATGGGCTATACAAGTGTTACTATTCCAAGACTTGTGCCTATTCTAGATATAAAGGACATAAGGATGTAATACATAAAAGAGTAAACACCAAGATGATACGTCGAATCATATTTTCTTGTAACTTAGTTGACAATGATATATTGCTAGATGTCACTCATTGTATGTAATGTTATAATTGTTCTAATAATTACTGCTAACGTTACAAGAACCTACAAGGTCACACCCTAGGATTTAAACGAGCAAAGATATACAATTTGTTGTACGTTACTAAAATATATATCTAGAGTTAATTAAATATATGTTTTAATAATCCCAAATATTTAATTTCAATTAATTATTTAAATATAGATTTAATTAAGTTGTACTAATAAAATCCCCAATATGATTAGGGTAACTTGGATATAAGAGGATTATTAAATTCCAATTAATTAAATATAGATTTAATTAATTTGAAATTATGAAATCCTAATATGATTAGGGTAACTTGGCTATAAAAGGGTGTGTTAGGTCTAGCAACCATTTTTGCAACACACACACAAACCCTTCAGCCGTTTTCTCTCAAAATAGTTTTGGGGAAAACAAATATTGCTCTCAATCGGGTGAACTGGGTAGTGGCCGAGACATGATTTCGTGGAGGCTTTCGATTCGAATCGATCTACACCACTGTATTCACTGTTGTTCTTGCTATTTTTCAAGGAACCCACTGTAAGTATTCGCATCTCTTCATCCCGATTTCGGTTTTTCGTACTTGGATCGCTGGTGAGACTTTCAAGTTTTGTTTCCACTGCACCATGGGGTGTGCCGACGGTCTCAATAGTGGCATCAGAGCCACTTGTATGATCTGATTTTAGGTTAAATTTTTGGTTGATGCGATATGTATGAGACGCATGTTCTAGTTTTATCGATTTCGATAAATATGTTTATATCATTATTCGAATCGATACCCGCAACGATTAATATGTTAATTTGTTAATATGTTTTTCAATCGATTTGTTGCTGGATGATCTATGGGAGTGCAATAGCAGATCACGTTTAGCAGTAGAACAATGGTTGTTCCGATGCAGAAAACCTTCGGGATTGAAAATCCCAAAAGCACGATTCTATTGATAATTGTTATCAAATCGTGAAGTTTTTTATGAAAACAGATGTACTGTTTTTTTAACAAAGTGAAGGCCCATATTAATATATTTTTAACAAAGGCGTAACAACGTGTATATATATATGATATGTTTGTTTTGCACGGTGTTTGATATGCATGGTTATAGCCCTTGTTCAATTCATAATGGTTTATTTTGAAATACGGTCTGTGAGCCGTGCCTTTCTATATCTCTGTTGTATTTCTCTTCTCATCTTACTCCCTCGTATGTAAAACGAGTTTCTTTTAAAATTGTAAACTTATTAAGATTCACAGGGAGCAGAAGAATGGCGAGAAGATACCTAGAGAGCAGTCTTAGGCTTTAGGGTTCTTGGTTCTCCCATTAGATTGGGATGGGCCACATTAGTCATTGTTTTGGGCTATAACCATTGCATCTTATTTATTGTTATATTTGTTATGTAATCAATGCATCAAATGATAAAATAAGAATAAATATTGACGAGATCAATAAGGGCCTATTTTTAAAAGGAATATTGATGAGATAATTACACAATTCCTTCTTTATAATCTAAGTTAACTTAACCGTCCGATATTTACCCTCGTTAAGGCTTTGATCGATATTCTGTGGGCTTTTCCAAAGCATTGGCACATAAATCTATCCTGGTTAAATGCGAAGAATAAGCAAGTGATATTCACTGGTTGAAATATTGTTAATAACATAGATAGGTTATTCTAATAGGATTAGAAACCTAGAGGTTAAATATTTGGATAAGTCATGAGATGACTTGAACAAAAGTTGTTCACCAAAATGAGGAGTTACATAAGATGTAACTAGTAAAGTGTTAGTTACCTAAATAATCAATATCCTAAAAGAAAAGCCAAAGTTGATTTAGGAAATTGATGTATTATGGATCCTCACCCACTAGAAAATTTTTCTTTTAATTGTTTTGAAATTAAAATAGAGAGGGTTTTTAATTTTGAATAAAATAGTGGGAGTAATTTGTAAATAAAGTCCTATTTATAAATTTTAATTCGGTAAATTCACATACTTTAATATTTCCATTGTTGTATATTTAATGGCAAACGACACTTTATCATTGTGATCACTCCTTGAGAATGATAAACTTAATTGCATAAACTTCCTTGACTGGTTTCGTAATTTGAGAATTATTCTCAAACAGGAAAGGAAGGAATATGTCATTGAGGAACGTGTTCCTGATGAACCGACAGCTAATGCTTCAAAAGCTGACGAAGACAAATTCAAGAAACATATGGATGATATGTTAGATGTTGGATGTCTAATGCTTGCCACCATGACTCCTGAGCTTCAGAAGCAACATGAGGACATGGTTGCATATGAGATTATTCAAAATCTCAAAGAAATATATGAAGGGCAAGCACATCAAGAGAGATATGAGACCTCTAATGCTCTGTTTCAATGCAAAATGGTAGAGGGAATTCCTGTAGGAGCTCATGTCATCAAGATGATGGGCTACATCCAAACTTTGGAAAAGTTGGGATTTCCTCTTAAAGATGAATTGGCTACCGATGTTATCCTGCAATCGTTGCCAGATAGTTTTAGCCAATTTGTCCTTAATTTCAACATGATTGAAATTAACAAGACTTTGCCACAGTTACATGGCATGTTACGAACTACTGAAAGTAACATGAAAAAGGTTGGACCTAAGCCCATTCTAATGGTCCACAAGGACAAAGGAAAGGGAAAGAAAATGGTAGTGGCAAAGTCTAAGGGTAATGGTAAGACCAAGCCAAAAGGGAAAATGCATTGAAACCCAAAAGGGGAGTTAGTAAAAAAGGAAAATTTTTTCATTACGATAAGACCAGACACCGGAAGATAAACTGCCATGTTTACCTTGAAGAGGTCAAGAAGGCAAAAGCAAACGGAATGTTTGTTTTATGTATTTATGTTATTGATGTTAATTTGTCAACATCTACTTATTGGGTATTAGATACCGGTTATGATTCTCAAATTTGTACTTCTGTATAGGGACTACAAAAGAGAAGGAATCTGGCTAAAGGAGATGTGGACCTACGAGTGGGAAATGGAGCAAGAGTTGTTGCATTATCTATAGGGACATATGTTTTATCATTGCCTAGTGGACTTGATTTAAATTTAGAGGATTGTTATTATGTGTCTAGTTTGACTAAGAACATTATTTATATTTATTGTTTGGACAAGATTGGCTTTGAGATTATTATTAAGAATAATTGTTGTTCTTTTTATCTCGATAGTGTTTTTTTATGGTTCGGCACAATTGGTTAATGGTCTCTATATTTTGGATCAAGATAAAACCATTTATAACATAAATACTAAGAGATCAAAAACAAATGACTCGAATTAAACTTATCTTTGGCATTGTCGTTTAGGCAATATAAGTGAGAAACGCATATCAAAACTCCATAAAGATGGATTCTTAGATTCATTTGTTTTCAAACAATATGATGTATGCAAATTTTTCTTGTTGGGAAAAATGAGTAAAGCTCCTTTTAATAAAAAAGGTGAGCGAGAAAATGATTTATTGGGGTTAATACATAGTGATGTATATGGACCAATGAATACACAAGCCAGAGGTAGATTCCATTACTTCATTGCTTTTACCGATGACTTCAGTCGGTATGAGTATATTTATCTTATACGCCATAAATCTGAAGCCCTTGAAAAGTTTAAGGAATTTAAAAATGAAGTACAAAATCAACTAGGACAGAATATTAAGGCACTTCAATCAGATCGAGGTGGAGAATACTTAAGCATAGAGTTTGATGAACTCCTAGAAGATTGTGGGATTGTCTCACAGCTTATACCACCTGGTACACCACAGTGGAATGCAGTTTCGGAAAGAAGTAATCGAACAATGTTAGACATGGTTCGATCGATGATGAGTTAGAGTGATCTTTCGACTTCTTTTTGGGGACATGCACTTGAAACAGCCGCTTTCACACTAAATCGTGTTCCATCTAAATCAGTTCAAAAGACACCATACGAGAAATTGACTGAGAAACGTCGTAATATGTCTTTTATGAATATTTGTGGTTGTAAAGCTTATATAAAACATCAGATGTCTACAAAGCTCGAACCTAAATCTCATAAGTGTATATTTGTTTGATATCCTAAATAAACTAAGGGATACTATTTCTTCAACCTTAACGACAACAAAGTGTTTGTTGCTCGAACAGGAGTTTTTCTCAAAAGAGAATTTCTCTCAAAGAAAGCGAATGGTAGAAATATTGAACTTGGAGAAGTTCAAGAGCAACAAATAAATGAACCTGAAGATGAGCATGTTTCACAAGTTGTTGAGGAGCATTCAACAGATTTAGAAACACAATCACTGCGTAGATCCATAAGAGAACATCGTGCACCTAAGAGATTTGGATTTGTCGTTACGACACATGGAGATGTTCTTCTTATGGATCAAGATGAGCCCAGGACTTATCAAGAGGCAGTGTCTAGCCCAGAATCTGAGAAATGGCTTGAAGCCATGAGATCTGAGATGGATTCCATGTCAGTAAACCAAGTATGGACTTTTGTTGAACCACTTGAAGGGGTCAAACCTATAGGGTGTAAATGGGTTTTTAAGAAGAAAACCGACATAGATGGTAATGTACAAACATACAAGGGGTGATTAGTCCCTAAAGGTTTTCGACAAGTTCATAGTGTAGACTATGACGAAACATTCTCCCCTGTAGCTATGTTTAAGTCCATCCAGATCCTGCTCACAATAGTTGCATTCCATGATTATGAAATCTGGCAAATGGATGTCAAAACCGCCTTCCTTAATGGAAAACTTGAAGAGGATGTGTATATGACACAACCAATAGGTTTTGTCTTTCTAGAAAATACTTGAAAGGTTTGTAAGCTACAGAGGTCTATTTATGGACTAAAGCAAGCTTCTCGAAGCTGGAATCTTCGTTTCAATGATGCAATCAAAGAGTTTGGTTTTATTAGAAATGAATATGAGCCTTGTGTTTATAAGAAGGTTAGTGGGAGCATTGTTTCTTTCCTAATCTTATATGTAGACGACATAATCATCATAGGAAATGATATACCTACTGTACAGTCTGTTAAGACTTGTTTAAGTAGTTGTTTTTCTATGAAAAATTTGGGTGAGGCAGCGTATATCTTAGGGGTTAAGATCTATAGAGATAGATCAAGATGACTTCTAGGTCTGAGTCAAAGTACATATATAGACAAAGTGCTGAAAAGGTTCAGTATGGAAGAATCCAAGAAATGATTTTTGCCTATGAGACATGGCATTTCTCTTTCTAAGGAAATGTGTCCTTCAACTCCACTAGAAAGAGAATGGATGAATAATATTCCATATGCTTCGGCTATTGGTTCTATAATGTATTCCATGATATGTACTCAACCAGATGTATCGTATGCTCTAAGCATGACGAGTCGGTATCAAGCAAACCCTGGTGAAAATCACTTGGTTACGGTTAAAAATATCCTTAAGTACTTACGAAGAACTAAGGATAAATTTCTTGTCTATGGAGGGGACGGAGAGCTTAGTATAAAAGGTTATACTGATGCCAGCTTCCAAACTGACAAGGATGACTCACAATCGCAATCGAGTTTTGTGTTTTGTCTTAATGGAGGTGATGTGAGCTGGAAAAGTTTGAAGCAAGACATAGTAGTTGATTCTACAACAGAGGCTAAATACATTGCAGCCAGTGAAGCAGCAAAAGAGGCTGTTTGGATCAAGAAGTTCATATCAGAATTAGGGGTTGCTACCAGCATATCAGATGCTGTAGAACTCCGTTGTGACAATAATGGAGCTATTGCACAAGCAAAGGAACCAAGATCTCATCAAGGATCCAAACATATTCTTAGGTGCTTTCATCTCATTCGAGAGATCATTGATCGAGGATATGTGGAAATATCTAGAGTACACACAGAAGACAACATTGTTGATCCCTTGACAAAGCCTCTTACACAGCAGAGGCATGATCATCATACTGAGTCACTCGGTATTAGATATGTGAGTGATTGGTCTTAGTGCTAGTGGGAGATTGTTAGAGTATGCTCAAAGACCAATCATATGATGATTGTAATAATACTTTTATTTACTAATTTTATTGAATAAAGGCATTGCCGCTATTATTTTCTTTTATATATCCGTGTTTAACATAAACTGGAAGATAATAAAGTCCATATAATGACATAATTGTTATTATTAAAAGAACCCTAGTCAAGTATTATTATGGGCATGGACAATAATAATACGCTTAAGACTAACATGTTATTGATTGATGACAATGAGTTGTCATTGACATAGAGATGTCAGAATTGATATATGATTATATTGTTAGAGAACAATGTATTGGATTGACCGACCATGAGCATATGTCTTGGATTATTATGTGACTGTCATAACATTGCTCATGGTTATTACTATATGTATGATCCTCAGACTTGAGATCAATACTATCCCAAAATATATTGTTGTATGTTTTGATGCAGCTAAACAAGCTCTGTAACTGGATGCTCTATAAAGACTGTTATTGAATATATCTCAATATATGTAGTGGGTGTATATGATTAAGATAGGATTTGTCCTTCCTACATAATAGGAAATATATCAGAGGCCACTTGATTGAATAAGACTAGAAACGCATGATCTTGCTCGAATAAGTTGATATGAGATCATAAACTATTCGTTAATTAAAGTCTACTCTAGATATCAAGAAACAATAGATGGGCAATACAAGTGTGACTATTCCAAGACTTGTGCCTATTCTAGATATAAAGGACATAAGGATGTAATACATAAAAGAGTAATCACCAAGATGATACGTCGAATCATATTTTCTTGTAACTTAGGTGACAATGATATATTGCTAGATGTCACTCATTGTATGTAATATTAGAATTGTTCTAATAATTACAACATTACAAGAACCTACAAGGTCACACCCTAGGATTGAAACGAGAAAAGATGTACAATTTGTTGTACGTTACTAAAATATATATCTAGAGTTAATTAAATATATGTTTTAATAATCCTGAATATTTAATTTCAATTAATTAATTAAATATAGATTTAATTAATTTGAAATAATAAAATCCCCAATATGATTAGGGTAACTTGGATATAAGAGGATTATTAAATTCCAATTAATTAAATATAGATTTAATTAATTTGAAATAATAAAACCCTAATATGATTAGGGTAACTTGGCTATAAAAGGGTATGTTAGGTCTAGTAGCCATTTTTGCAACACACACACACAAACCCTTCAGCCGTTTTCTCTTAAAATAGTTTCGGGGAAAACAAATATTGCTCTCAATTAGGTGAACTGAGTAGAGGCCGAGATGTTTTTATGGAGGCTTTCGATTCGAATCGATCTACACCACCGTATTCACTACTGTTATTGTTGTTTTTCAAGGAACCCAGTGTAAGTATTCGCATCTCTTTTTCCGATTTCATTTTTTCGTACTTGGATCGCTGGTGAGACCGTCGAGTTTTGTTTTCACTGTGCCATGGGGTGCACCGACGGTCCCAACACTTAAGCATAGAGAACATGCAATTATGTAAGAGTTCCATTACAAGGAATCATGTCCTAAATTCAATTCAACATATCTCAATAGTCATGTACATTCAATCATAGCCATAAAATAAATTTAATCATCATTGGGCATTATCAATTTATTTCACAAAACTATCTTAAAACCTAACAACTACTTTAGTAAAAATATGTTGATAACTATAAATGCAAATGCCTAACTATGAACACTACTGTTAGAGTATGCCCAAACACCAACCATATGATTGTTGTATGGACATATTTTATTTACCGAGTTTATTAAATAATGACATTACCACTATTTTGTTTAGTTATATATTTGTGTCTAACATAAACTTAAAGATAATAAAGTTCAGATGATCATATGAATATTATTAAATATCCTTAGTCGAATATTATTATGGGTATGGACAATAATAATATGTTTAAGACTAACATGTTATTTATTGATGATAATGAATTGTTATTGACATAAAGATGTCATAATCGATGCATGAATATGTTGTTAGACAACGATATATTGGATTGACCCACTATGAGTGTATGTCTTGGATTATTATGTGATGGTTACATTATTGCTCATGGTGATTACTATATGTATGATCCTTAAACTTGAGATCATTACTATTTCAACATATATTGTTGTATGTTTTGATATAGTTAAACATTCCCCGAAACTGATTGAACTATAAAGACTGATATTGAACATACCTCGATATATATAGTGGGATGTGAATGATTAAGATAAGATTTTTCATTCTTACATAATAGGAAATATATCACTGGCCACTTGATTGAGTGAGACTGGAAATGCATGACCATGCTCGAATAAGTTGATATAAGAGATCACAAATTATTCGTTAATTATAATATACTTTAGATATCAAGAAATAATAGATTAGTTATACAAGTGTGACTACTCCAAGACTTGTGCCTATTATAGATATAAAGGATAAAAATATGTAATACATAAAAGAGTCAGTCATGAAGATGATATGTCAAAACATGATTTCTTGTAACTTAGGTAATAATGATATATTGTTAGATGTCACTCATTGTTTTTAATAATTAGAATGGTTATAATAATTAACAATAACCTACATGGACACACCATAAGGTTTAAATGATTAAATATTAAATTGTACAATGCAATTACAGTTAATATATGTATATTTCATATACCCATAATTTGATTATCTCGAATAAGATAAGTGGACATTAAAATAATGTAATTCTGATTACAAATCTTTTAATATTTAATTTAGAATAGTTAAAAAAGGTTAAATTTTTGAATAATTAAAATAAGATATTAATTGATTTGGAATATAAAAACCCTAAAGGTTAGGTAACTCGTATATATAAAAATAAGTGAGGGTCTACCAACAGTTCTTCTTGATCTTTTAACAGATTTTCTCAAAACAATTTTTTTATAAAAAGTAAAAAAATATATTTGCACTCAATCGGGGTGAACCAAGTAGAGGTTGAGACATTTTCATGGAGGCTTATGATTCAAATCATTCATGATCACTATTATCGTTGCTACAATCTTAATATTTTTCAAGGAACCCAAAGTAAGTAATCGTATCCCTTTCCTCCTATTTTTATTTTATCATACATGGATCGCTATTGAGATGATCGAGTTTTGTTTTCACTGTACCATGGGGTGCATCGATGGTTCCAACAACCACCTCCCTCAAACTAGAAGGATACAATGTCCTCAATGCATGATAACTAAATTAAACTAAACTGCATGAAATACAAAATGAGAATGGAAATGGAGGTACCTCACTGTGGTGGTGGTGGGGTTATTTTGCTCCCCGTGTGTCTGGTGTGTTTGTTCCTTGTTCTAGGGCTAGGTTGGTCTTGTTCTTGAGCAGTGACTGGTGGCATATTAGCTTTGGATGCCTCAGTAAGAGGAGTCTAAGCACAACCTACAGACCTTTTCAAGCGGCTCCTGGTAATTAGTTTCTTGGTGCTCTGCGACATTTCTGGTGATAGAGGGATCTCATTAGTTGGCATATCTAATTCATTCTCAACATCTTTTGAACTCTCTTTCTCACCCCAATGCTCTTGGCTCTACTATACTCCCGCTGGTGTTTTTTTGTTATATATCACCGAGGAAGGGTAGGTAGCGATGGGCTCAGTTGGAATGGGCAACATGGTGGTCATCTCCTCATCTTGAGTTGTCTCGTTACATATGGAACATTTAGAGTATGATGCAACATTCTTTGTTGTTGCAAGTAAGGATTTAGGAAAAGGAGGAAAATCAGCTGATGCCAGTAAGAGCATCTCCTCAAAGTGAGAGGATAAGATCTCGTCTCTTTGCTTCACATAAGTGAAGAAATTCAATAAATTACTCCTCAAGTCTTCCAATTGCTCTTTGGTTTGTCTGGAAGACTCCACAATAGTAGCCAATTGTTGCATCAATTTTTTTCAGGCAATGCTCGAGTATTTCCTTTGAGGCATCCTCATTCAAGCCCAAAAACAAAGGAATCTTGTCTTTTGTGAGGCCACTTTTCCTAAGGATAATCTCATCGAATAATTCCTCGAATTCCGCTTCAGGCAAGCATAGACTTCATTCACAATAATTTTCCCGATGTCTATTGATCAACCAAAATGATAGAGTGGACCAATAAAATTCGTTGTAGTCAGACAGTCGTGTGGTGAGTTGTAAGCCTCAATATTGTTTTCAATAAGTGGTTCCATAATATTTGCTTTGGTTTAGGGCACCTTTGCTCCATAGTCAGCTTGCTTGGAGTGGCTCTACTCCATTTGTTGACTTGGAAAAATAAGTCCTAGAGGACTCATTCGTAGGCTTCCTCATCTGCATGTTAAACAAAGGAGGAGTGTTGATCCGCCACGTTTTTCAACTTGAAAAATTGATTAATGGCTGATAGGGTGAATGAATCTTCTCTCATCTCACGAAAATAGAGTGTTGAGGAGGGTTAGTGAGATGAGCGTAAAACTCTTTCACCTACATCATAACTACTTTATCAAGGTGTTGTAAAAATATCTTCCATTTATGTGCGTTCACAACCTCCATCACTTCAGAGATCAAATCTTTGTCCATACCAGTGGGGAAGACAAGCCCTTGGTCGAGATAAACCCTACAGTCTTTGACACTTTGAAATCTCTTCTTGTCTACCTCATTTTTGAACTTGTTTATATGGATTTATTACAGTGTTTGTGTTGAGGAATAGGCACTGGTTACTTGTTAGGGCATGTTGGAGATAAGAAGAAAATAAGCAAGATTTTTTGTTTTGGTTAGGGTACTTGCAGCGGGCACAAGGAAGAAGAAGAAGAAAACAAAAAAGAGAATATAAAGATGAAAAGAAATCGAAAAACAGTAGTGGTGGTTTAATGGGGTGACATGATTTTTGGCAATTATAGGAAGAAGGAAAAAGTTAATGAAGATTTAAAGTTAAATAAAAAGTGGAAAAGGGAAAGTAAAAATGTGATTTGATTTGGTGGGATTTAAAAATTAAAATTAAGAAAAGTTCTTCCTTTTGCCGGCAAAAAAATTTGTGGAAGGAAAAGCTAAGGTTTTATCCTAAATTTCTAGTTTGAATTAAGACAAACCTAATAAAAAGTTGGAACTATCTTGTCTCCTTATCCCCAGTTGCCACATGTCCAAGGATTCAACATAATAACCCTAAAATATATATATACAATAAATGGCAAAATAATGGATTAAAAGAAAAAGAATGCACAAATAAAATAAAATAAAAGATTTATTTATGAAATTATCTTTAAAGAAAAATGTTATAGCAAAATAAGAAAAATGATTGTGGGTGAAAACTCATATGCATCATGAAGGAGGAAAGAAGACTTATCGTGTAAGATAAGAACACTAGAGTAGGCTTTCAGTCCCTGACCATTGACCTTGAAAATTGTTCCATCATTAAGGTTCTTAATATCAATAGCTCTATGAGGATAGACATTGTGCACTTGGAAGGGGCCTGACTACTATGACTTGAGCTTTCTATAGAATAGCTTGAGCCTAGAGTTGCAGATGAGGACTTGTTGGCCTTAATGAAAATATCATGGAAAAAGATGCTTGCCATGCCATTTCTTGATTTTTTGATACTAAGCATCCATATTGAGCTTTTTGATAGCCTAGTGGGCCTTATGCTCTAGCTCCACCGGAAGGTGACATGCCTTGCCGTAAACATGCTTGAATGGGGACATGGTAAGAGGTGTCTTGAAGGTTGTCTGATGTACCTATAATGTTTCATCAAGTTTTGGAGACCAATCTTTTCTTTTGGGGTTGACCACTTTTTCAAGTATTTGTTTTTTCTCTCGATGTGAGACCTCAATTTTGCTATTGGTCTAGGGGTGATATGTTGTAGCAATTTATGCCTTACCCTGTATATTTGTAATGCTTTGGCAATGAGCTTGTTGTTGAAGTTAGTTCCTTCATCACTTATGATGGATCAAGAAGATCCAAATCTCATGAAAATGTTCTAATGAAGAAACTTGAGGACAATCTTAGAGTCATTCATCGATATAGCTGTTAAACCCCGTACTCGGTCAAGAAGAACAACCTGGATACTTGAGTATACATTAGATTTCAAACTTTTCAGACATAATATAAACCCTAAACATACATATTATGTAAAGGCATTTGAATTTTAAACATACATCAAGCATCACATGGCAGCGGATAAGAAAAAAACAATTTAACATTATTAAAATATTCAGTAAATTGCAAGATATATGTTATTAACCAAGCAGTAATAAATAAATAATTTCAAATCGTCCAAAATAATCATTTAGAAATACCAAATTAAGTTTACCAATATTCATTATTAATCCTTAATTAGTGACATTCAAAATTCAATATTAGTCGAACACCAAACATGGACCCAATTGTACATGTCATTCTAAGGAGTAAAATGTAAACAATTCAAAAGTCAAATAAGAACAACAATCGTGCAGTTGGAACAATAATAATGAAATTAAGCATATTTAAGAATGAAGAAGTTTCATCGAATTCCAAGTTAAGGTTCAATATTAATTACCAATTAAATTTCAGGACCATTTTGAACTTATAAAACATCCTAGGGTCAAAGGAGAACTTAAGGACATTTAATTAATGTAATTTTACTATTTTTCATTAAGCACACAACAAAGGGATCAATCCATTACAAAAAATGAGTTTAAGATCTATTAATTAAAGCAAGGGATCGATCGTTTTTGGGAAAGGATATGTCCTTTCCCCTTAGGTATCGATCATTTTTCTAGAAAAGCACATAATTCTCAAGAAAATAAACATTTAAGCCACCAAACTTTCAAATAATCAATTATAGGGACTAGGTACATGCTTGGACCCCTTCATATCATATCATACATGTTAGAATACACTTGTAGCATGCTTTATAATAGAAATTCACACAACATACAAGGATCTAAAACCATAAGTCAAACATTGCATAAAATTAACTTGTCTAACATATTTATTACATGCATTTGGGGTCATTTCATACATCCTATGAGTCTAACATATTTATTACAGTTGATGTCACTTGTCTAAATACAATACACACTTCAATAAGGCTTAATTCAACATTTGACCAACTTAGTATTCAAACTACACATTCATATGAATTTAAAATCTTCAACAACATCAAAGCAAGATCATACTTCATTTCAAGTTTAATGTCCAATCAACATGCCACATTTATTACAAGTTCAACTATTCAAAGTTCATCTAAATTCCCATTGGTTCCCTCATTATCATCTTATGAAATCAAAACACATTCACTTTATTTGTATTACCTTGCTTGATCAAACCGGATGCTTGATCCTTGCCTTCGAATCAGCTACTAATCCTTTGAAAAAGTATTAAACAACAAGTGTGAGCTGAGAGCCCAATGAATAACTGAAATTCTAAGTGATTCTCACTTCAAAGTTAAAGAAAATCTCTTACATGAAATCACTCTTCACTTGTTTTTACCTCAATAATCATGCCATCATGTCATGCTTCCATATTCACCTAGTACACCATAAATATACACAAAATCCAGAATATATGCATACTTCTGAACATCATATACCTTGCAATAAATCACATGCACAATTACCATTTTGGCAAAGTAACACACATCCATATATATTTTCCAATTAAGATCAATGGCATTTTGTTCAAAAAACAACTCATTCATTGAATAAATGGCTTCATACAACTCATTTTTTTTGTGGACTCACTTAGGTTAAAAACCATGACTTTTGGAGGCAAACTCAACGAACAACCTTACCCCATAATCTTCTCGAAGCATTGGTTAACGCACTAACTTTACCCTGTATAGCCCCTTATTTACACACATATAGAAACCCATATAGGACTCTTTTCCAGGAATGCCTTTCATATCCAAAGGTCCCATTAAAAACAAATAGCCATTTAATCTAAGTTCACAAGTGTGGTTTTCAAATGATGTATAGATTATACACATATACACTTTCGAGATGCACTTTGAAACACTTATCGAAAATAGTTGTCATGATCAAACTTATATGAAAAGAAAGTTGCTCACTCATCCTTAACACATTAATATATATACATTTTGCAAAATATACTTTTAAAATCACTATACACCACTTGCAACACATAATCAATACAAATGTCACTATTCACATTTTATATCACAATCCATATCAATTATATGGTCCCATATAAGATCACTTATATTATAGTTCAAGCTAAGAGAAATAATCTAAGCTACACCTTCTTTTTCCCTTGAACATGGTCACCCTCTAAGAATAAAAGACACTCACCCCTACTATCCACTGACTATATTTACTTCTTAACACTTAGTAAACGATCACCAAAACAATTTGCACCAAGTTGCCTTTCTCAATGTACCTATACAAGCCATAAGAACAAGTATTTAGATAGGAATTGAGCTAGGAAAAAGATGAATTCATGTTATCGCCCTTGTTTGAATGCAAATGAGCTAACTATAAATGCATATACATTGAATAGGATAAAGAATGATGTGTAAACATGGCATAAGCATAAAATGAGCCATGTATAAGATATGTATGCGTGAATTGAGCTAATTAAAGATGTGAATAAGTCATGCATGAATATCATATGTTATACATATAATACCCAAACATAGTTTAAAATAAGCTAAGCATATTCGTGTGACATGTAATGCATATACAATTTGTTCAATGTTCACTCATTAAAGCTTTGTATTCATACCAAACATGCATCCAAATTATCCTTAGACTTAAACATAGTTTATCATTTCATTTGTATTAAATATTCAACTTTGATTTATGAAATATTTGCGAGAGTTTATCTTTTTAATATCTGTCCATCATGATACTTCTAGTTTTTTTGGTTTAATATACCTAAAGGGTCAAAGTGCTTAAGCACCACCCCTATTTATTACTTGAGATTATACATTCATTCTTATCTACCAGTTTCATAATCCTACTTCCAGCACCATACTTCACCAAATTGATTCAAAATATATCAATGTCTTCCGAAGCCAATTCTTTATTTCCATTACCTTTATTTTATTTCTATTTCATTTGGTTCCATTTAACAATTCCATTTGAGAATTCTTGCTTGTGCAGGATCCTTATTGCCTTGATAGATCAAAACAATCAATGGGCAGCCTTGACTTCACCAACATCTCAAGTGAAGCCAGGGAAACCTATATCATGTGGTAATCAAAGCTAAAGTGGATTATAACAAGAACAAGCAAAAACAACATCTATTCAAAAGAAGAAAATACAAACAGAAAGCATCAAAAAGGAAAAGAAAATTAGCAAGCATATCCCATTCATTTAAAGGGATTCCAAGTGAAAAAAATATGAAGAAAAAGAAAGGAAACAAAGAAAGCAAAGTGCCAAGAAGAGTCAAATCATTACAACCGAGCCTGAATAACCCTTCAAAACCTTTTATTGTTTCTTTTAGGAAAGTGGTGAGAATATTTTCTAAGTAAGTGACAATTCATTCTATTCTTTCTTTTGTAAGCCTACCATTCATCAACTTTTTTTTTTCTACTTCCTCTACACTAACAAACGTTTCAACAAATATCCAAATCACTTGAAGGTCTCGAGTTAGTTCTCTTAAGAACATTGTAAGAGAGAAATGAGTGAAAAAAGGCTAAACAAGTGTGTTAGAACAGAAGGGGAATTGTAAAAGCCTACTCATACTCTCGAGTGCAAACATGAGCGTTTGAGTGTCATCAAATTTTTTTTGGAGTGATCGTGAGGTTTTGATTGTGTGAATTTGGTAAGGTCCAATTGTCACATTTTATTTCCTTTTTAATAACAAATCATTTCACTTGATGTTTCATATTCTCAATCAATGGAGTACAAGAAACAAAGGAGAAATACATTTCATTCTCATTTTCGTGTGAATGATAAAGATTGTCTTGTAGCCATTAATGGTGGATGTTGTGAAAATATCGCAAACACATATATGGCGGAGAATTTGGGACTTGCAACGTTCAAACATCCCAATCCATATGTTTTGCAAGGGATAAACGAAGATGTTCACATCAAGGGAGGATGAATTCGACCTAAAGAAGATTCATTTCATTTAAGGATGAACATGCACTCATTCAAGGCTTTATCTTATTCACACTAGGCGTGCATTGTTTTTACATGAAGGATGAACATTCATCCATGAATTTTCACTCATTAAAACTTTGTATTCATAGCAAACATGCATCCTAAGTATCCTTAGTCTATAAAAAGTTTAGCATTTCATTTGTGTTAAACATTCAACTCTGATTTATAAAATATTTGCGAGAGTTTCTCTCTTTAGTTGTTAAGTGAACTTTGATCGATTTATCAAGCTTTTCTTCTGGTGTCAATCTATTTATCCACCCTGATAATTATGTTTCTTTTGGTTCAATATACCTAAAGGTTTAAATTCCTTAAACACCACCCCTTAAGTTTTTATAAGGTTTAGGGTTAAACTTTAATATATCTTATTTGATCCCTTTGTTACTTGAGATACTACCTTCATTCTCCATTACCATTTTCATAATCCTACTTCCATCACCATACTTCACCAAATACTTTCAAAATATATCTATATCTTCCGAAGCCAACTCTTAAATTCCATTACCTTTATTTTATTTTCATTTCATTTACTTTCATATAACCATTCTATTTGAGCTTTCTTGTTTTTAAAGGATCCTTGTTGTCTTCCTATATTAAAACAATCAAAGGGCAACCCTGACTTCGCTAATATCTCAAGTAAAGCTAGGGCGATCTATGTTAATTATGAATGAAAATTGGATAGAATTAGGAAAATGAATCTAGCTAAGAAATTGGAAAAAAGGAGATGAAAAATACATACACAAGCCTTGGTAAAACTAGCTTCATAGATTTTGATTTATGATCACTTTATATTTCAGTCACTAAAATCAACATTTTCAATTTATTCAATTTAATGACTTAATAAAAGTTTATTTTATTATTATTAAAAATCATATTTAATATTTTAAAAATCATTTAAATACTTAATATTAATATTTATAATTTTAAAAAGCAAAAATATTATTTTATTGGAAATCCAAAAAATCACCCAACTACAGACCCGAACTTTGGGATGTTACAACTTTCACCCTCTAAAAAGATTTTTTTCTTCGAAATTACCTTAATCGAACAATTGTGGATACTTAGCTCTCATCGACTCCTCTTTCTCCCACGTCACTTCCTCAGTATTGTGGTTACGTCGTAACACCTTCACTAACGGAACCGACTTATTCCGAAGAATTTTCACATCTTTAGCTAAGATCTTAACTATCTCCTCCTCGTATGAAACATCAACATAAACCTCGACATCATCCGTTGAAACGACATGTGAAGGATCTAACTTATACTTACACAAAATTGAGACGTGGAACACATCATGATTAGCTCAAGCTATGGTTACAATCTAATATGATACACAATAGGACCAACACACTTTAACACCTCATACGAACCTATAAACCTCGGACTAAGCTTACCCTTACGTTCAAAATGCAACACCCTCTTCGAAGGCGGAACATTCAAGAACACAAAATCGACTACGTCATAGTCATTATCACTACGCCTCAAATTATCATAAGACTTCTACGATCAAAAACAACCTTTAATCGCTCTGAAATCAACTTAACTTTATCCTCCGTCTAACGAACTAGACTTAGACTAAGAACACACCTCTCACTCAACTCAGACTAACACAAGGGTGTATGACATTTACGCCCATACAATGCCTCAAACTGAGCCATGTAAATACTTGACTAATATCTATTATTTTATGTGAACTCTAGCAACAACATATAACGGTCCTAAGAACCAATAAAATTTATAACACAATTCCAAAGCATATCCTCCAAAAGTTAAATCATGAGCTCCAACTGACCATCTGTCTGTGGATGATAAGTCGTACTAAGACTGAGTATTGAACCCAAAGCCTCATGCAAACTATTCCAAAACCTCGACATAAAATGGATACCGATCTCAAATAATTAACAAGGGAACACCATACAACCACACTATTTCCTTTATATAAAAAATCTGCTAACCTTTGCAATGAAAACGTCATATACGTCGTCAGAAAATGCACACTCTTATAAAAAATATCGATAATCGCCCAAATAAAATCCTTCTTTAATAGCGTAAATGGAAAACCCATCACAAAATCCGTTTTAACATGCTTTCACTTCAACTCCATAATACTAATCTACTGAAGCAAACCTGAAGGACACTAATGTTCGACCTTTACATGCTTACAAACCAAGCATCACCCTGCAAACTCAATAACCGCGCGCTTTAGTCTTGTCCACCAATACAACTCTAAAAATTTTTTGATACATCTTTGTACTACCTGGATGCATCATAAACATTCCACTATGTGTCTCTGAAAGAATATCTCATCCCAAATTCAAATCAACAGGAACACACAACCTACCCTGAAAACATAACACACCCTCAGAATTTAACGAGAAATCACCACCAAAACTATCTCGCACAAGCTACAACTTTTTTTCAACTTCCTATCACTAAATTACAAATCACGAATACATTGCAACCATGTACACTTAATTTTCAATTATGTAACTAAAGCACCATCCTCAGACATGCTCAACCTCGCAAAAAAATCTTGTAACTCACCTACTGATTTACGACTCAAAGTATCAACAAAAACATTCACTTTCCAAAGATCTTACTCAATCGAACAATCATAATCCTTTAACAACTATACTCATCAACCCTACCTCAAACTTAACTCCTTCTAAGTAATGATATATTTAATACCTTTGTTATCGGTGTAAATGACATGCCTCTCACCATACAAGTAGCGATGCCAAATCACTAGTGTAAACACTATCGCAACCAACTCCAAATCATGCGTGGGATAGTTATGCTCATGCGGTCTCAACTACCTCAACGTATAAGTAACTACCATACCATCTAGCATCAACACACACCCAAGACCAGACGCTTCACTAATCACCAAAAATATTTCCCCAATTCCAATTGTAACAAAATAGAATACTCTGTTAACATCGAATTCAACCTCTCGAAACTCCTCTGTCTTTCCTCCGTCCATTCAAACTTTACATTCTTTTACAAAAAACTCGTTAAGAGAGCAGTAATAAGAGAAAAACCCTCCACGAAATGATTATAATACCTAACTAATCCAAGAAAACTACAAACTTCGGTAACACTCTCTGGCGGCTTGCACTTAATTATTGCCTTAATCTTATTCGATCAACCCGAATACCCTTTGCAGGAATGACATGACCAAGGAACGCTACTTCGTTCAACCAAAACTCACACTTCAAAAACATCACATACAATTGTTTTTCCCTTAGCACTTGCAAAATAATCTTAAGATGTGAATCATGATCTCCCACCAAACTCAAATACACCAAGATATCATCGATGAACACCACCACAAAACGATCGAGATACAGATGAAACACATGATTGATCAAATCCATGAAAGAAGAAGGCACATTCATCAATCGAAGTGACATCACCAAAAACTCATAATGACCATAGTGCATCCTAAAAGTAGTTTTCATTGCATTCGACTCACTAACAATCAACTGATAATACCCAAAACACAAATTAATCTTAGAAAACACCTTATCACCTCAAAATTGGTCAAACAAGTAATCGATCCTCGACAAATCATACCAATTCTTGATCATCAAATTGTTTAACCAATGATAATCAATACATATATGCATTATAGTATACTTCTTATTCACAAATAAAACTTGAGCACCCCAAGGATAAATACTCAGACGAATGAAATCATGATCCAAAAACTCTTGCAACTGCACCTTCAACTCCTTAGGTTCCATACAATATGGAGTAGTAGAAACAGAAGCTAAATAGATATAAGTCTCCATACGAAACTCTACCTCGTGATCAGATGGAAAACCTAGAAATTCTTCAAGGAAAATATCAAGAAAATCCTTAACAACACGAATATCTTCCACATGCAACTCTCTTCCACCCAGAATAAGAACAAAGTCCAAGAACACCTTGCATCTGTGACTCAACATCTTTGATGTGACCCTGTCTAGCTCCAAATTTCTCCATGATTTGATCACACAATGGAGGTTATTCAAATCTGGTTCTAAGGGAGTTCTACCTTACTTTATCTTATATTTACTTATTTATGCACTATATATTATTATAAGCATACAATTTCATATTAGACTATGCTTGAATTATCATAACAAGTGCATTCATTCATTATGTCCTATGGTTTGCATCATTGATTGATATTCATGCATATAATCTATAGTTGTAATAATAATATTCATTCATTATCGTATGATGCATGAGTTATTATTATAACCTATAGTTCACATCTTTATAATATGCACATTCTTATTACTTTATAATAATTCATATACTTGGCTTATATTATGCTTTCTTTTGTAGGTGCATGTTCAGCCACATGTTGGGAGCTGATTTAAAGCTAGCATGGGAGTCAATGATCTAGGAAAACTTCCATAAGATGACTCGGGAGATCATGAAGAACAAATGATGAAAAGTTGTCACCTGACCTCCGAGCTCATAGCTCACTTGAGCTGGATTTTTGAGCTAGCTAGAGACTTCTTTTCAGCTGGAGAGTTGTACCATCATCTTCACCACAAAGAGCACTACAAATATGGTCTAGGTCAAATTTTGTGAATTCGTACCTTTTCGCGAAGAGTTTCTAATCCGAGAAATGCCCTTTCACAAGGAGTTGTCCTAAGATTCATTGGCATGTATTGCATCTATGGCCAGCTCATCTTCAGCTCAAACACTTGTAAAGTAGCTCAAATGATGAAAGGTTACATTCCACATAATGTGACCTTTCATGACAAGTTGCTGCACATTGAAGGCCATGACACCTAGATGCATGTTGGAAGCCAAGTCACGCCTAGTTGCTGCCATATTCATTCCATGGACTTCAAGACACCATCCTATGGTTGTAACATCACCAAAGCCTTGCAAGAAGACCCATGTGCATTCAAGTAGGCTTCCATGTGCATCATTCAAGCATGTGCACTCCATGTGACATCAAATTGGCGCCAAAACACCAAGGGATGCTTTCTATTCGGCCAAAGACTCTTTCCTCTTTATTTTGGCGCCCAAATAACTTCCAAATACATTCAAATCAACCTTAGGGCCGAACCAACACATAACCATTCGGCCAAGAGCATGTATCTTCATTTAAATCATGTATTTTCATCAAAAATCATGTATTTTCAAAGGGGTTTCAACCTTGGCCGAACCATCAAGTATCTATTCGGCCTAAACTCTTTGAAAACTATAAATTGGCTATTGAATTTCATTTGTAATTCAACCCTTTGATCAATTAAAAATCCTTTGTGAGATTATTCTCTCTTCAAGTTCATTTTAGAACTATATCGATTAAGCAAGCCTTTCTAAAGCTTGTGGCGTCATTCCTTCACCTTGATACTTCTGGTTCCTATCTCCTATAGATAAAAGGTCGAAGTCCTTAATACCATCCCTTATAACGACTTATATGAAACGGGTCTTTGCTCTTTTATAGCATTGGTTCCTTCTTAGTGTTATAAGATACTATCTATTCATTACCACCTTCCATCATCACTTTCACGCCAACTCCATCAACATTCCATTACTATTTCCATCACCATCTTCCATCACCATTATCACGCCTATATCCTCACCATAGTCCATCACCATTATCACGCCTATATCATCACCATTTTCCATCAACATATCACGCCTATATTATCACCAACTTCTAAATTTCCATTTCTTCATCTTTGAATTATCCTTCATCCTCAACAAGGCATTCGTCCATCACCACCATTGGAAACCGAATCCATCATCACTTGAAGGATCATTCTACAACACTCCCGCAGCCCTTCTTTGATAACTATTCTATCCATTTCAATTCTTTCCATTTCCATTCTTAATTACTCATTTACTTAACCAATCATTCTTCTTTTGTGCAGATTACTTTCAATTCAAGGTGTAGCATTTGGTGTCTCTCCTAGATCGGGAAATAACAAGGTTGCCATCTTCTCCATTATTGAAGAAGCCTGGTTAGCTTTACATCAAGCGGTAATCAGAGCTTTGGTGGATTGACATTCAAAGTGCTACAACAAAAAGCAACGAGAAAGAATAAAAGAAAAAAAAAGAAAAAAAAGACTCCTACAACAAATTTGGAGTGTAAAAGAAAGAAAAGAAAAGAAGAATATTCAAAGCAAAAGAAAAAGTGAAGCAAAGTTGCAAAGTACACTCAAAGAGAAGCATATTACAATCTGCCCAACATCAAACTTGAAGGAGGTATCCTTGTTGTTTCTTGTGAAGGAAGATAGTAAGTGTTGCAACTTGAGTTGTAAGTTATCTTCATTTTTTTTTATCATTTCATTTCTTTATTCTTTCATATTTTCTTATTTCATTACCATATTTTTTTCTAAACCTTTTTCTATACTACCCTTATCATAACCATTTTCTATTCCTAACCATTCTAAACCGACACACAAACTAAAGAAACTTGCTTAATCTTGAGTTAGTTCTTAAAAAGGACCCACAAGAGAGAATTGAGCGGTAAAAGGCAAATAAGAGGGTGAAATCAGAAGGGGGATCAGAAAAAGCCAAGAATATATCCCTGAGTGCAAACACGAGTGTGAGTGGAGTGACATTTAATTTCTTTGGAGTGTTACTGTGAGGTTTTGTGAGAGTGTTCTTGGTAAGGCCCTTTTACACATTTTCATTCTTTATTGCACTGACAATTTTTCAACTTTTCAATGAAGTATGAACAGCAAAGAATGAATGTATTTCACACTCGTTTCCATGTAGATAGTAAAGTGTGTCTTGTAGCTATTGACGGAGGAAGTTGTGCAAATCTTGCAAGCACATACATGGTCACGAAGTTGGGACTTACAACATTCAAACATCCCAGTCCATATGTTTTACAAGGATTAAATGAAGATGAAGAGTTAGAAGTCACAAAGCAAGTTGTCATCCCGTTTTCAATCGGCGAATATCAAGATGAAGTTCTTTGTGATGTTGTACCAATGGATGCTGGACATATACTTTTGGGAAGACCGTGGCAATTCGATAGACGAGCAATCCATGATTGGTTTACAAACTGATTTTCTATAACCCATAATGGCAAGAAATTCACTTTGACGCCACTTTCTCCTAGTCAAGTGAATGAAGAGCAGTACCATTTGAAGAAAAGAATGGAATCATTCAAAAACGTTGAAATTAATGAGAATCAAAGAGTAGATGAAGAAAACATTGGAGTTGAAAATGAGAAAGATAAATTTGGAGAAAAAGAGGACAGTGAAGAACAAATTTTATCTAACCTTTCTTCTCCTATCATTCTTTTTGTTTTGCAGGGAAATTTCAGAGACGTATCTTTTCAAGGTGATGATTCAAGAATCATGGATTTTGGAGGACTAAAAGATGTGACTTTTGAAGAATAAATAGTTGTTACTTTTAGTGGTCAACGAAACATATCTCTTGATGTTTCAAAGATAACGTCGTTTGAAGTTCCAAGAGAAGTGTCACTTGAAGTGCCAAGAGTTGTGTTCGTTGAAATTCCAAGTGCATTGCCAATTATGAAAAGAATTCAGCAACCAACTCCCATTAAACATCCGCCCTGGTTTGATATGTCTATTCATCTTGTCAATAGTTTTTCATTTACTTATTTTGATTCATTTTGCAGCAATTTAATTCATGTCTGTGGCATTATGATATCAATTTGTGATGACAAGGATGATTCAAAAGACACAATTTGTCAAGGGAAAGAGCCAAGAGACGTGAATAATAAAGGCTTAATGGACGTGACCCTTCAAGAGCATAAAATCATGAATTTTCATGATCCAATGGACATGAATTTTGGGATGCCAATGAACATGATCATTCAAAGGAACATATCTTCAACAGATATGATTTTTAACCAACCATCAAACACCAACATGAAGTACAATTTTCCTTTATTTGTATTTAATCATGTTTTTACTTATGAGAGTTATCTTTCTTTTCAGGTCATGTACGTTCAAAGCACTTATTCAAAGGATATGACTTATGAAAAGAATCATTTCATAAAGATCCCTGTTGCATATATCGGATGGGAAGACACTAAGGAGAAGTCACCTTTCGATTTAAGGACAAATCGCTCAAAAGAAGGGGATGATGATGTGATCCTGTCTAGCTCCAAATTTCCCCATGATTTGATCACACCATGGAGGTTATTCAAATCTGGTTCTAAGGGAGTTCTACCTTACTTTATCTTATATTTACTTATTTATGCACTATATATTATTATAAGCATACAATTTCATATTAGACTATGCTTGAATTATCATAACATGTGCATTCATTCATTATGTCCTATGGTTTGCATCATTGATTGATATTCATGCATATAATCTATAGTTGTAATAATAATATTCATTCATTATTGTTTGATGCATGAGTTATTATTATAACCTATAGTTCACATCTTTATAATATGCACATTCTTATTACTTTATAATAATTCATATACTTAGCTTATATTATGCTTTCTTTTGTAGGTGCATGTTCGGCCACATGTTGGGAGCTGATTTAAAGCTAGCATGGATGACTCGGGAGATCATGAAGAACAGATGATGAAAAGTTGTCACCTGACCTCCGAGCTCATAGCTCGCTTGAGTTGGATTTTTGAGCTAGCTAGAGACTTCTTTTCAGATGGAGAGTTGCACCATCATCTTCACCACATAGAGAATTACAAATATGGTCTAGGTCGATTTTGTGAGTTCATACCTTTTCGCGAAGAGTTTCCAATCCGAGAAGTGCCCTTTCACAAGGAGTTGTCCTAAGACTCATTGACATGTATTGCATCTATGGCCATCTCATCTTCAGCTCAAACACATATAAAGTAGCTCAAATGATGAAAGGTTACATTCCACATAATGTGACCTTTCATGACAAGTTGCTGCACATTGAAGGCCATGACACCTAGATGCATGTTGGAAGCCAAGTCACACCTAGTTGCTGCCATATTCATTCCATGGACTTCAAGACACCATCCTATGGTTGTAACATCACCAAAGCCTTGCAAGAAGACCCATGTGCATTCAAGTAGGCTTCCATGTGCATCATTCAAGCATGTGAACTCCATGTGACATCAAATTGGTGCCAAAACACCAAGGGATGCTTCCTATTCGGCCAAAGACTCTTTCCTCTTCATTTTGGCGCCCAAATAAATTCCAAATGCATTCAAATCAATCTTAGGGCCAAACCAACACATAACCATTCGGCCAAGAGCATGTATCTTCATTTAAATCATGTATTTTCATTAAAAATCATGTATTTTCAAAGGGGTTTCAACCTTGTCCGAACCATCAAGTATCTATTCGGCCTAAACCGTTTGAAAACTATAAATAGGCTATTGCATTTCATTTGTAATTCAACCCTTTGATCAATTAAAAATCCTTTGTGAGATTATTCTCTCTTCAAGTTCATTTTAGAACTATATCGATTAAGCAAGCCTTTCTAAAGCTTGTGGCGTCATTCCTTCACCTTGATACTTCTGGTTCCTATCTCTTATAGATAGAGGGTCAAAGTCCTTAATACCATCCCTTATAACGACTTATAAGAAACGGGTATTTGGTCCTTTATAGCATTGGTTCCTTCTTAGTCTTATAAGATACTATCTATTCATTACCACCTTCTATCATCACTTTCACGCCAACTCCATTAACATTCCATTAATATTTCCATCACCATCTTCCATCACCATTATCACGCCTATATCATTACCATAGTCCATCACCATTACACGCCTATTTCATCACCATATTCCATCACCATATCACGCCTATATTATCACCAACTTCTAAATTTCCATTTCTTCATCTTTGAATTATCCTTCATCCTCAACAAGGCATTCGTCCATCACCACCATTGGAGACCGAATCCATCATCACTTTAAGGATCATTGTACAACACTCCCGCAACCCTTCTTTTATAACTATTCTATCCATTTCAATTCTTTCCATTTCCTTTCTTAATTACTCATTTACTTAACCAATCATTCTTCTTTTGTGCAGATTACTTTCAATTCAAGGTGTAGCATTTGGTGTCTCTCCTAGATCGGGAAATAACAAGGTTACCATCTTCTCCATTATTGAAGAAGCCTGGTTAGCCTTACATTAATCTTACTCTTATCTAATGTCGACATAACATTGGCAAGAAACTCCAACCTCTTTCCATCAACCAAAAGCTCAACACCATCTGACTTCTTCAAAATAACGTGAGAAAACTCAAAATCCAAAATCACACGATGCTGATGAAAAAAAATCGTACCCAAGATATCATCGAACTCACAAAACGGTAACTCCATCAAATCTGCTGGAAAGACCTCACACTAAAAAACCAAATGACACATCTGGTACACTCAATTCACATAGGCATCCTCTCCTAAAACCCTATTCACTACCAAACCCATATCCTTAACACTAACAAAAACACACTTAACAAACTCATAAAACTGTTGGGACCGCCGTCACACCCATGGCGTAGCAGAAATAAAACGTGACGGTCTCACCAGCAATCCAAATATGTTAAATCCAAAATTGAAAGGAATTAAAGTGATTACTTACATTGGGTTCCTTAAAAATCAACAAAGACAATAACAGCTAATGGTGATCACAAACGGTTTGAATCATAGCCTCAATGAAAAATCGTCTCGGCCTCTACTTAGTTCACCCAGTTGGAAAGCAGTTGATAGCAAAACCTTTCTCTAAAACTGTTCTAGAAGTTTCAACATTTTCAAATGGGATTCACTGATACTAGACCAACATATCCCTTATATATATGTCGCCCTAGCTATTACAATTTTTAAATCTGAATTTAATTAAGAGTATAATTATATATTTTTTAATTAAATTTGGTATTCGTGTGTAATTAAAATTACTCACACAAACAAACACACACACACACACACACACGCATATTAATATTAAATACACATTTTATTCATGTACAATCAAATTGTACATATGTGAAACATATATAAGTTGTTCTCTTTTTTTAACCATTGGGTGTAACCCTGTAGGTTACTGTAACATTAGTAGTTATAATTAGAACTATTCTAATATTACAAACAATGAGTGAAATCTAGCAAAATGTCATTGTTACCTAAGTTACGGGAAGTCATGATTCGACATAAAATGTACGTGACTAACTCTTTTAATGTATTATATCATTTTATCTAGAATGGACACAAGTCTTGGAATAGTCACACTTGTGTAGCCCATTTATTACTTCTTGATATCTAGAGTAGACTATAATAAGCGAATAATTTGGGATATCTCATATCAACTCATTCGAGCATGGCCATGCATTTCTAGTCTCCCTCAATCTAGTTGCCTATGATATAATTCCTATTATGTAGGAAGGACAAATCATATCTCGATCATTCACACCCCAATACATATATAGTGATATGTTCAATGTCAGTCTTTATAAAGCAACCAGATACGGAGCATGTTTAACTGTATCAAAACATATAACAATATATGTTTAGATTGTAATGAACGCAAGTCTAAGTATTATACATATAGTTGTCACTATGTGCAATATCATGACCATCACATAATAATCCAAGACATATGCTCATATCATGTCAATTTAATACATTGTTCTCTAACAATATATTCATGTATTAATTTTGACATCTCTATGTCAATAACAACTCATTGTCATCAATCAATAACATGTTAGTCTTCATCGTATTATTACTATCTATGACCATAATAATACTTTACTAAGCATCATTTTAATAATAATCACATTAATATACGAACATCATTATCTTTTAGTTTATTTAATGCACAAAAAATAAAATAAAAGAAAACAATGATAATGCCTTTATTTGATAAATATGGTAAATAAAATATGTCAATGGAATCATCATTTGATTGATCTTTGGGCATACTCTAACAAATTCCCACTAGCACTAAGACTAGCCACTCACATATCTAATTACGAGTGACTAAGAGAGACGATCATTGATATGATCACCAATAGCAAAGACCCGGAGAAGTACCCAAGTGACCCCATCACACTTGCAAGGGCTAAGGAGTTTCAAACAGCCATGGAGAGTATGTTCACATCATGTTTGGAACGTGATGAAGAAGGAATAATAAGGGATGAACACTTTACTTTGCTTATGCATGAATTAGCATTAGAATTTAAAGTTTGCATAACATTCATTGCATTTAATAAGTGTGTTGTTCATTCAAGCATGCATTGCATTTAAATCATCTAGTTCATTCATCAAATTAGTTCATTTATTAGATTAACTCTTTATTGTTTCATGCATGTTTTTAATTAAATATTGAATAAAGTTCACCTTTGTGTCTAGGTGCATGAGAGAAGTTGAATGGTTTCATCATATGCGAGAATGTTAGTCAGAATGTCTTCCAATTCTGGATGCGATACATATGTGTTTGGTTCTAGAAATCAATTTGAAATTATTCTTCTATCTCTTAGCTTTCCAACTCCTTTTGAATCACCTTAATCCGATATCGGGAGCTTGAGATATGATTGATTTATTGAAGACAGTGCAGGCTGGAATTGTTACAGGAATTTTATGCATGGATGAGTTTGAGCCAAGGGAGAGTATTTTCAACTTCAGCCAAGTGAAAATCCATTGAAGGACACTTAATTCACCTATTAAAGGCATTCAAAGGTGATTGTTATCATCTTTGATCAAGGGGTGTTCATATTCTTCAAGGGAGCATGCAATGAAGGGTGATTTAATTCACTTATCAAGACAATTTTCAGCATAGAATAGCAAGAGGCTTCCTCCCCTTGGACAAAATTAAGGCCAAATTCAGCTTCAAATTGTCTAGATTCATCCCAAAATGATCTAGAATATTCATCCAACTTTGAAGATAAGAAGACAAAGCATTCAAGTACATTTTATTGCTAAATTGATGAGAATGTTTTCATCCCTTGAGTCTTTTCATATGCTTCTTAGAAATACTATAAATAAGCACATTTGGGATCATTTTTAGACACACATTTTGAATATATAAAATATCTTTGAGAGGTTGCTTTCATTCTTGTTCTCTTGTAGAACTTTATCGGCTTCAAGATAGTCTTGTAGTCTTCATCCATTTCTTTTTGTTATAGCATTGGTTTCTAGCTCATCTATAGCTAGTGGGTCACGTTCCATACCCTGCCATTTCGATTCCATCTTTTATATTGTTGGTTCTTAGCTTCAAATAGCTAACATATCACAATCCGCTTTAACCTTACAACACTTACCACGGCAACAACATTTGCCACGACAACACCATTCATACTTCACCATCTATTTTCATTATCATTTAACCACAACAACCATCACTCTTCCATCACCTTCAAACAACTTCCTCATTCTTTTCATTCCATCATTTCAATTATTATTTCATATAATTTTCCTTTTTATGTTTATATTTATTCAATTTTAGAGTTCAAGCTATCATTACGTGGTTTCTTACTAGAATCACGATCGGGCATTCTCATATATGACTCGAAGCAAATAATCGAGATCATATCATTTGGCATTAGAGCTATTCGATTCAGTAAGCGTATCGTTTTTCTCTCTTCCGGGTTAGTAAAAAAAAGAAAGAAAGAAAAAAGAGTTTAAAGAGGGAGGGAGTAATTCTTTTCATCTTTAAAAAAAATATTTACTTCATCTTTATATTCAATTATTCAATTTTTACCTTTACTTACCATCTCTTTTCCTTGCAACCAATTTCCTTTCACTATCATTACTACCAAACCATAATTGTTTCAGCCGAAGTCCCCTAGACCTTGTAAGCCTTGAGGGAGTTCCCAAAAGGACTTGAAATCAAAGCACGAGTGGTAAAAGGCAAGAGTGATCATTAAGGGTAAAAGCCATCCCGAGTGAAACACGAGTGAGAGTAACTTTTCATGGAGTGTTTGGTGAGGTTTTTTGTTATGTGAGGTTATTTTTTTATCACTAATTATGTCTCATCATTCGGGAGATAATTCTTAAGTTACAAGTACCGTTTAACCAAACCTACAAATGCAAGCCATGGTGCGTGAATTGACTATGATTTTGAGGGAAGAGTTGGAACCTCTCCATGAACGTATTGAACGTATTGAAGAAGAGCATACTCAAGGATTTTGAGAGCAAGAAAATATCAATCAAGGAGAAAATGAAAAAGTGGAAAGACCATAAGAAGATCATGCATCACAATAAAAAATAGGAAATCGAGGTATAAGGCCCCAAAGGTTTCACCCATTAATGGATGATAATGATGTAAGGAACTTGTACCTTATTGATTGATTGTGGATCTTGGAAGGAAGCAAAACAACCTTCATAAGTGAATGGCTCAAAAGGGATGGTTAAGGGTGGTAACGTATAGGTGAATAGGTAGGATGTTTAATAAATGAGAGATGGAAGTCGAAGATGATTGATATGGCTATGGGTTTGGTTAATGAAACAATGGGATTGTTGTGAGGATGGTATCTTAAAGAAGACTCAAAGAAGAACCAATACTATAGAGACAAAAGACCCAGACTTTATATTGCTTCTTTAAGGGGTGGTATAAAGGACTTTAACCCACTAGTTATAAGAACTAGGAACCAGAAGTATCAAGGGGAAAGAGAGTTAACGCCACAAGTATTAAAATACTTGATAAGTCGATAAAAGTCACCAGGACTTAAGAAAGTGAATAATCTCACTTATATTAATCAAAAAGGTCTGATTACAAATGATATATGATTTCCTATTTATAGGAAATGGAGAGGCATGGCCGAATGGGTACAAGGGGATTCGGCCAGCCTTGTGCCTTCCTATAGAGACATAATTTAATTATAAAATAGAGATGATGGTTTAGTTTAAATGGAGGGTAATAACCCATGGTCGAATAGCTCTTGTGTCCATTCATGTTAGCACCAAATTGGATGGGAGATGTTACTTGGCTGAATAGGGAGAGGGCTCTTCATCTTGGCACCTAAATAATATCACACGCAAGGAACATGGGGGCTGGTCATATGGAATGCACATGGGTTCTGTAGGGAGCCTTGTGGTGCAGCCTTGTACATGGGATAAAGGTTGATCATGTGCTCCATCTTGGGCATGCATGTGTCTCTTTCCAAGCAAGTTTGAGTGTGGAGCTAGCTAGCTAACATGGGGCTATTTATGAACAAGCTTCCTAGCCGAGTCCTTGTGAGCTTCATAACAACATGTTCAGCTACATTCAGCTACCATTGATATCACTTTTGGCAACTCAGCTCCAAATAGTCCAACTAGCTGAGTTTAGCTAGCCTTAAGCTCCTCCAGCTGAATCGAGCTTTCCTTAGTGTTCCATGTGCTGCCTTGTACTTTGTTAGTTGTTTGTGAGCTGCATATGACGTCCAAATTATCCATCAAGCTACCTTAACGTGTATCAAACTCCAATGTACCTACATGTGCAAGGAAACAAGGTAATTCCATGATATTGAGGTTATATGAGCTAAATACCTTACTGCCATGTAAGATTATGAGCTAATTATATCATCTCATAATATGTGTAAGATAATGCCTGAAGCTTAAGAGCTAATATAAATGCATATGAACTAATGAAATTAATTATAATGATGCTGCCTTGATGTATATATGATAATCATGCTTAATGTGATTATAAGACTATCCTAACATGTTTAAATACCAATGTGCATGCTATGTTCATACTAAGTTATTTAACTACATAACAAGAATTCTTATCATAAAATGTATTATAAAAGCATATAGTACATAACTAATATAAAGTAAATTCAATATAAGGATGTTCAAGAGTACTCCCTTTGTAGGTGAAAATGTGCTTGTATCATCCCCCCTTCTTTAGGGCGATTTTTCCTCAAATCAAGTTCATTCTGTCCTTGCAAAGCTTCACGTCTTCTTGCTAAAAGAAAGCATCCTTTGAATGTTTGTGTTCTTCCATTAGGTATCCTTTCATAAGATTTCCCTTTAGGTCTTTCTTTAGAATATGATTTACCAACAGGTACCTTTTAAGAGTGATCTTCCTTTAAGGATGTCCCTTTTGGAAGTGACCTTTCACCTGGTTGCACCTGAAAAGAAAGAGAAGAGGTTTTAAATGAAGAGTTACTTACCTTTTGGCTATTAAGTCCCTTGGTGAAGAGTTGTGACTTTAAATTCCAACCATCACCAATTTTCATAGGAGACTCTTCATTTTCCAACCTTGAACCATTGTGTTTCTCTATGAAGAAGTTTGGTGTCATGTTTCATTTTTCTTTATTTTTCTTTGGGGTTTTGTCCTTGCACCATGCTTGTACACTCTTTCAAATATGCATCTGATCTTGTTGTAACTCTTTTGGCGTCAAAGGCATCAAGGTTACCTTGCGTCCATCTTGATTAAAAATGTATTGATTGTAATAACAATCATGAATGGCCCTTTTGCCATACTTCCATGGTCTTTCAAGTAAGATGTGGCTAGCATGCATAGGAACAATGTCACAAAGCACCTCGTCCTTGTACCTACCAACTGAAAAAGGAATTAGAACATGTTTGGTAATGTTTAACTCACCTCCTTCATTGAGCCATTGAAGTTTATTTGGAGTGGGATGCTTTGATGTTGTCAAACCAAGTTTTTCAACCATAAGAGTGATGGCTACGTTTGTGCAACTCCCTCCATCGATGATCATTGTGCAAACCTTATCCTTGACTTGGCATCTTGTATGGAAAATATTGTTTATTTGAATATCCTCTTGGGATGTTTGTGATTGTAGGCACCTTTTTGAAACAAGCATCTCACCATGATCTGCATTTTCTTCAGTTTCTTCGTCTTGTATTGTTTCAGGTTCCTCTTCAAAAATAGGCTCGTCAAAATCTAATACAATATCTCGATTATCAAGTACCATCATGGAATTTCGGTTGGGACATTGACTATCAACATGTCCGTTCCCAAAACATTTGAAACATTTGAAGTCTTTGGACCTCTCAAAAGTACTAATTTTCTTTTCTTTACCCTTACTAGATTCGCCCACTTGTTTAGTCTTGGTAACTTCTATATGATCCTTTGCTTGCGGTGGAATTGGTTTCTTGAAGGTAATAGGCTCTTGCTTCCATTTGGTCGTTAAACTTCGACTGATCCTATTGTAGGATTTCCTTTTGAGTTGTCTTTCAATTTTCATGGCCACATGTACCATCTCTTCAATCTCTACATAATGCTGAAGTTCAAAAAGGTTAGCAATATCAGGATTTAGGCCAGATAAAAATCTTTCCATGGTTGCTTCTCTGTCTTCATCAACATTGGCTCGGATCATGGCTATCTCTATTTCTTTGAAATAATCTTCAACGCTCTTACTTTCTTGTTTCAGATTTTGTAGTTTATGGTAAAGATCTCGGTGATAGTGAGTAGGCACGAACCTTTTCCTCTTAATGGCCTTCATTTCTTCCCACGTATTGATACGGCGTTCACCATTTTGTCTTCCTAAACTCACCAATTGGTCCCACTAAACTAAGGCATAGTCCACGAATTCCATAGCAGTAAGCATGACCTTCTTTTGCTTCGTATAATTTTTGCATTCAAAAATTTGTTCGATCTTGATTACCCAATCAAGATAGGCTTCAGGATCAGTTCGTCATTGAAATGGAGGAATAGTCACTTTGATGTTGCTGAAGTTGTCATTCTGATTTCGATGAGCATCTCTTCGTGCTACAATGTTACTTCAGCCTCCTCTTCCTCGAATTCTTCTTCCATTCTAGGTTGATTTACTCTTCGGTTGCCTAAAGATGCTTCAAATTGATCCATACGATCAGGCAAAGGCACCAATTCTAATTTAAGCAATTCAGCCATTTCATGCATAATTGCTTGAGTTTGCAAATTAGGGGCTTCTCTTTCAGGGGTTTATCCTGGACTTCGAGACATGGTTAGTGAAATAAGAAAAGAATAAAATGTATAAAACACCTTACTAGGATGTACTCTCACAAAGCCTCACGAGTCACTCCAAGGAAAACTTGAATGTCACTAAATCCGCTCGTGTTTACACTCTAGGACTTTAATGGCTTTTATTTGTCCTCTTCTGATCTCACACACGCTCTAGCCTTTTTTCCTCTCGATTCTCTTGTCCCAAGTTCTAGAGGACTTTACTCAAAACTGTATCAAATAAATTTTTACTTGTTTGGCATCGGCTGCAAAAAGGGTTAGTAAGAATGGAAAGCAAAATATAATTGAAAGGGTGGCTTAGAAAATAGAAAGAAGAGAAATAAAAGGGGTTACTTACACAAGTCACTTCACAACCTTCTATCAGCATAATCAATTTAAAATACTTACTTGAATGGCTTGGTGATGAGAATTGTTGATGAGTGCTTTAACTTTCTTTCTTTCTTTTCTTTTCTTTTTCTTCTTTTGGAGTGCTTGACTTTTCTTCTTTTGGAGTGCTTGACTTTTTCTTTGCTGATTTTTTTATTTTCTTTCACTTGCACTTCTTTTTGAATTTTTCTTTTTAATGATGTTGCACGTTGCTTTCTTCCACCAAAGCTCTGATTACCACTTGATGTAAGGCACTTGTACCTTATCGATTGATTGTGGATCTAGGAAGGAAGCAAAACAACCTGCATAAGTGAATGGCTCAAAAGAGATGGTTAAGGGTGGTAACGTATAGGTGAATAGGTAGGTTGTTTAATAAATGAGAGATAGAAGCGGAAGATGATTGATATGGCTATGGGTTTGGTTAATGAAAAAATGGGATGGTTGTGAGGATAATATCTTAAAGAAGACTCAAAGAAGAACCAATGCTATAGAGAGCAAAGACCCAGACTTTATATTGCTTCTTTAAGGGGTGGTATAAAGGACTTTAACCCACTAGTTATAAGAACTAGGAACCAAAAGTATCAAGGGGAAAGGGGGTTGACGCCAAAAGTATTCAAACACTTGATAAGTCGATAAAAGTCACCAGGACTTAAGAAAGAGAATAATCTCACTTATATTAATAAAAAAAGTCTGATTACAAATGATATATGCTTTCCTATTTATAGGAAATGGAGAGGCATGGCTGAATGGTTACAAGTGGATTCGGTCAGCCTTGTGCCTTCCTATGGAGACATAATTTAATTACAAAATAGAGATGATGGTTCAGTTTAAATAGAGGGTAATAACCCTTGGATGAATAGCTCTTGTGTCCCTTCATGTTGGCACTAAATTGGATAGGAGATGTTGCTTGGCCGAATAGGGAGATGGCTCTTCATTTTGGTGCCTAAATGATATCACACGTAAGGTACATGGGGGCTGGTCATATGGAATGTACATGGGTGCTCTAGGGAGCCTTGTGGTACATCCTTGTATATGGGATAAAGGCTGGTCATGTGCTCCATCTTGGGCATGCACGTGTCTCCTTCCAAGCTAGTTTGAGTGTGGAGCTAGCTAGCTAGCATGGGGCTGTTTGTGAACAAGCTTCTTAGCCGAGTCCTTGTGAGCTCCATAACAACATGTTCAGCTACATTCAACTACCATTGATATCACTTTTGGCAACACAGCTCCAAATAGTCCAACTAGCTGAGTTTAGCTAGCCTTAAGCTCCTCCAGCTGAATCGAGCTTTCCTTAGTGTTCTATGAGCTGCATTGTACTTTGTGTGCTGTTTGTGAGCTGTATATGATGTCCAAATTATCCATCAAGCTACCTAAACGTGTATCACACTCCAATGTACCTACATATGCAAGGAAACAAGGTAAGTCCATGATATTGAGTTGATATGAGCTAAATACCTTGCTGTCATGTAAGATTATGGTAATGTGAGCTATGTTTGAAGGCCATGAGCTAATTATATCATATCATAATATCTATAAGATAATGCATGAAGCTTAAGAGCTAATATGAATGCATATGAACTAATGAAATGATTTATAATGATGCTGCCTTGATGTATATATGATAATCATGCTTATTATGATTATAAGACTATCCTAACAAGCTTAAATACCAATGTGCATGCTGTGTTAATAGTAAGTTATTTAACTACATAACAAGAATTCTTATCATAAAATGTATTATAAAAGCATATAGTATATAACTAATATAAAGTAAATTCAATATAAGGATGTTCAAGAGTACTCCCTTTGTAGGTGAAAACGTGCTTGCATCAGATAATCTTGTTAATATCAAGATTTCCATTGCACCATTCCAAGGCAAGATGAATCCCGAGGCTTACCTAGCATGGGAAAAGAAGGTAGAGCACATCTTCGAGTGCCATGATTATTACGAACTCAAGAAGGTAAAACTCGCTGCTTTTGAGTTTATGGTTTATACACTAATATGGTGGGATCAATTGACATCAAGTAGGAGACACAATGGAGAACATCCTATCACTACATGGGATGAAATGATAGCAGTGATGCGAAGGCGATTCATTCCAACCCAGTACCATCGGGAGTTATTCAACCGTCTTCAAAACCTTTCATAAGGTAACCGAAGTGTTGAAGATTATCACAAAGAGATGGAGGTGGCCATGATTCGATCCAACATCGATGAGGATCGAGAAGCCACAATGGCAAGATTCCTAGTGGGACTTAATCCAGACATTGTGAACGTGGTTGAGTTGTAACATTATGTGGAGATGGAAGACATGGTTCATATGGCCATAAAGGTGGAAAAACAACTCAAAAGGAAGGGGTGCGACACGATCTTATGGGAGTGCAACTTCAAAATGGGGGCAAAGTTCATACAAAGAGACTCCTCCATTGTCATCCCACGAAAGAGGAGGACCGCCCAAAGGAAGGACTGCCGCCTCTCCAAATCGTTCTCATGACATACAATGTTTTAAGTGTTTGGGGCGTGGACACATTGCAAGCCAATGTCCAAATCACAACACCATCCTTCTTCGAGATGATGAAGAAGTTGAATCGGAACAAGAAGAGGATGAGAATGAAGATGCTACCATTGATATGGAAGAATTAGAGCATGCCGTAGAATGAGAGGTCCTTGTTGTCAAAAGGAGCCTAAACGTGCAATCCAATGGAGGAGATGAACAACATGAAAATATCTTCCATACTTGCTGCCACGTTGGAGGAAATATATGCTTTGTTATTATTGATGGAGGTAGTTGCACTAATGTTGCTAGTACCTTAATGGTAGATACACTTGGCTTGGAAACAACAAAGCATCCACAACCTTATAAACTGCAATGGCTCAACGATGGAGGAGAACTCAAGGTGACCAAGCAAGTTTGAATTGCTTTCTCCATAGGGAAGTACAAAGATGAGGTGTTATGTGATGTCAAACCAATGCACGCAAGCCATTTACTACTTGGATGGCCTTGGCAATTTGATAGGCGAATGATCTATGACGGTTATACCAACCAGTATACATTCACCCATGAGGCAAGGAAGATCACTTTAGCTCCACTTTCACCAAAGCAAATACATGAAGACCAAATTCAATTGAGAGGAAAATTTGAAAAAACCAAAGAGAGAGAGACCAAAATGGAGGTAAAAGCAAAAGAGTGTGATCAAAATGAGGGAATGAAAATTATCATTCTTTTTAAAGAGAGAGAGTTGAAAAGGTGTTTAACGACAGTAAAGGAAGTACTTGTTCTCATGTACAAGGAAAAGTTTTGGAACACTAGCTACGTTGATCAAAATTTGCATTCTTTTGTTGTGTCTTTATTGCAGGAGTTTGATGACCTATTTCCGGAAGAAATACCAAGTGGGTTGCCACCTATTCGTGGCATAGAACATCAAATAGACTTTGTTCATGGTGCCGTCATTCCAAATCGACCAGCATACCGAATCAACCCTCAAGAAACTAAGGAATTACAAAGGCAAGTATATGAGTTGATGGCAAAAAGGCTACGTGAGGGAAAGCCTTAGCCCATGTGCAGTGCCGGTTCTACTTGTGCCAAAGAAGGATGGAACTTGGCGCATGTGTGTGGATTGTCCAGCGGTAAACAAAATTACGGTAAAGTATCGTCACCCTATTCCTCGCTTAGATGACATGTTAGATGAGCTTAGCAGTTCTAACCTCGTTTCCAAGATTGATCTTAAGAGTGGTTACCACCAAATAGGAATGCGAGAAGGTGACGAGTGGAAAACAACATTCAAAACAAAGCAAGGTCTTTATAAGTGGTTGGTTATGCCTTTTGGCTTAACTAATGAACCAAAAACATTTATGAGGTTCATGAATCATGTTCTTAGGCCATTCTTGGGTAAGTTTTGTGTGGTTTATTTTGATGACATTATAATATATAGTAAAACCATGGAAGAACATGTTCAACATTTGAGGTCAATTTTACTTGTTTTGAGGAAGGAAAATTTGTTTGCTAATTTAAAAAAATGTATATTTTGTGCTGACAGGGTAGTTTTCCTTGGTTTTGTTGTGAATTATGAAGGTTTTGAGGTTGAAAAAGAGAAGGTTAAAGCCATTGAAGAGTGGCCACGACCTACAAGAATTTCTCAAGTTAGAAGCTTCAATGGACTTGCAAGTTTTTATTGGAGATTCGTCCCAAACTTCAGCACCATAGCCGCCCCACTAACAAGTGTTATTAAGAAGAATTCTAAATTATTTTGGGGGGAAGATCAAGAGAAGTCCTTTAATAGAATTAAAGATTGTTTAATACATGCCCCTTTACTTGCTCTACCTAATTTTAATTTAACTTTTGAAATTGAATGTGATGCATCAAGTGTAGAAATTAGAGCAGTCTTATCTCAAGGTGGACGTCCTATAGCATATTTTAGTGAGAAATTAAGTGGAGTTATGCTTAATTATCCTACCTACGACAAAGAGATGTATGCTCTTGTAAGGGCAATCGAAACATGGCAACACTACCTTTGGCCTAAGGAGTTCACCATTCACACCGATCATTAGGACTTGAAACATATTCGGGAGGAACACTTTACTTTGCTTATGCATGAATTTGCATGAGAATTTAAAGTTTCCATAACATTCATTGCATTTAATAAGTGTGTTGTTCATTCAAGCATGAATTGCATTTAAATCATCTAGTTCATTCATCAAATTAGGTCATTTATTAGATTATCTCTTAATTGTTTCATGCATGTTTTTAATTAAATATTGAATAAAGTTCACCTTTGTGTCTAGGTGCATGAGAGAAGTTGAATGGTTTCATCATATGCAAGAATGTTAGTCAGAATATCTTCCAATTATGGATGTGATACATATGTGTTTGGTTCTAGAAATTAATTTGACATTATTCCTCTATCTCTTAGATTTCCAACGCCTTTTGAATCACCTTAATCTAATATCGGGAGATTGATATATGATTGATTTATTGAAGACAGTGCAGGCTGGAATTGTTACGGGAATTTTATGCATGGATGAGTTTGAGCCAAGGGAGAATCTTTTCAACTTCAGCCAAGTGACAAGACATTGAAGGACTCTTAATTCACCTATTAAAGGCATTCAAAGCCGATTGTCATCATCTATGTTCAAGGGCTCTTCATATTCTTCAAGGGAGCATGCAATGAATGGTGATTTAATTCACTTATCAAGACAATTTTCAGCATGGAATAGCAATAGTCTTCCTCCCCTTGGACGAAATTAAGGCCAAATTCAGCTTCAAATTGTCTAGATTCATCCCAAAATGATCTATAATATTCATCCAACTTTGAAGATAAGAAGACAAAGCATTTAAATGCATTTTATTGCTAAATTGATGAGAATGTTTTCATCTTTTGAGTCTTTTCATATGCTTCTTAGAAATACTATAAATAGGCACCTTTGGGATCATTTGTAGACACATATTTTGAATATATAAAGCATCTTTGAGAGGTTTCTTTCATTCTTGTTCTATTGTAGAACTTTATCAGCTTCAAGATAGTCTTGTAGTCTTCATCCATTTCTTTTTCTTATAGCGTTGGTTCCTAGCTCATCTATAGCTAGTGGGTCACGTTCCATACCCCTACCATTTCGATTCCATCTTTTATATTGTTGGTTCTTAGCTCCAAATAGCTAATGGGTCACAATCCGCTTTAACCTTACAACACTTACCACGACAACAACATTTGCCATGACAACACCATTCTTATTTCACCATCTATTTTCATTATCATTAAACCACAACAACCATCATTCTTCAATTACCTTCAAACAACTTCCTCATTCTTTTCATTACATCATTTCAATTATTATTTCATATCATTTTCCTTCTTATGTTTATATTTATACAATTTCAGAGTTCAAGCTATCATTATGGGGTTTCTTACTAGAATCACAATCGGGAATTCTCATATATGACTCGAAACAAATAATCGAGATCATATCAATCATGCTTCTGTTGTGCCAGAGGTTTTGTCAAGGGATCAACAATGTTGTCATTAGTGTGTACTCTGCATATCCTAACATCTTCTCGATCTATGATCTCTCAAATTATATAAAAGCGCCTAAGAATATGTTTGAATAGTTGATGAAATATGGATTCCTTTTCTTTTACAATGACTCCATTGTTATCACAATGGAGTTATAGAGCATTTGATATGCTAGGAACAACCCCTAGTTTAGATATGAACTTCTCTATCCAAACATCCTCTTTTGTTGGTCCACTGGCTACAATACACTCAGCCTCTATTGTAGAATCAACTATTATGTCTTGCTTTGAACTTTTGCAGCTCATAGCACCTCCATTAAGACAAAACAAAAAACTTGATTGTGATTATGAGTCATCATTGTCATTTTAGAAACTGGTATCAGTATAACCTTTACACTAAGCTCTTCTTTGCCTCCAAACATAAGAAAAGTACCCTTCATTCTTCTTAAGTACTTAATGAAATTTTTAACTACAACCCAGTGATTTTCACTATGATTTGCCTAATACTGACTCATTATACTCAAAGCATACGATACATCTGGTCAAGTACATATCATGGTATACATGATAGAACAAATAGTTGAAGCATATGGAATCTTACCCATTCATTCTCTTTCTTGTGGAGTTTAAGGATACATTTCTTTCAAAAGGGAAATACCATATCTCATAGGCAAGAATCCTTTATTGGATTCTTCCATACTGAATCTTTCCAGCACTTTATCTATATATGTACTTTGACTCAGACCTAAAAGTCATCTAGACCTATCTATATAGATCATAACTCCTAAGATGTATGTTGCGTCACCCAAGTCTTTCATAGAAAAGAAACTAATTAACCAAATCTTAATAGATTGTAAAGTAGGTATATCATTTCCTATGATAAGTTTGTCATCTACATACAAGATTAGGAAAGAAACAATGTTCCCACTAGCCTTCTTATAAACAGAATGCTCATCTTTATTTTTAGTAAAACCAAAATCTTTGATTGCATCATTGAAACAAAGATTCTAGCTTCGAGAAGCTTGCATTAGTCCATAAATAGACCTTTGTAACTTGCAAACCTTTCCAGTATTTCCTGGAGCAACAAAACCTTTTGGTTGTGTCATATACACATCCTTTTCAAGTTTTCCATTATAGATTGTGGTTTTGACATCCATTTTCTAAATTTTATAATCATGGAATGCAACTATTGCAAGTAAGAACCGGGTGATTTAAACATAGCTACGGGAGAGAATGGTTCATCATAGTCTACTCCATGAACTTGTGAAAATATTTAGCGACTAATTGCCCCTTGTATGTTTATATATTACCATACATGTCTATTTTCTTCTTGAAAACCCATTTACACCCTACAGGTTTGACCACTTCAGGTGGTTCAACCAAAGTCTAAATTTGGTTTACTGACATAGAATCCATCTCAGATCTCATGGCCTCAATCCATTTCTCAAAGGTTGGATTGACACTTCCTCTTGATAAGTTCTAGGCTCATATTGATCCATAAGAAGAACGTCTCCATGTGTGGTAACAAGAAATCCAATCTCTCAGGTACATGGTGTTCTCTTGTAGATCTTCGCAATGGTTGTTTTTCTAAATCTGATGATTGTTCCTCAACTACTTGTGGAACTTGTTCAACCTCTGGTTTACTGATATTTTGGTCTTGAACTTTTCTTTTAGTTTCTTTAGGATATCCAACAAATATACAGTTATGAGATTTATGTTTAAGCTTTGTAGACATTCAATGTTTGACATAAGCTTGACAACCCTAAATATTCATAAAATACATACTAGGATGCTTTCCAGTTCATATCTCATATGGTGTCTTTTGAACCAATTTATATGAAACACGATTTAATGTGAAAGTGATTGTTTCAAGTGTATGTCCCCAGAAATAAGTCATAAGATTACTATGACTCATCATTGATCAAATCATGTCTAGCAGTATTCGATTCCTCATTTCAAAAAACCCATTCCACTATGACGTACCAGGTGTTGTATGCTATGAGAAAATCCCACACTCTTTTAGGAGTTTATCAAATTCTATGCTCAAGTATTCTCCACCTCGATCCGATCGAAATGCCTTAATACTATTTCCTAGTTGATTTTGTACTTCAATCTTTAATTCCTTAAAATTTTCATGTGGTTTAGATTTATGGCGCATAAGGTAAATATACTCATACCGACTGAAGTCACTAGTGAATGTAATAAAGTAGTGAAATCCAGCTCTGACTTGCGTATTCATTAGCCATACACATCACTTTGTATTAATCCTAATAAACTACTCGCTCATTCATATTTACTATTAAAGGGAGCCTTAGTTATATTTTTCCCAACAAGCCTGATTTGTATACATCATATTTTTTTGAAAACAAACAAATCTAGCACTACAACAAATTTGATTATTTGTGGCATCTGAAATATTGTCACTGAAACATACATTTCTGTCACTATTTGTATTTTGTGACATAAAAATTGACGTCACGGTGAACGTCACCCTAGGTGTGTCACTAAATGTCTAATGTAATGATGTATAAGATTTCGTCACATATTATTAAACATATAATGATGTTAATGGATAATGTCACATTATAATTTGCATTCAGTGACAATTAATTATGTCACCAAATAATGTACATTTTCGTCATTGATAAACCATATCGTCACCAATAACTCAATAATTTCTTTGTATACGTGACGAAAGAAAAAGTTATCACAATATTAGTGACGCAATACATGGTTACCTATTAGCAGTATAAATGACGTTTATACATAATGTCACTTTATAATTGATACTCAATGACAACTAGTTACGCATTAAATTATATAAAATTTTATTATTAATAATTCACATCGTCACGAATAATACATTAGAATCAATCTATATGCGACGAAAGAGATATTGTCACATTTTCAGTGACGTAATATAACATTACCTAATAGTATTATGAAGGACACTTATGCATAACATTATTTTATAACTTATATTGCATGACAGTTGGTTACATCACTAAATTATATAATATTTTTATTAATGATTCATATCTTCACGAATATTACAATAAAATCAACCTATTTTGTTACGAAAGATATATTGTCAAATTTTTAGTGACATAATATACTATTATGTAATAGTATTTTGAATGATGATTATGCATAACGTAAGCTTATACAATTTTCTCTAATATAGTGAAAAAAAACAAAGATTACTTATATTAATCTAAAGAAAAAATAACATAGTTTACTTATTGTAAAATAATAAAATTTATACGAATATTTCACTAGAAAACATAATAATGTCATTTTTATAAATATAAAAACACTTAAATGTTCAAAGAAAATAAAAAAATATGACCATAATATGACTTGTGGAATAACGTTTTACGAGAATCTCATTCCTAATCTTGTGTCGACTACGAGTCTGTTGATGATGAGTTTCTGGTATCATTTGAAGCTATAAAAATAATTAGCACGTTAATTGTCATAGTTAAAATTATATAATTATTTTATTTATTTAAAATATTATTTACCTGAAAATTGAAGTGAGGACACAAGAATTCCGACAGCTAACAAAGAAGATCTCATAATCTCCATTTGAGTTTGAAGAAACCATCTCAAATATATAAAATATTCAATTATGTAAAAATGCAACTACTTTGGGTAAGAACAAAAAGACCCTAAAACTAAAACCATAGCAAATATAACTATGTAAAAATGTAAAGTAAATATTAAAATAAAAATGACGAAACCATCTAAACTATACCAAAAAATCAATTTTATTTAACAATAAAATAAAATATTAAAAAAATATACCAATTACCTGGATATTGAAATTGGTGAACCGCTTCAATTACTATAATCTGGTGGAAAATAAAAAAAAATTGCAAAATAATATAACTCTAAAACAATATTATTTCAAAAGTAAAATACATAGAAGAAGATTACTTTTGTAGATGCTCGATTTCTCAGGGGACTACATCAAGATAGACCTATTTACAAGGAAATATTACATTTAGGCCAAATCGGAGCAGACACGAAGCAATGGCAGGCCTAAAGGAGAACCCAACCTGTGCATATTCGAAACAAGCCCAGCAAGCCTGAACCAAAAGCCTCCTGTCCATGTGAAGCCCTGGAAAACAAAAACGATTATGAGGTAATTTCAACCATCAAAAAGAGAGGTAACAATTTGTAGATAGTTGGAGGGGAAATAAGAGACAAATTGTAGAGAAAAATGGTAGAAGCCATTTTCTTTGGGGGAGGAAGGCCATTTTTCTTGCATGGAAGAGCATTTTTCATCAAGTAAAAAATAAGAGAAACAAATTGTAAAAGGGGGTTCATTGTAACCACATGGGGGCTTCCTTTTCGAAAGAGGATGGATATAATCTTATTCTTTGAATAGCAAAAAACAAAAAATTTCATGGCAATTTTGTATTAGCAGCACAAGGTTTTGTTTTTTATTAATACAAAGCAATAGAAGAAAAACATTAGATTGAGCAGACCACATCAAAAAATGCAAGTCATAATCATTTAAAGAGATTTTATATGTTCACCTTGCTTGGTTTCGGTACCTGACAAATTTGAAGTCATTGGAGCACTTCGGTTTGTCACCGGAGATGAAGGGCAAAGAATCGTCAAGGAAAGCAATAACTGGAAAGATTCCTTTTTGGTATTCAAGTAAGTAATATAAAAAAATGAAATCAATACAAACATTTTTGGAGGTACTTTTTTCAGAATTTACTTTCATTTGCTAGTGAAATTCTGCGTGTGCATGTATTATTTTGAATCTAAAAAAGAGGAAATAAGAGAGTTCTTTACCTTAATAGAGTAGGGATCTAATCCAGGTTGACATCTTCAGTGTGATTGTAGTTGATGCAAGACAAGGGTTCTTCTAAGAGCCTCATTCAAGAGAGAAAAGAAAGTTTCAGTAAGGTTTCATTTTTTTATTGTTTTTTAAACGAATTAATATATAAGGGTTTAGTTTCATACCTTAGGCTTCGTTTTCGTTCTTCATCAGGTTACTTTCACTGGAGTTGTGAGCGAGGGGTCGGTTTTGGTCGAACATTGGGGTTTTGTGTTAATTTTAGGTAAGGTTTAATCCCGGTTGGATTTGGGATGGTAGAAGGAGAGGAGGTTTAGATGAGAGTTATGGTTCTAGAACTTTCTTGGGTTGTAAGAAATGATAGGAAGAAACTCGGTCACCGGAGTCCAATGATCAAAGCAAGCTAGCGATTGGGATTTACGGCTGTGCGTGGTGGATCTGTTTTGTGAAGGGTCTCGATCGAGAGACCAAATGTGAAGAGAGTAAATCATTAGATGAGAGGAGGCTCTCCACTTTAGGTTTAGGTTGAAATGCCGTAAATTTCCATAATTTGGCCTAATACTTTAGGTTAAGTGTTATTTTATAGTTTAGTCATCATAATTTAATATAGGTTTTGCTTTAATCCTAAGCTCTGATTAGTTTTATGTTTCTTGATTTTGTCTCTTAATTATTTAATTTGATTGGATATTAATTAGAATTAATCAATTTTTTATGGCCTTCTTGTAACACCCCAACCTGTACCTGACCCGGATACGAGTCCGAGATGTCACATTAACTTTTTTAAAATGATGTTCTGCCAAAATAACAAAATATTTGAACTCATTTTAAGAAAATACGATGATATATTATTGAATTATGCTTCATTATAAAAATTTAAGGCAATAATGTATTTATGAACAGTACTATATGGTATAAACAGTACTGTGAACAATAATGAACAATACCGTGAATAGTATTATGAATAGTGCTATAGTACATCGATGCATTGCTACAGTGCACAGATGCACTAAAATTTCGAAGCAAAAATGTGCATCGATGCACTGCTACAGTGCATGGATGCACTACTACAGTCCTGCTACAGTGACTTTCGTAAAACATTCATAAAACTCGTTAAAATTTAACCGTTCATTACTATACATTTACATTTACATAGATACGTTTAAAACATTACAAAACTTGATCAGAGCATAAATACTTAATTTACCAACTTTGTTTACTTGCTAACCTATTTTCACATAATAAAACATACTATTTAATCTACTTCTGATCTAAGCTTCAAGTGGAGTTATGTTGTTCTGCTAAGCTAAGCTTTGATCTTCCTCCTTCTCAGTACCTACGTGTAAATCGCTTACACGCTAAGTCATAGAGTTAGTGAGACATATAAATATAATAATAATGCATTCCTTATGAATATGAACATGCAATCTATCCATTCAATCATGTCATATGCAATTCAATATAATCAATAATAATATGATAACATATAACTATAATAATGTACTTACCTTTGATAACCTTTTATAGGACCATGTGCATTTTTGAGAACTCAAGGTATTCGAGTACATTAAGGTTGTGCACTATTGCTGTCACCACATCTCGGATGGGGTCCCACTAGGGGTATATGAATTTTTTGTCCCGAAAGACCTATGTACTTTATTTGTCCCGAATGACCACTCCTTAAGAACCATATACATATTCTAGTGGATCAAATCTGTCTGAAAAGACCCTGTAAATGTTCAGAAAGATACATATATGTCCCGAAGGACCACGTAGAACCATCGACTCTTGGAATGCCAACTATACCTATAGCTTTCATATCGTATACCATGGGCATTATTCTTATGTTTCATATGTTCATGTATTCATTTCATTTCTCTTGTGATCACATAGATTATAACACTTATCATATCACATGTGCATTTGGATCTTTTCACATATATCATTTATCAAATCATATGAACATATATACTTTATGCATGTATCATAATAATTATCATGTATGCATGTTCATAACTATTGTACTATGAAAATCAACACAGGAATTAGACTTATCACAAGTCTTATTCCATTGTACCATACTTATAGTATGCACTCACCTATATCACTTTGCCTTTTCCTCGATCGATCTTACTTATCACTTGTTCCGGAACTTGTTTAGGCTCAATATCTACATAAATATAAATTTCAAGACAATTATAAGAAGCCTAAACCATATAATTCGATACTAATAACTTGAGCTAATTTAATAAACCCAAAAATTCAGTTTTCCTTTAGGGGGTGTACCGATGCACTATGGATGCATCGGTACACAAAATAGGTTCGAAATTTGCATGCATCGATGCATCCCTTAATGCATCGATGCACTTTCAAATTTTATCTTAGTGCATCGGTACACACTCATAGTGCATCGATGCACCAGCCCAGAATATACTATTTCATCCGAAAATTCCATAACTTTTCATTAAATTTCCTCATATAAAACTCCTTTTATACCACTAAACTCAACTACAACAATTTTAACTAACTTTTATCATTCCAATATCTTATTATCTCCCATATCTCATCCAAATTCTTAAAGCTAAGAATCATACCAAATTTTCCATGTTATCCAAACTTAATTCTAACACTTATAACTTCTTATTCTCATAGATGACAAGTTAAATCCAACTTTCAATTCTTATTATAAGCTCTATTTCAAGATTTCACTTAAGACTCCAAATCTTAAATCTTTCCTAACTCCTATATCTTTTGATTTTAAGATAACTTAAGCTTTCCTTAAGCTTAGTTATCATCTAATGATCAAAACCCAATCTTAAAATTAACAAATAATTAACTAAACTGAAAACTTACCTTTAATGGAGACCTACGGGGAGAAGAAGATAAGCTTCCAGATGCTCATTCAACCCCCATGCTTATCTCTTAAATAAGAGATAAATATCTTTTTCATGAAAAGACCACCTTACCCTTCATACTTTCATTCCTCACAATTTAATCCAATACCAGAATTTATCACTTTAAAATTCTAAACTTCTCAATAAATTATACTTTAATCACTAACTTTTGAACTTTTACGATTTGGTCACTAACCCATAATTTGGGATGTTACACTTGTAATTAATTAGATTAGTTTTTTTCCTTTTAGATTGTTTCAAATAAGTAAATATATTTATGCAAATTTTGACATGTTTTAAGTTACTAGATTTTTAGAATTGATTCCTAGGTTAGATAGTCTCTCTTTTAAATAATTACAGTTAATTAGAACTTTAGTTTATGTTTAGTCATTATTTTGAGCTATATGGTCATTTTAAATTCGGTCCTAGAATTTTAACTTTAAATTAAACCTTTAGATTTAGATTAATTCATGTTTAGATTAATTCATTTTTAGATTAATTCCTTAAATATAAGTTTTTTTAATTTAGTCCATTGTTAGATTTGTTCTCTTTAATAAATTGTTTATATTTATTTCACATGGTGGTATGTTTACATATGTATAGGTATGCAAATATTTAATTAGTAAATTGCATGTCATCATTTTGTATGAAATGTATGATACCCTCACGTGCATAACTTCACATAATTACATAATTGGATTAAGTGTAATACCCTTTTAATTTAAAAATAATATTGTTTTTAATTATTAAAAATAATTTGACATAAATATTTGACTTTTTCTATACGAGCATAAATACGACTTGTGTTCGTGGAAGACTTCACTGGTCTTGTCATGATCAAGCTACTTTTAAGTTGTTGTAATATGTAACAATATTTTTTTATGACCTAGTTAATATAATTGGTTATATAATATTGTTGGAAAGTCGATACAACGGTAAAACATACTTTGAAGGGTCAATTTTGATTTAATGTTTTTAAGAGTCGTTGTAGGATAGTTTTATCTATTTTTCGTGTATAAAATGTATTTTAAACCTATTATAATATATTAAATTATTTAATAAAATATGTAGAATACTAAATATTGTGTTCGATTGTGCCATTACGAGTAAGCTTATAAGTAACACACAATTTTTTCTTTCGTTTTATTTTTATTACAATAGTAATATTTTATATTTTAAGATTGTTGATATTATATGTATCTAAATATATTGGAGCTTTATGGCTATTTCTATGATCAAGTATAAATATCAATTTTTCCCTTAACACTTTGATGTAACATCATGGAAATCATATAAGTATAATAATATATAAAAAATCATATGGTCATTTCTTTTTTACGATTTATTATTTTAAGTTTTTCTCTAAAGAAATATTTGAATGTGAGATAATCTAATGCAGAATAATGTCAATAAAATTAAAAACACAAAAAATCTCTGTAAATTGCATTATTTAATAATGTTTTTAGATTATCTTATTTTTTAACATTAAGTGACGTAACTTCATGATGTCTTTTAAAATCGTCATATAAAAAAAAGATAGCAATAAGTGACAAATATTGATTTCGTCATGCTAAAACTATTTTTTGTGACAATAATAAAACGTCATTTTAATGTCTTATAAAATATGACAAATTAAATTTTCACGAATAAAACTTATTTGTGACAAATGTGCAACGTCACTAATTGAAATCGAATCGTCATTATAATAAATTGTCACTAATACCTTTATTTCATTGGAGACGATTTTACAATGTCATTATTTTATCTAAATGTCATTAAAAGGTTTCCCACTAAAAATATTGGTGGGAAGATTTTGGCGCCAAGCATATAGTGACGAAAATCAATGACCATTTTTAAAATTGTCATAAAAAATATACCATTAATCAATAAATATGACGAAAAGGAAAAACGTCACATTATAGTATATTTTGTGATGTTATATGTAATGTCATATAGAAATTTCATCATAAATTGATAAATTTGTTATAGTGTAGGAATCCATCTTTGTGGAGCTTTGATATACGTTTCTCACTTTTATGGCCTAAACGACAGTGCCAAAGATAAGTTCCTTGATATTTTCGTATTTATGTTATAAATAGTGTTATATTGATCCAAAATATAAAGGCCATTAACTAATTGTGTCAAACCATATAAAAACACTATAGAGATAAAACAAACAACAATTATTCTTTATAATTATCTCAAAACCAATCTTGTCCAAAAAATAAATAGAAATAATATTTTTAGTCAAACTAGGCAAAAAATTAAAATCCTCTAAATTTAAATCAAGTCCTCTAGGAAAAGATAAAACACATATCCCTATAACTAATGCAACAACTCTTGCTCCATTTCCCACTCGTAGGTCTACGTCTCATTTAGCCATATTCCTTCTCTTTTACAATCCCTATACAGAAGTAAAAATATGAGAGCCACAGTCGATATCTAATACCCAATAAGTAGATGTTAACAAATTAACATCAATAAAATAAATACATGAAACAAACTTTCCATTTGCTTTTGGTTTTGCCTTCTTGACCTCTTCAAGGAAAACAGGGCAGTTTCTCTTCTAGTGTTCGGTCTTGTCACAATGGAAACGTTTTCCTTCCTTTCTAACTACCCCTTTCTTTTGGGCTTGGCCTTACTATTGTCCTTAGACTTTGCCACTATCATTTTCTTTTCTTTTCGTTTGTCCTTGTAGACCATCAGAATGGGCTTAGGTTCAACCTTTTTCATGTTACTTTCAGCAGTTCATAACATGCCAAATAATTATGGTAAAGTCTTCTTAATTTTATTCATGTTGAAATTAAGGAAAATTTTGTTAAAGCTATCCGATAATGACTGTAGGATAATATCGGTAGCCAATTCATCTTTGAGAGGAAATCCCAACTTTTCCAATGTTTAAATGTAGCCAATCATCTTGATGACATGCGCACCTACAGGAGATCCCTTTACCATTTTTCATTGAAATAGAGCTCTAGAGGTCTTATACCTCTCTTGATGTGCTTGCCTCTCATATATTTCATTGAGATTTTGAATCATCTCACATGCAACTATGTCCTCATATATTGAGAACAATTCTCAAATTACAGAACCATTCAAGGAAGTTCATTCCATTAAGTTTCTCCTTGTCAAGGAGCGATCATAATGATAGTGTTTTGTTTGCCATTAAATCTAAAAAATGGAAATATTTAAAAGTAACTAAATTTACTGAATTTAAAATTTATAAATATGTCTTTATTTAGAAAATGCTCCCATTATTTTATTCAAAATTAATAACCCCCTTGTTTTTTTTGAAAAAACTGCTCGAAAGTTTTTCCAGTGAGTGAGGATCCATTTTTCAGCCTCTTTCTAAATCAACTTTGGCTTTTCTTTTAGGACAATGGTTATTTAGGTAAGAAAAACCTTACTAATTACATCTCATGTAACTTCTCCATTTGGTGAATAATTGTTTTTGAAATCATCTTATGATTTATTCAAAATATTAATCTCTAGGTTTCTAATCCTATTAGAATATCCTAGATAAGTTATTACCAATATTTCAACCGATTAATATCACTTGCATATTCTTCACGTTTAACTAAGATAGACTTATGTGCCATTGTTTTGGAAAATCCCACATAATATTGATCGAATTATTAATGATGGTAAATATTGGATAGTTTAAAATAACATAGATCATTTTGAGTGATTTATAATTATATCATCGATGTTCATTTTAATATTATGCCCTTATTGATCTCATCAATATTCATTATAATGTTAGCATGCTAATATATCATTCATCGCATCACATACATGATAGATATAAAAAGTAAATAAGATACAATGGTTTATAGCCCAAAAATATTAAAACTTTGGTGGCCCATCCCTAACCAATGGGAGAACCAAAAATCCTAAAACTAAGACTATTTCTCAAGCATCTTCTCGTCTTTAGGTCAATTCATTCTTCTGCTCCATTGAATCTTCATAGGATTACAATTTTAGAACTCGTTTTACATACGAGGGAGTATGATGATAAGAGAAATACAACAAAAGTGTAAAGAGACACGACATGAAAGTCGTGCTTTAAAATTGTTACAACCATTAATAAAGGGGCTATAACCATGCATGTCAAACACTATGCAAATCAAACATATCATACAAATGCCATTACAAGTTTATTATTAATAACCGATATAGGCCTACAACCTTTGCTCCCCATAAAGGGGTCAATGGGTAAAGCCCTTTCTAGGGTTTGAGTGTGGAGCCCCTAACGGGGTTAAGGGTTGGAAATTTTTGAAAGATAGCACCCACTATTACTGTGAAAAATATCATGATTTGATAACTTTTAGCAAATAATCATGTGTTTGGGATTTTCAATCCCTAACTTTTTTCACACTGGAATAACCATTGTTCCTTTGTTGAAATTGATATTCGATCACAACTGCGAGTTCACAATATTAACAATTAGTATATGAACATTGAATCAAACAACAACAATTATATGATTAACATTTTAATCAATTATAGTAACACTTTTTTACTGGATTAACGGATTAATCATGACACTCATTGATTCGAACAAAATCGTATGCATCTCATACATATCGCATCAACCAAGAATTTTAACTCGAATTTGGATCATACAAGTGGCTATAGTAATACTATTGGGACTCCATGGCATAGGAAAAACCAAATGCGACGGTCTCACCAGCGATCCAAGTACGTTAAATCCAAAATCATGAGGAAGGAATACAATTTCTTACATTGAGTTCATTGAAAATCAGCAAAGATAGTAGTGGCTAATCGTGATCACGAATGGTTTGAATCCTTGCCTGCACGAAAAATCATCTCAGCCTGTACTCAGTTAACGTGGTTGAAAAGTAGTTGAGAGTAAAACTTTTCACTAAAAAAGTTCTAGGAGTTTCAGAATTTTCAAAAGGTATTCACAGCTGCTAGACCAATTATACCTTATATATGTGTCACTCTAGCTATTAGGGGTTTTAAATTTGAATTTAATTAAGAGTATAATTACATTATTTTAATTAAATTCAGTATTCATGTGTAATTAAAATTGCTCTCACACACACACACACATATATATTAAATACACATTTTATTCATTTACAATCAAATTGTACATATGTGACATATTTATAAGTTATTCTATTTTTTCAACCATTGGGTGTGGCCGTTACTGTAACGTTAGTAGCAAAAATTAGAACTATTCTAATATTACAAACAATGAGTGACATCTAACAATATGTCATTGTTACGTAAGTTACAGGAAGTCATGATTCGATATAACATGTCTATGACTAACTCTTTTAATATATTATATCATTTTGTCCTTTACATCTATAATATGCATAACTCTTGGAATAATCACACTTTTGTAGCCTATCTATTATTTCTTGATATATTCACTAGACTATAATAAGCGAATAATTTGTGATATCTCATATCAACTTATTCAAGCATGGCTATGCATTTCTAGTCTCACTCAATCAAGTGGTATGTGATATAGTACGTATTATGTATGAAGGACATTCGATCTCGATCATTCACACCCCTTACATATATCGTGATATTTTCAATTTCAGTCTTTATAGTGCAACCAGTTACAGATAATGTTTATTTGTATCAAAACATACAACAATATATGTTTATATTGTAATGATCTCAAGTCTAAGGATTATACATATAGTTGTCAGTATGAGAAATATTATGACCATCACATAATAATCCAAGACATATGCTCATGGTAGGTCAATCCAATATATTATTCTCTGACAATATATTCACGTATTAATTTTGACATCTCTATGTCAATGACAACTAATTTTCATCAATCAATAATATGCTAGTCTTAAGCGTATTATTACTATCCATACTCATAATAATAATTTACTAAGGATTTTTAAATAATAATCACATTAATATATGAACATTATTATCTTTTACTTTATTTAATGCACATAAATACAATAAAAAAACAATGGTTATGCCTTCATTTGATAAATACAGTAAATAAAATATGTCAATACAATCATCATATGATTGGTCTTTGGGCATACTCTAATAAAAACTATTGAGGATATAATAATGCATAGAACCAAAATCTATCAAAGAAAGAAAATGAAAAGATTCTAATAGAAAGGTACTCATGGTCACATCTGTCGAGACATGATCCTGAGGCTCACGAATCGCATACACTCTGGCAAGAACACCAATCTCAACTGCACCTGCACAACCTTAGCCCCTACCACGAGCCTAACCCATCTAACCACCCATACATCCACCTCTTCTGGCAGGAACAAGAGCAACATCGTGACTCTTAACTCTTTTTGAAAAACCACACAACTGATAATCCACATCCACACATTAATAATAACCTCCATGAGACACCAACACACACCCGCATGCCTCCTGTTGCAAGTCTAATAAAGTAGAGACTATTGCCAACAACCAACTAGAGTAGATGCTCTACCAATCTACCTCATATGAGAATCAAAATGATTACCCCAATGATCAAAACCTCAACATCTCTTAACCTAACGACTCTAAGAACCAACATCTCAAAGCCTTTTCCCCAAAAACTCTCGAGTTGGGTCGCCAATCAAAGTAATATCAACCTCTCTAGCCTAATCCACCAAGGTATCGAACACCTTCGAATAACCCATAATACGATACACATGAATCCCCCTTTCCAAATCATCATTAAACCACTTACACCTCTTCAGCTTAGTCGAAACTATCTCCATAACATACTCACTCAGGCGAACAAACTCTACCTCACACTCAGAGACACCTAAATCCACCCCTAAACAAAGTAGAGAAACTTCTTCTTCCTCGCGTTTGTATATTGTGCTCCTATAAACCTTTCCTAAACACCTTTAGAAAATATGGTCAAGTCAACCTATCCTCTAAAGTACTCTTTCAAATCGTCACCCACCAATGATGTGCATTACCCTATAGTAAAGGCGCAACACTTACCCAATTCTCTTCATCAGACTAACCCATATGATCTAATATGTGCACCACACTTTTAAGTCAATTCTTGATGACTTTCAGCTCGGTCCGACGAAAACCATAGAACTCTCTGGCACCAAATGCCCTCAAAATCTCTAACGGCAAACCTCTACCCGCTGCGTTGGCAAAGAAGCTTGTGTAACATTGGGGATAACTCGATGAAAGGTACTGATGATCGCCTCAGTCAACACGTCAACAGAAGGATTTATGTGTGGAGCCACAGGCAAAGGTTTGTTGGTGCCACCACCAATCTCTGTTACATTAGCTTTGGTGGCAAGATAGTTACTCTAAAAAACACCCACGATAGCACGAGGTGGTGCCATAACAAAACTAGGCTAAATGCTACATATTTAAATAACATAGGGTATGAACCGCATTGGTGTTCAGGACAAGACCTGTAAAAAATTTCTAAATGAAACACTATAATGAGGTTCCCATTTTTCTACCCTAACACACAAGATATAATATCGTTAACATGTCTATGATACCAGTAAATGTAATACCCCATACCCAGTCATGAAGAATAACCCAGGTACCTGAGTGTACATTAGATTTTGAACTTTTTGGATAAAATAAAAACCCTAAATAAGCATACTATGTAAAAGCATTTAAATTTTAAACATATATCAAGCAATACATGGCAACGAATAAGTAAGAACGAGTCTCATCAAATACTAAATTAAGTTTACCAATATTCTTTATTAATCCTTAATTAGTGACATGCAAAATTCCAGATTAACTGGACACCAAACAAGGACCTAATTGAACATATTTTTTTAAGGAATAAAACATAAACAATTTAAAAGTCACATAAGAACAACAATCATGTAATTAGCACTTTTATTATGAAATTAAGTATATTTAAGAGTGACGGAACAAGTCTCATCAAACTCCAAGTTAAGGTCCAATATTAATTAATATTTCAATTTTGAACTATTTTGAACTTATAAATCATCATTTTAATGAATGTAATTTTACCATTTTTTATCGAGCACACAGCGAAGTGATCGATAATTTTTCATGGGGATCGATTATTTACAAAATAATGAGTTTGGGATCAATCATTTGAAGCAAGAGATCGATCTTTTTTGGGAAGGGATCAATCCTTTCCCCTGAGGGATCGATCCTTTTTTTTGTAAAAGTGTAGAATTCTCAAGAACATGCATAATTTAGTTGCCAAACTTTCACATAATCAATCTTAGGGACTAGACACATGCTTTGACCCCCATCATACCACATTATACATGCTAGAATACACTTGTAGCACATTTTATAACATAATTCAATACATCATACAAGGATCTAGTATCATAAGTCAAACATTGCATAAAAGTTCTCTTTTGGCACAAGTCATCTTGTCCAATTATTTGTTTTGGTTCATTCCATGCATGTTATAAGTCTAACATATTTACTACACTTGGTGTCACTGTTTAAACACACCAAACACTTCATTAAGGCATAATTCAACATTTGACCAACTTAGTATTCAAACTACACATTCATATGAATTCAACATCTTCAATAACAACATCATATTTCATATCAAGTCTAAAGTCCAATCAACATGGCACATTTATTACAAGTTGACCCATTCAAAGTTCATTTAAATTCCTAATGGTTCCCATATTTTTGTCTAATGTACTCAAACCACATACATTTTGATCACAATGAATAATTTCTCTTTACCTTTGACTCAACTACTAATCCTCTAAAAAAAGTACTAAACAACAAGTGTGATCTGAAAGACCAATGAATAACTTACATTATAAGTGAGGCTCACTTCTGAATTAAAGGAAATCTCCTACATGCATTCACTCCTCACTTATTTTTGCCTCAATAATCATTCCATCATTTCATGCTTCCATATTCACCTAATGCACCATAAATGTACACAAAATCCAGAATATGCGCATGCTTCTCAACATCTTATACATTGAAGCAAATCACATACACATATGCATAATTACTTTTTGGCAAACTCACACGCATCAGACACATAGTTTATAATTAATATCAATGGTTTTTTGTTCAAAACACAACTCACTCATTAGATAAATGAACTTCATCGAACTCTATTTTAAGTTTTGACTCACTTAGGACTAAAACCATGACTTTTAGAGCCAAGTTCAATGAACCAACCTTACCCTATAATATTCTCAGAGCATTGTTGAACGCATTAACCTTACCCCGTATAGCTCTTTGTTCACACGCATATAGAAAACCAGAGAGTACTCTTTCCTATGCATGCCTTTCATATCCAAAGGTATCATTAAGAAAACATAGTCATTTAATCCAAGTTCACAAGAGTGGTTATCAAATGACGCATAGATTATACACATATAAACTTTCGAGATGCACTATAAAACACTTATCGAAAATGGTTTTTTGATCAACCATATATGGACAGCAAATTGCTTAATCATCCATGGATAATGAAGTTGTTGTACTCATGCTTAACACATTCATATAAATACATTTTGCAAGATAAACTTTCAAAACCACTATACATCACTTGAAACACATAATCAATACATATTCCACTATTCACATTTTATATAACATTCCATATCAATTATATGCATGAACATAAGATCACTTATTCTAGAGTTCAAGCTAAGAATGTGAATAGTGGAATATGTATTGATTATGTTCATCCTCTAAGAATGAAAGCCACTCACCTCTACTATCCACTAACTTAAATTACTTCCAAACACTTAGAAAATGATCACCGAAATAATTTGCACCAAGTTTCCTCAATTAGCAGCACATTTAACACCTTGGAAAGCAAAATAACATATCAAGAACACATCTAAAATATAGCACAATTTTTTTTTATCAAAACATAGAGAAAAGACCAAAATTACCGAAAACCTTACAGAAATGACTCTCCAAGCCTCCAATCCAATAGAAACCAATTCTCCTCAATAACGAAACTCAACTTAAAAACTCACAAATTAAATCAATTAAATGAATTGATTAATTATAATCATCTAATTATTGGATCATTAATCGTTAAAGCACAAAAGGAACCAAAGAAAAGAGAATTACCTTGCTAGAAAAAGACGAGATAAAGAAGATCAATAATGCAAACACCAAGAAACAAATAAGAGAATGCAATAAGAAATAAAATTGAAACAATCTTGATTGAAGAGAAAATATCAAGATGAAAGGAGTAAGAATCAACAAAAAATGAATAGAAAATGATGAAGATTGTTTGCCATGGGAGAGCTTTTGGGAGAAGTTTATAGAAAATTAAAAAGTGTTTGGATAAGATAATGAAGAGAACAGTAAATGAAAATTGGATATGAAAATGAGATAGAATTAAGAGAAAGAATCTAGCTAGGAAATTGGAAAAAGGAGATGAAAAATACAGTTAGAGTTCGTGGAGAAACCAACCACACAAGCCTTAGTAATATTAGCTTCATATATTTTGATTTGTGATCCTTTTACATTTTAGTTACTAAAATCAACATTTTCGATTAGTCACTTAATAAAAATTTGTTTTATTATTATTATTATAAATCATATTTAATATTTCAAAATTTATTTAAACACTTAATATTAATTTTTATATTTTTAAAAATAAAAAATATTAATTTTATCGAAAATCATGGAAATCACCCGACTATCGACCCGAAATACTGACTCGGACTTTGGGACGTTACAATAGTCACTGCCTCAACTCATTTAGACACATTGTCCATTGATAATAAAATCTAAAGATCTCCAAATGAAGAATGGAAGGGTCTGATGAAATCAAACCTCCATACGTTGAAAAGTTCCACCTTAAGGATATTTTACAATGACATTTCATGTCTCTTAGAGATGTTTCCAATTCTTTGGCATCTATCAGAAATCTTAAATAATTCATGTGCATCTTTAAAGAGTGTGGGCCAATAGAATTCATATTGTATGGACTTCACAAGAGTCTTTACCCCTTTAAAATGGACTCCACAAGGTGTTGTATGATAATAAAATAAAATCTCATTTTGTTCTTCTTTGGTGACACACCTTCTAATCATTTGATTGGAACATTTCTTGAACAAATAAGGCTCGTCCCAATAATAGAATCGTACGACATGATTGAATTTCCTCATGCCCTGGTTGTTCTCATCATGAGGCAAAATAACACTAACAAGAAAGTTAACAATACCAGCATACCACAAAATTGTCCCAGTAAATAATATTTTCTTGTCATGGAATTACTCTTTGATTTCTAAGTTTTCATCACCAACACGCTTGTTTTCTAGCCTAAAAAGGTGATCAGCAACTTGGTTTTCAATGTCTTTTATATCCTTAACCTCTAAGTCAAATTCTTGCAAAAGAAGTATCCACCAAATATGTTTAGGTTTGGAATCCTTTTCAGTCACTAAGTATATAATGGTTGAATAATCGATAAAATAACCTTAATGCCTATCAAGTATGTCGTAAACTTATCAAAAGTAAATACCACGACAAGAACTCTTTTTTAGTTGTTTTCTAATTAATTTTTGCTTCATTTAAAGTATGACTAGAATAATAAATAAAATGAAAGATCTTACCTCGATGTTACCCAAGTATTCTCCTGCTGCGTAATCACTTGCATCACATGCTTGGAGATAAGCCTCTTCTTCAGCTCCTTGAATGCACTTTAGCAATCCTTGTCAAACACGGATGGTTAATTTTGCTGTAGAAAAATGCACAAATGCTTGGAGATTTTGGAGAAGTCCTTTACGAATCTACTGTAAAAGCTTACACGTCCCAAAAAAGTTAGAATGCCCTTCAATGTGGTGGGTAGAGGTAACTTCTCAGTCACTTCAAACCTTTGTTTTATCTACCTTTATCCTTTTTTGTGAGATCTTGTTGCTTAAAATAGTCCCTTTGGTTAATATAAAGTGACACTAAATAGTCCCAATTCAGCACTAGGTCAGCTTCTTCACACCATTTTAGTACCTTTTATAGATTGCCCAAGTATAATTTGAAATCATCTCCAAAGACAGAAAATCATCCATGAATATCTCTAAAAATTCTCAACATACACCTTTGAAAGGTAGCTAGAGAGTTGCATAGTCCGAAAAGCATCCTACTAAATGTGTTAGTACCATAGAGGCATGTGAAGGTTGTTTTCTCTTGATCCTCTACTATTATAGAAATTTGGTTGTACTCTGAGTATCCATCAAGGAAGCAAGAAAAGGATTTTCCCGCCGATCAGTATAGCATTTGATCGTTGAATGGGAGGGGAAAATGGTCTTTCTTGTTTTCCTTATTGAGCTTTCGATAGTCCATGCAAATCCTCCACCTTGTGAAGGTTCTTGTAGGTAGGAGTTCATTAACCTCGTTTCTTACCATAATTAACCTCCTTTCTTGGATACACGTTGTACTGGGCTGACCCACACACAGTTGGATATTGGGTAAATAACTCCAGAATCTAGCCATTTAATGATCTCCTTCATCACTACTTTCTTCATGACTTGATTGATCCTTCTTTGGGGTTTAATGGAATTGATGTGGCAATCATAAGCATAATTTTGTGCATACAAATTGTAGGGCTTATACCCTTCAAGTCAGCTATAGTCCAACCTAAAGCTTTCTTATATTGAGATAACACATTTATTAAGCTACGTTACTGTTCAAGCTTGAGACTATAAGTGATTATCATATGCAAAGTCTCATTGTTACCCAAATAAGTATATTTAAGGTGAGATGGCAAATGCTTTAACTCTAAAGTGGATGCATGCTCAAGTGAGGGATTTGGAGGAATAAATTCAAAAAAATCTAAGGGTTCAAATTGCATACTTGGTCTAGCTATGAGTAATCTAGATAGTTGCACCTCCGTTGCAAACTCCTTAAGCTTCTCTTTTCCATCTTCATTGAGTTTCAAGTAGTCCTCAATCTGCAAGAAATTGCTGCAGTAAAATTCTATAACTCTCTCTTCTACCATATAGTCCATGTCTAGAACACATTGACACTCCTAGAAATTATCCACATATTTGAGGGATTTAAATACATTGATGGTTACATTGTGATCAGCCAGTCATACGGGGAATTCACTATTCTCGTAGTCGATTAGAATTCGGTAGGTGGTTAGAAATGGTTGCCCTAAAATGATGGGTGCATTATCATCAACTTTGCAATCAAAGATAAGGAAATTAGTTGGGTACAAAATTTATCCACCTTCACTACGAAATCTTCAATTCCCCCTTCAGGTCGAACGTGGGATCGGTTGGCCAATTGTAATATAACAGTGGTCGGTCTCGCATTTCCCATTCAAAGCTTCATAAAAACTTAGTTGGGCATTAAATTCACACTCAATCTAAGATAACATAGGATTATCCCTGCGTAATTATTGCCTATAGAACAAGGAATGATAAAGCTGTCAGGATCTTTTCTGTTTGGTGGCAGCTTGCTCAAGCCCCTAGATTAATAGTACTACTGCTAATTGATTCCCATTCAAAACTATTAAGTAATAAAAATGGGCGTTAATTATTATATTATAGAAATATCACGTATAATGTAGTAAAAAGAATAATAAGTACAAATTTATTTTTAGGACAAATCTTTAACTTTTCAACAATTGCAAATTTAATCTCTAAAAGTTTATAGTATTATAATACAATCTCTAATAAAAATTTAAGGTTAATAATGTATTAATAAGATCGAATATGTTAATAATATTATGTGTTACATGTACGTTTTTAGGTTATAAGTTATGATTGTAAGTTAATTTATGATTAAGTCTTTAAAAGATCCATAACAAGTATCACAAGTTATGAGAGGGTAAATTGCATGTTTTAAGTTCATCTAAGGTAAACTACATGATTGATCACTTTTGTTTAAGGTTTGTATACTTTTTCTTACTAAATTAAAAAACATAATATTTGGTCACTTGTTTTTATTTAATCAATATGTGGTCACTGAGGGTTAAGTCTCGTAAGACTTTGACGGGTTGCTGATGTGACATGGTGAATATAAAAATTAAAAAGGTAAAATATAAAAATTAAAAAGGTAAAATATAAAAATGGTCACTAATGTTTGCATATGTTTTCATTTTTCCCACTGAAGTTTCAAAAGTAACAAATTTATCACTAAAACATCAAATAGGTCATTGAACAATGATTTTATATTTATTTTACCCAAAAGGTTATCTAATTCCTATTTTTCCATAATACCCCACCACCTCGACTATATTCACGTTAACACCCTTTATGCAACACCAATCCAAGGAGACTTGCCGATCAAGATAATTGTTTCATCTTACAACCAACACCAAGGAACTCAAGGTTGACTTGTACTGTAAATTCGTAGTCAGGAAACAAACTTGAGACTGAATTTCCATGGCTGAAGATAGGAATTGTCCATTTGACATCAGCGACGACGATAAAGATGACCCCAAACTACAATGGCAGAGCATGCAGTGAGATTCTCCCATTACGGAAAAACTGGTTCTCCATTTACACAATTCAACATGAAAATTCAGATAAAAATGAGAAAAAAATTGAAGAACTAAATAAATGAAGTTCCATATTGATATTTTTTGTAACTTGGGAGGCTTTATAAATCCAAGACTCTAACAAATGCGAATGAATGAACACTGGGACCAAAATGATTTCCTTTTTCATGAAAGAGAAGTGGTTAGAGAGGAAAAGTAAGGCATAACACAAAATCGGTGGAGAAATGTAAAGGAAAAATAGAGAGGAAAGAGGAAGAATTAGGTTGGACTACCTTGGTGTTATACAAATGTAAAACAACGCTTATTGTTTGACTTGTTGTTTTTGTTTTATTTTTTTTTTCATTTCTTTTGAGAAATAATTAAAATGCCTATTGGGTTGGTGTTGTATAAAGGGTGGTTCACGTGAATACAATAGAGGTGGTGCGGTGTTTTGAAAAAATTGGAAACAAGAAAGATTTTAGGGTAAATTAGATATGAAATCATTGTTCAGTGATATATTTAATGTTATAATGACCAATTTTTTACTTTTGAAACTTGAATAATTTAATCAAGCTTTAGTGATCATTTGTGCAATTTATCTTTTTAATTATATATATTCATTGTTTCGGTCAACAATTCGTTAAAGGTCTAACAACAATTAATCCTCAGTCACGTATTAATTAAATAGAAACAAAAATGACCAAATATTATATATTTTTTTAAATTCAGTTGGTTCTTAAGTAAGATTACATTTATGAAATTACTAAGAATAATGATAATCAAAATGTGTGAAATAATGGGATTTTTATGTTATTGTTTGTTTTAGGAATGATCCCTATAATTTATAATAATTACATAAAAAAATTGACCTTAGATAAATTCAATATGATCCCTATTATAAATTCAAGTTATGAATTGATAATATTTGACAAGTGTAATGATCTAATTCTGAAATTAAGTAATCATACTCTTAAGTTACTCAATAAGTTTAAGGTAGTAAGTTCAGAAATTTATGAATTATTATTTACATATAGGTCCCTTGATTTTTAGGAATTTTTAAAATAATCTTTGAGCATGAATTCAAGTTATAGTGTATTAATAATTGACTAATAAATTATTAATATAATGATATAATTTTATTTTATTTTGATGATTAAAAGTTAATATTATGTATGTACTACGATTATTTCATTTCGTTGAAGTTCTGATGACATTCTTGATTCGATTTCCATCTAGAAAAGATTTAGGATGGTAAATATATTGTTATTAAAATATTGCTAGACTATTATATTGATATAAAATAATGATATTCATTATTAATAATATAATAATATTATTTTTATGAAATTAATAAATTATTAAAATAAAAATATAATATCATATAGTATTATAATATAATTAAGTATACTATTCGTCGCAACTGATGATTCATGGAAAAAGCCTACTAGATACGATGATTGGTTTTTTTAAAGATTTTTTATGAAATGTTGGGAGTTGCCTCATTTTCAAGGTACGGTTGACACATCTAAAATTGGGTAATTTTAATAAAATAATTTATTTTATTAAAAAATATTAAATTTTGGTATGCGAAAACCAGAAATCAGGTTCGGTAGTTGGTTGCTCGAGGGAAATGATTAGCACCCCCACAACGCCCAGAAATTGGTACCTAGTCAATGATCTTATATGTAAAATTTGAACTTTTTTATTTTGAAGTTTTAGTTAATTTAAAACCATTATGTATGCAAATTTTGGAAAATGATGTCAATTTACGAAGACAAATAGCGACCACTCTGAGGGAGTTTAATGTGAAAGTTTTGGTATTTATCCTAGTAAACAAATATTGCCTATGATTAAGAAATAACTATATAGGGTTTTGAAAAGGATGTTGATTTACTTCAGAAATTACCAAGATCACCCTCTGAGCATAACGTGGAGGATACACTATTAATTCCTTGATAAATGAACATTGCCTTATTATTTTTTTTAAAAAATCGAAATGTAATCAAACAACCATTTATAAACCTAATTATCCCAGGTGAGTTGATTGAGGCAATCCTTAACTTAAAGTGCCAAATTATGAAAATTAAAAAACCTAGAGGACTAAACCTAAAAAATAAAGGCTCTAATATAAATCCTAATTTATTTTAACCACTTATTGAGTCAAATAATCAAAATGGACCCTTGGGTTACAAAATTAAGGAACTAAATTGAATTAATCCTAAAATGGAGGCTCTTATTATTAACCCTAATTAATTTTAACTAATTATTGAATCGAAAAATCAAAATGGACCATCAAACATTTTAATGTGAAGGTCAAATCGAATTATTCATGAAATTAAGGGACTAAAGTGACAGAAATTTAAATCTAAAGATTAAATTCAAAGTCTAAATTAAATGGGAGTGAACTAAAGGATTACCCTAGAATTTTACTAGTTTAGAGAAAAGATTAAACTCAAAATAAAGTAATTGAAACTATAAATATAACAAGCATGCATCTGAATACATAAATAAAACATCTAAATATGCTAAAATTAACGAATCCAATTTAAATAAACAAAATAATTAATGATTTACAAATTACAAAATGAATTTAATAAACTAAATTAATACAAGGATTAATTAATTACAATTAATTTAATGACTAAATTAAAAACTACACAATAATTCAGGGATCATATTTTAATAGTATAATAATTCAACATGGTGACCAAATTAGCATAAATTGAAATTAAACATTCAAATTAAAATAAATGAAAATATGACATTGTAACTAAAGTGCAAAAAAAAAGCTAAAACTGGAAGGACTAAAGCATAATTTTTCATTTTTATGAGCCTAAAATATATTAACAAATAAAATGTGTAAAATTACCAAATCATACCATTCAAATTAAATTAAAATCAAAATAATCATTATAGGTGACTAAAATTTAAAAAAGCTAAAAGTTCAAAGACTTTAACAAAATTAGCCTTAATTAACTTATATAAAAACCTAATTTTAGTTTAATGAACCCAAATCTAACCATTTTAAGGTGCCCATCAACTTCATCTTTTTTCTTCTCCCTTTTCTCTCTCGACTCAAACTCCCAACGCTTTTCTTTTCCAGTTTCCGATCACCATATTTTGGTGACTTTTCCCTTTCAACCACTACCAGTAGTGGTCGAAAAACCTAAAAGTCATTTTCAAATGACTAAAAACACTAAAACCTTTATTTGAATATAACAAAAATCAAATTTAGACCTTATTTTGCTACCCCTAAACACATAAATCATCTTTAATCCCTTCGTTTTCCCATCACCGGTGAAACTAACGGCAACAATTTCACTCCTGTTTCTTTAAAACTTAAACCCTATGAGAACTAATTCCCCAAAATACCCTTAATCTTTAACATGAAAGCCTCTATCTAGATCTAAAGACCTCAGACCCTACTATTTTCATCTCTAGTCGCTCCACTCGACAACTAGAACCCCGATGACGCTCAAGAAAACACTCAGTAAGTAACATTTCTCCTTTTACTCATATTTTTATTTGAATCTCAACATGCAAGTATTAAAAACAATGATTCGGAAGAAGAAGAAGAAAACGAGGTTAATACATTTGAAAATATGTATTTTCTTGGTTAATTGGGTTGCTAAAGTTTTACAATGATTTCCTTTGGGATTTATACCCGTTTAATTTTAAGGATATTAATGGGTAAAAACCAAATAGAAAAAATATAATCCTATTTCCATTTCTTTCTTTTATGTCTTATGTGTTGATTGAATAAAATCCTTTGATTTTTTTGGTGTTGACTAAGATTCTGGAATCGTGCGAACGTAGGGAAACTATTGTCATGGCTATACAGGGGAAGGTTATGGAAGCCTCGGCTAAAATGTGAGAACCAATGACCATTTCGTGATTCTCATACACGCCAGCTATAGACAAATGCCTTTGAACTTTCTAGAGCATTGCAGGTGGCGAGAGAACTATTCTCCTAGGGTTTTACAAACCCTTACAATCGTGACCGTTGATTGAGCTTTAGATATGACAGTGGGTAGAGTATGACGCTTGGATGGAACATGGGTTATGAAAATCCTATCTACTTTGTTTTGGACCGTTGATTAGCTCAGATCTAATGTTTTAGACCCAGTGGCACTTCAATGAAATTTGTTGAGTCAATCGATCGGATGAATTAGCCAAGAGGGGGTGAATTGGCAATTAAAATTTTGGTGGAAGCTTTGACAGAAAATAAAAATAATTTGCACAACGATTTAGGGTGGTTCGACTTCTCAACCAAAGTCCACGTCCACTACCTTAGCTATTTACACTAAGTATTTTCCATAAATTCACTAATTTGTCATTCTTTTGAGGACAAAGAGTAACCTTACAACTCCCTCAAGAATTATACCCCAAATTCTTGAGACACTCTCTCCCAAAGAGAAAATTACAAATTTCACAAACTTAGAAGAAAAACCTCACAAGGTACGATGTTTGCACAATTCTAGAATAAAGAAAGAACACTCAAAGATAAATACAATTGAGCACAAATAGTGTTCTTGAAAGCAAAATGAATATTGAATGGATGTTGGCTTGAATTGCTCAAACTTGATGTTTAAGGCTTTCTCTTTTGTTTCTCTAGCTTCTCTTACCAATTTCTTAATCAACAAGGGCTTCAAGAACTTTTTTGAATACTCCATGGATGATTTCTGAACGTTGGGAATCATATTGGAGTCAATAGAGTCGTTGTAGTGTGAAATCCACTTGAAAATATTGCTGGGAACGTATGGGTATCGTTACTCCACTAAGGGGTATCGATACTGCCTGTATAAAATTCAAATATTTCAACCATTGCAACTCAACAGTATCGATACCGTCCAGTGTGTATCGATACCGAACATGGTATCGATACCGAACATAGTATCGGTACCCATTATAATACCCCAAAAATTTAGATAATGACCAAAATGAAAATTTTGAAAGTTTGATGGTCAAATTAGAAAATTGGGAAAATTTTAAGGAATTAAGTGGTAATTTTCCCAAAAAAAGTTTATTCCATAAATGGATTCATTTAGTAACCAAATTATAAATTTGGTAAATTTTAGTGACTAAAGTATAAACTTTAAAAAGTTTAGGGACCAAAATGTAATTTTAAAACAAGTTACAAATGGGTCAGGAAAATAAGAAAATAAATACATTATTTTCACATTTTTAAATGTTGGAAAATAATATTTAAGAATTTAATTCCATGTTTAATTTGGACTGTTGGATTAAAGTGACAGAATTGTAAGTTTTGGAAATTTCAAGGGCAAAAGGGTAAAGTAAGAAAGTATTTTGTTCATCTTTGACTATTTGAAACATGGTAATGTTGATGTCTCATGATTTGGATGATGATAAGGATAAGTATCTAGGTTGTATTGTAATTATGAAGTTTCATTAAGGGTATATTGGTATTTTCTAAATTTAATGAATTTAATATTCATTAAATGATAAATTAAAGAATGAAAAATATATAAAATATCATGCCAAAGTGTTCATCTCTTCTCCATGAACGTGAGCTATCTCAAAGGTAAGGGAAAAATATTTATTTTCTATTTTTGAGTTAATTCCTTTGGAATTTGAGTCATGCCATGAAATAGGAAAGTGATTTATGCGAAAACGCTATCATTTGGCACCAATATTGCTTTTTAATGTTGTTGGATTTTAAAGATCCCAAATCTAAGGGCTTATGCTTATGATAGGGTTCATGAAATTGATGATGAATCTTGATGTTTTTGAAGTTGTAGATTCATGTTCAAGCTTGATAGATGGTTATAACATGTTCAATATTCCTAGAAATAATTTTATAAAATTCGGTCAAAAGAGGAAATTTTAGAACTTTGTGTTCTGATGAGAAATGATAAGGGATTTGACTGTAGAGATGTTATAAGGTTGATTGAAAGTTGATTTCATGCTTGAATCGAATCAAAATCGAGCAAAATTATGAAAAACCTAGTTTTATAACTTTAAACCATTAGGCCTTGGTCTTAAAGGATGAGAAAAATTATGGAAAATTATATAAGGTCTGGAAATAAAGTAGAAAATATTATACAAGCCTTAGAAAAATTCAGGGACCATTTTGTAATTTTTGAAAAGTTAGGAGACCAATTCGACAACTTTGGAAAAATTATGAATTATTGTATGATTGTTTAAAAGTTAACGTACTACACTGGAAAATGTTGTTTTGGAATTGAAATGAATGTTATATGTGAAATATGACTATTATGGAAGTTTGAAAAGATTGGTGATTTAAGTACAACATTTGCATAGTTGGGGTACTTAAATGTAATTATACCTTTGCAAAAGCATTTGAATGGTAATAATTTCAATGCTGGAATTTTTGATATTAAGAATTTAAGTGATAAAATGGTGAAGGACCATTTTGTGTAAATTGGAAAAGTTGGTTCTAATGTTAAAAAGAATTATTAAGTGTTAAGTATTTTGATAGAAAATGAGTTTCAAATATATTATGGAGTTATTTTGGGATATGATTATGTTAGTAAAATACTAACATATGTATCATTATGAATTTGTGATTTATACAGATTGTGATTGATTTGTGATCGAAGCAAGTCAAACAGAAAATGGTTTATTGTGGACAATAGTGAGGCATATATTTTGGATTTATAAAGTGTCAATGTGAGTGCAATACATGCATGAAATTATACATGGATGTTTTATACATCATCAGGAAGACTTGCGATAAGTCGACCTTGTTTATATCAGAATGGTTTTATATCATTTTATAACTTCAACATGGCATTGATATGTAATAGCGTGAAATTATAATGCATTGATCATGAATAATGTGATATTTTACCATGAATGTTATTTCGGGTATGAATTGCTCAATGTTAAATGGTATTGATATACTTTTCCATGGATGGATCAAATAAAAGTAGACTATATGCCCAAGTATGTTATTGAGGATCAGTGGTATTAATGGCATGCCATAGAGTCTAGTAGCTGTATATTAGGTAGCACTAGAGTGTCTAGAGAAGGCACATAGTGCAGGCCTCAAAGTGTCTAGCGAAGACACAATACAAAACACTATGGTGTACAAAGTGGGTAAAGCCCGACCTCAGCACTACGGTGCATTATTAGGTGAGCAAAGCTCGACCTCAGGACTTCGGTGTAATATTTGACTCCTATACCGGGTTCCTCATGCAGTTATACTTTGGGTTACGGTTTATTGTTTAATAAATGGTAAACATGCAAATAAGCTTACGATCTTATGGAATAATGGCAAGTATATTGGTAAAATAAGCTTACGAGTTTATGGTATAAATGGTAAGTATATTGGTAAAATAAGCTTATGAGCTTGTGGAATAAATGGTAAGTATATTGCTAAAATAAGCTTACGAGCTTATGGTTAAGAAATTTTATATTATGTTGATCATTGTTTTAATTGCTCACTAAGTATATACTTAGCATGTGATGATTTTCACGCGTAGGTAAAAAGCCAAGAATAGAGTAAAGAGTACAAGGCACTCCAAGCATCCAGCAATACACTATAATATCAGTAAGACATCCTATGACGAAATTTTGACTTAGATAGTGGCATGTACTTATTAATTATTCTATTTGCTTTGTTGAACAAATTTGGAAACAAAATGGCAACTTTATAGTGGTGAAAGGTTAAATTTTTATGAGTTTTGAAATTAATATAGTAGTTACTATAGCAGTGCATCGATATACATTTTAAATTCGATGTTTTTGTGCATCAGTACACTGTTCATGCACTGTAGCAGTGCATCGGTACACTGTTCATTGTAATGTTCATTATTGTTCACAATACTATTCATAAAAAAATATTTTGCCTTAAATTTGTTATAACGAAACACGATTCATATGATATGATATTTTTATAATATCATTTACCATTTTAAGAAAATAAAATTTAAATCACTTTTGAATTGGAAATGGTTTTAGAAATTCATGTGAAATCTATAATCTATATAGGTATAATTATAAGGGTTATGGGTGTTACACCAATTTTGCATTCTGTTAAAATTCGGAGACAAATCCAAAGGGGTAGTATCGGTACCATGACTGTGGTATCGGTACTACTATATGTAGGAGTATCGATACTCATATTGCATTCAATGTTTGGGGGTATCGATACTGTTAAGTCAGTATCTATACTACCCTATTGAAATCTCAATTTTGACTTGATTATGGTTTGAAATACTTTGTAAAAATTATTTCAAAAATATTTTAAGTGTAAATCTCAAATTTGCATTTAGTAAGGAGTAAAAATTGATATTTGAAGACTTGGAGTAATATTTTTAATATTTGAATAATTGAATAAAATATATTATTTAAATCGAATATAAAATCTTAAAATTAATTAACACTTTATTTGTTATATTGAAATATCAAAATGTTTTCAACAATCTCCCCCTTTTTGACATAAGAAAACATTTTAGAATTTTAAGATTTTCTTTTGAAAAATCATTTTGAAAAATTACCTCCCCTTACTATAAGATTCCTCCCCCTTTTTGTTAAATAAAAAAGACTATATTTTAAACAAGATAGGCAAATGATAATATATATATATATATATATATATCTGCTAAGATCAAGCCAAGAGAAATGTTAGTCAACATTTTCAATATTCATATTCAATATGCAATAGGTATTGGTCATAAGATTTCTATTATGTAAAAGATGCATGAACTAATGAAATTAACATAAATATTCAATTAAGTTCAAAATAAAACTAATCATTCACAGTCATCAAAACAAACACACAATATCCAAATTTGTTAAACGAATAAATCCAACAAAATGTTTAAACAATGTTAGTTTCAAAAGATAGATCATCCTAAGAAAAATAGCAAGATCGGTCAATCATCCGTAGGAGGATCGAGATCAGATCAGTATGCTCTAAGAAAAGCAACATCGTGAGTGAGTGTGTCAAGCCTCTCATTTATTGCATTTAATCTATTATCAATTGCTTCGCGTTAAGCTCGAATTTCCTTTGATTTTCCAACTGTTGAGTTCCCATAGAAGTCAATTGGGACTCCAAGGATACGAACCTTAAGTCTAATGTCTCCATAAAGGACTGAAAGTATGGAGGCATTGTATTATCTTACCTAGCTGTCTCTTCTTCTGGCTGATTTACAGGATCATCGATATCCCGTAAAAGATCTTCGAGTCTTGAGCCAGAGTTGGAGCTGCTCGTGATGAACTAGCACCGAGAGTTTTTTTCGTTACTATGTCTTTATCGCCTGTCTATCCCGATTTTTGAATAGATTTGAGATTGATTTCGGTAACTAAGGGGATGGCTATATCAAGGTCTACTATAAGACAAGCTTTGAAGAACATGTTACTAAGTAGACAACCATAAACTAAGGTTTCAACTCGTTTGAAAGGTATGTTGTTTACGGTTTTTCCTAGTTCCCCAAAGATAATTTGAGGTAGATTTATTTTCTTATTATGTTGGATGCAATGGATCCACCATATGTCAATAGCTCTAAAAGAGGAGTATTTTCCTCTGGATGGTCTAAACCACCAAGGGATCATTAGATGAAGGAAACATTCTTGATAGTCTAAAACACTAGCACTCTTATTGACCTCATATGGGGAAGACACTAAATCTCTCTTATTATCTACCCTTTGATTATCTAATCCAAAGGATACAACTATGTAGTCAGAGTCTATAGTAATGTATTGCCCAAGAGATAGAACTGGCCTTACTTTAAAAAGTTTATCGAATTTCCACGCTTTGAGGGTAGGAGGTATTTAAAGTTCATCTCTACCATAGCTTGTAAAGATGGGAAGCGATCTTCCCTAATGTTGTATGACTCAAAATGGTTAACGTACCTATTGTAGAGACCCATACGGTTAGGTTCATTAAAGCATGAATTGAGAATAGTCATTTTGGGTTCATTTGGAGATGGAATAGGAGGTGTGTTTTATGGTTGGTTTGATCAACTAGATGAGGACCTAGGACGTCTAGACATGATTTAAATCGGAATATGAAGGGATACCTGCAATTAAATAATATATGTATGCAACAATTATTCCCAAAACTCAATATGAGTCCTCAAATTCAAGGTTCTCTAACACTAGTGTCTAATGGGCAAAATTGAAAGCTATTTTGAAAAATAAGTTTGAAAATTTTTAATATGTATAATTTCATGGAAACATGAATTAATTTTTTTATTTCAAAAAATTCTTAAAAAAATAAAAAAAATTGTGTTTTTTGATAAAATTAGTTGTAGATTCTAGTGTAAAACTATAATCTACGAATTGCATATTTACTAATTTAATCTAAAACTAACTAAAAACTAGTCTTAGACTCAAAAATCAATAAAACAGTGTTTTAGGAAAAAACTTACCTTGAAAATTTGGGATTGAGAGGAATGTGTTGTTGATTGCATGAAATTAATGATCTTGGCAGGATTTAGAGTTGAAAAACAGTTGAATTCTGACTTGTAATTGCTGGAATTGATCAATATGCAGATTTTGGGGTTTTAGAGGTAGGAACGGCGGAAGTGTTTTTGTTTTTAGGTTTTGGCTAAATGATGTAATTTTAGGGATTTATAGCCTAAACCTGACGGGTTCAAGGCTTTTTCGCGTAGTATCGATACCCATTCAAGTAGTATCGGTACTGTAAGAACAATATCAATACTCATTCAAGTAGTATCGGTACTATGCTAGTAGTATCGATACATAGCAAGAGTAATATCGGTACTGGGTGACCAGTACCGATACCAAGTGCACAAAATGGTCAAAAATTTGCAATTAAACACTTTGCATGCAAAATTTATCAACTCTAGTTGTATTGACAACTCATATTACAAAAATTAATTATGTTCAATCAATCAAATCATCCTTAAGCCTAATTTGAACACATTATTAATTTTCACTAAAGATCATAAACTCCCCTTAACTATTAGCATATAAGGTACTTAAAAAATGTCATTTTTACATGCATTTTTCCCTAATCCTTAAAAGTGCTAAAATTATTTTAAAAACTAAATCAAGGTAGGTTGGTTAAACCTAATTCTCTCCTAAGTGTCCAAAATATTTCTTTATCCAAAGGTTTTGTAAAAATGTCCGCTAATTGATGCAAAGTATCTACATATTCTAGAATAATATCTTCCTTTCTAATATGATCTCTAATGAAATGATGTATAATCTCAATGTACTTAGTTCTAGAGTTTTGGATGTGAGACAAATAGAACTATTATTGTCACACTTAATAGGAATGGTACCGACTTCAATTTCATAGTCCAAAAGTGTTGTTTCGTCCATAAAATTTGTGCGCAACAACTACCGGCTGAAATGTATTCCGCTTCAGTGGTATATAATGCAACATTATTTTGCTTCTTAGAAAACCAAGAAATTAACATATTTCATAGGAATTGACAAGTATCGGAGGTGCTTTTCCTATCTATTTTGCATCCTCCGCAATCTGCATCCGAAAAGCCATGCAAGCTAAAGCTAGAGTCACTAGGATACCAAAGTCCTATACTAGGAGTGTCCTATAGGTATCTAAAGATTCTCTTAATGACTTGTAGATGTGATTCCTTAGGACATGATTGAAATCTAGCACATAAGAAAACACTAAACATAATGTCTGGTCTACTTGCGGTTATATAAAGCAAAGAGCCAATCATGGACCTATACAGTTTAACATCAACACATTTACCTCCTTCATATTTGTCAAGCTTTGTAGATGGATTCATGGCAGTGGGTTGGGGTTTCACATTCTCCAATCCAAACTTTTTGAGCATATATTGAACGTAATTTGCTTGATTGATAAAGATGTCATCTTTCCTTTGCTTGATTTGGAGCCCCAAGAAAAATGAAAGCTCTCCCATCATGCTCATCTCAAATTCACCTTGCATTAGCTTTAAAAATTCTTTGAAAAGAGCATCATTAGTAGAACCAAATATTATATCATCAACATAAATTTGAACTACTAATAATTCTCGACCTTTTCGTTTAAAAAATAATATAGTGTCAACCTTCCCTTTTGAAAAATCTTTTTCAATTAAAAAAATTGACAATCTTTCATACCAAGCTCTAGGAGCTTGTTTTAAACTATATAATGCTTTTTTAAATTTAAAAACATGATTGGGAAATTTTAAATCTTTAAAACCAGGGGGTTCTTCCACGTATATTTCTTCTTTTATAAAACCATTTAAAAATGCACTTTTAACATCTATTTGATATAATTTTAATTCATTCAAACATGCAAATGCCAACAACATTCTAATTGCTTCCATCCTAGCTACGGGAGCATATGTTTCATCAAAACATATTCCTTCTTCTTGAGTATACCTTTGAGCAACAAGTCTAGCATTGTTCCTCACTATATTACCACTTTCATCTTTTTGTTCCTAAACACCCATTTAGTACCTATAGTAGACTTATTACTTGGCCTTTCAACTAATGTCCATACTTTACTTCTCTCAAATTGATTTAACTCTTCTTGCATAGCCATAATCAAATTTTTATCTGTTAATGCTTCTTTAACATTCTTAGGCTCTATGCATGAGATAAATGCAACATAATTACAAATATTCCTAAGAGAAGATTGAGTAGTTACCCCTTTTGGATGGATCACCTAAAATCTCACTATCCTTGACATAGTTGTACTCTCTTGAGTATGTGACTTCCCTTTCTTCAATGGTTATATTTGTTGAAGGCATCTTGAGTTTCCTCATCCTTCACTTCTTCCTTTGATAATGATTCTCCCATATCATTTGTATTCAATATACGTACGTCGTCATCAATACAAGAATCCTTCCTCGGAAGGGGATTATCATCGAAAATAACATGGATAGACTCTTCTACTACTAAAGTTCTTTTATTAAATACACGATAAGCTTTAGAATTTAATGAATAACCCAAAAAATTCCTTCATCACTTTTAGCATCGAATTTGCCAATATTGTCTTTACCGTTGTTTAAAACAAAACATTTTCATCCAAAAGGATGAAAATAATTAATGTTAGGCTTTTTATTTTTGAAAATTTCATATGGAGTTTTCTTTAAAATAGGCCTAATCATTACTCGGTTAATTACATAACAAGCAGTATCTGTGGCTTTCACCCAAAAATATTTTGGCAAATTGTTTTCACAAAGTATGGTTCTAGCCATTTCTTCTAGAGTTCTATTTTCCTCTCAACAACTCCATTATGTTGAGGGGTTCTAGGTGCTAAAAAATTATGGCTAATCCCATTTGAATTACAAAACTCAATAAATCCAAGATTTTCAAATTCAGTACCATGATCACTCCTAACACTTGAAATGGAGTAACCATTTTCATTTTGGATTAATTTTGAAAAAGTGATAAAATTTTCTAATGTTTCATCTTTAGTACTTAAAAATAAAACCCAAGTAAATCTAGAATAGTCATTAACCAATACAAAAAGCATATTGTTTTCCACCCAAGATAGTTGTTCTAATTAGCCTAAAAAGATTTATGTGGATCAATTGTAATACTCTACTAGTTGATATATCATTTATGGATTTAAAGGAAGCTTTCTTATGCTTTCCTTTTTCACATGCATCACTTATTTTATCAAGATTAAATTTCAGTTTTGGCAAACCTCTTACTAAATTGCCTTGATTAAGTTTTTTCAAAACACTCATGCTTGTATGTCCTAGTCTCCTATGCCATAACCAACTATCATGCTCATCTTTAGCAACTAGGTATAAATTAGTCATGTTGATAGAATCTAAATGCACCATATAAATGTTCTCTATTCTATGACCAATAAGCATAATCCTATTAGATGCATTGTCAATAACTTTACAACCGTTTGATTCAAATAAAACATTGTATCCTTTATCACACAATTGACTAATACTTAATAGATTATGCTTAAACGTTATCACATATAATACATTTTCTATTTGTATGGAAGAGGTATTACCTATAGTACCTATACCTTCAATTTAACCTTTTGAGTTGTCTCCAAAGGTTACTACTCCTCTATTTTTGTCATTAAGCTCTGTAAACCGGCTCTTGTCTCTGGTCATATATCTTGAGCATCCACTATCAAGGTACCATGAATTTGAGCTTGTATTTCGTGCCTTGAAGCAATGCTCCTTTTCCTACAAACATAGATTAATTTTTGATTTTTGGTACCCAAATTCTTTTGGGTCCATATTCATTAGCCCCTAAAAGCCTAATCTCCTTGGGTATCCATTTTCTTAGAATATCCTTATCTTTTGTAGTAATGAGTCCTTTAGGAACCCATATACTCCTAATGATTTTACCATTCGAGGTTCTTTGGGGACCTCTATGATTGTAAGTTTTAAATTTCTTTCTAATATAGTTGGATTTTGAATTTTCTCCTTTTTCAAAACATTTTAATCCAACTCTAACGAAAGAAGCTTTAAGATCATCAATTTTCCTTTTGATGAACATCATTATCTCTAGAAATTAAGTTTTGCAAATCAGAATTTTTCTTTTCAAAATCTTCTATTTTGATTTGCAATTCATTAATCTTACTTTTGAGTTCACTATTGGTATTGGATATGAGATCTTTTTCATCTTTTAATTTTGAAGTACTTTTCTTGTATTTTGAAAATTAAGGAAAAGAATTTGGTTTCTTTGAATCCCTTGATGCCATTGTCAATTACGGAAAATCTATCCATCATAGCTTTGATATCTTCATCTGGTTTCATCCTGAAATTTTCATAGCCATGATTAAGAAGACTAATTTTAGTTTGTTTTACCTTGGCGGTTGAACAAGATGATATTCTCTTGTACTCATCTGGTCCAAGTGCACAAAATAGAATATCGATTGCTTTTGAATTGAGCTGGAATTTTCTTGCCTCTTCTTCATTCCACATCTCCGGTTCTGTGGATGGTTTAGAGTATCCTCTCATCATTATATTCGATGCTCCCATGTAACTAGCTTGAATGAAGAACTTCATCATATTCTTCCAATAGGCGTAGTTAGGTCCATTGAAGAAAGGAGGCTTTTTAACGGGTTGAGAATTAAGAACGAAGTCAAAGTTTGATTTAGAGGTCATTGATGACTTGAATATCGATTGAACTCTTCCCGGATCTTCTCAAAAGATGGTAAAACCTTGAAATATGACAGGCTCTAATTCCAATTATTAAGTCAAATGATCGGATGAATTAGCCAAGAGGGGGTGAATTGGCAATTCAAATTTTGGTGAAAGTTTTGACAGAAAATAGAAATAATTTACACAACGATTTAGAGTGGTTCGACTTTCTCAACCAAAGTCTATGTCCACTACCTCAAATTTCACAAACTTAGAATAAAACCCTCACAAGGTAAGATGTTTTCATAATTCTAGAACAAATAAAGTAAACTCAAAGATAAATACAATTGAGCACAAAACGTGTTCTTGAAAGCAAAATGAATATTGAATGGATGTTGGCTTGAATTGCTCAAACTTGATGTTTAAGGTTTTCTCTTCTGTTTCTCCAGCTTCTGTTATCAATTTCTTAATCACCAAGGGCTTTAAGAACTTGTTTAAATACTCCATGGATGATTTCTGAACGTTGGGAATCATATTCGAGTCAATAGAGCCGTTGTAGTGTGAAATCTACTTGAAAAGGCTGCTGGGAGCGTATGGGTATCGGTACTCCACTAAGGGGTATCAATATTACCTGTATAAATTCAAATATTTTGACCATTGCAACTCAACGGTATATCGTCCAATGAGTATCAATACTACTATGTAATGTAGTATCGATACTGAACATGGTATCGATACCCATTTTGCATTCTGTTAAAATTCAGAGTCAAAACCAAAGTGGTAGTATCGGTACTACTATATGTAAGAGTATTGATATTGATACCATGACTAAGAGTATCGGTACTCATTTTGCATTCGATGTTTAGGGATATCGATATTGTTAAGGCAATATCAGTACTAGCCTATTGAAAACTTAATTTTGACTCGATTATGGTTCGAAATACTTTGTAAAAATTATTTAAAAAATATATTAACTATAAATCTCAATTTTGCATTTAGTAAGGAGTAAAAATTGATATTTGAAGACTTGGAGTAATATCTGTAATATTTGAATAATTGAATCAAATATACTATTTAATTTGAATATAAAATCTTAAAATTAATTAACATTTTATTTGTTATATTGAAATATCAAAATGTTTTCAATAAAAGTAAAACCCTAATTTTTCTTATCTCATACGGGCCTCTGCACATTTGAACGTTGTTTGGGTTTTGTTTGTTTTGTAGTGAGCTAGAACATGTAATATGCCAAAATAAATAACCCGAATTATTTACTATTTATTTTATAAATATGTATTTAATTTTTTATTTAGTATATGCATATATCTTATATTCCTAAATTAAATAATTAGTCTTAACAAGTATTTGAAATTAGAGGCAACTAAACAAGAACAAATGATCGAAATGAAAATTAAACAAATAGTTTAAAATTAAACTATTGAAAATCAAGACAAAAACGAGTGTCTACAGCTGCCCCTCTTTGCCCATTCTTATGTTAACAATGATGAGGAAAAGACGAAAAGATAAAAAGTTTTCGTTTGGTTCCAAAGTGAAATTTTATTTCAAATAAAATGATGCAAAAGTTTAGACTTCAAGAGAAACTATCTCGAGTGAAACGATGTTGATCCAACTCATTATGCGATGGAATCGAATGAAATGGTGGTGTTAATCCAACTTATGTGATGGAATCGAGCATGAAAAGTGAAGTTGGTCCAACTCCTCATGTGATAGACGAGCCAAGAATATTATGTTGTTCCAACTCCTTATGTGATGAAATCAAGCTAAAAGTGAAACTGGTCTAACTCCTTATGTGATGGACAAGCCAAGAAAAGTAATGCTAATCGAACTCCTTTTGTAATGAACAAAATGAGAATGAA